>NC_092498.1:40810024-41142167 GCF_047511675.1 Marmota flaviventris
AAGTCCTTAGGGTATTCTGAGAAGTAGGATAACTGGGCCAAATGGTGGTTCCATTCCAAGTTTTCTGAGGAATCTGCATGCTGCTTTCCAGAGTGGTTGCACTGATTTATAGTCCCACCAGCAATGTGAGTGAACCTTTTCCCCCACCTTGTCAACATTTCTCATTATTTGTCTTCTTGATAATTGCCATTCTGAGTGGAGGTGGAATCACAGGCAACACCATTTGGTGATGGGGTGGGCCACTCAACTCAAAATAGAGCACCAAAAAGCCAGCAGGTGGAAATTTAAAGCCAAGAAGCAGTTTTGGGTGGGGGCAGAAGCAAGACCAGGGGCAGTGGATGGAAAATTATTAAGAGAAAACATCAAGGGTATGCAGAAGTCTGGCTAAAGGGACCTCACAGAAGTTTTGCTGAAAACAGACCAGATGTCAACCAAAGGATAATGGAGCATGAGTGTGATTAGATGGAGAGGAAGGGTTTTAGCTAAACTGAGTTCTCTCACTAAAACTATATTTTGAAAGGAATGCACAGTTTGCATAGGAAAAAGTTGGGAAGGCTGGCTAAGTTTGGTTTATCAGAAAGTATGAATTCCCATTCTCTTTTCAAAAATGGTTTCTTCCTACCTGCCTTCTATTCCCACTATCATTTTCTACTGCTTGTAGCTCTTAGGTCAAATTATCTCTGAGACTCAGTTTCCTCCTACATAAATGGATGCTGATAACACCATTTATAAAGTTGTTAGGTTATTGTATGGATTTAGTGAGATCATGTATGTTAATGAAAAAACGTTATAAACCTTCATAAGGTTTATTCCATTAGAATAAAGATCAAAATTCTTAAATGGCCTGGGGGGGGGGGGGGTGCAACTCAGTAGTAGAGTGCTTGCCTGATACGTGTGAGGCCCTAGGTTTTTGATTCCTAGCACTATAAAAAAAATCTTTAAATAAAGACCTGTAATCTGACCCTTTTCACCTTTGACTTGAACTCCCACACACTCCCCAACTCTGCACCCCATCCTGCTTTCATTTCCTCAAATGTAGGAACATGTCCAGTTTGGGACACTGTTAAATCAGTGGAGCACAGTGCCTGATGCATAGTTTCACTTGAGCATTTGTAAAATAAAATGACAATAAATAATAGGGATTCAACAATCACTGGTTCTTGCCACTTACTTTGTGTTAGTTTTATCTATATATTTTTCCTCTCTTTCCTGAGTGTGAATTTCATCATTTCTGTTTAATAAATCTTGCAGGTTGCTATGGGTGGTGCATCTATAGTGTTGAACCACTCTCATATTCAGATTCTACATAGGTAGATGGAATGTTTGAGTTAGATTCTGTATGGACTTTTGTCTAATTATAAATTCAATCACTATCCAATTCCCAAATCTGTTACTGTGGCTTTCTGGGAACCAGAAACATCTACTTAATAGATGTTTCTACTAGAATATGTTGTCATCACTTGCAATTCCATATGCTTTTATATATAAAAGTATATATATATATATATATATATATATATATATATATACACACACACACACACACACACACACACACACACCACTTTCAAAAATCGCCTTCCTTTTTGGGAAATCCTCCACCTTAGGAGTCTAGCAGATGAAATGACAAATACTTGCATAAATCATGTGTACCAGCTGAAAGCTAATGATTCAAAAAAGCAGGTACAGAAAGTTACATATCCTGGGCATCTGCAGAAGTGTAGCAAGTAAGCACCTGGGACAGTAGTGAGCATGGTTGTGGTGGTAGCATCCGGCATTCAGTGTGAGCTGTACAGAGATACAAGATGCCTATACTTGGTAAGGAACCTACGGGAGCCTTCTCCCAATTGATTC
The DNA here is from genome assembly GCF_047511675.1 of Marmota flaviventris. Lineage (NCBI taxonomy): Eukaryota > Metazoa > Chordata > Mammalia > Rodentia > Sciuridae > Marmota > Marmota flaviventris. The sequence continues at coordinate 40,811,879 of NC_092498.1, forward strand.
TGTAGTATATTATAGTCTGTGTAACTTTCTGTTTGGCCAGTTATGGTCTGTGGCCATGTAGACACAATCCTCAATCTCCAGCAATTATTTGAGCTAGCCATGTTCTCTTAACAAATTTTGTTTCTGTTTAAATCAGCTACAGCTATTTTCTGTTGCTTAGCACTTAAAACCCTTCATTAAAACAGAGCTTTGTCATCTTGCTCAAACACGATCCTCTGTATTGTGACCCTGAAGCCATTATTGATGCTTATTATTATGTCCATATACTTTAGAATATTTCAGTAAGATGTGTATATGTTTGAAAGTTAACTTTAATCTACACACTCCAGGGAAGGTGATTAGCATTTGAAAGATACTAATTAGGAGTCTTCACTGCAGAATTGGATGCACAAATGTTTTCAATATCACTATGTAAATGTGAACTGGAGGTACATTAATTAACATAAAGGATTAGAAAGAATTTTTCATTGTGGAAATGAGAGGTGTTCAAGATATGTGCTTGGCTAGAATATAGTACAGGCATTTCTGCATTTTCACGAATGTGGTAAAAAATCTGCTGAGTCTCGCAGACTGACACCTTCAAAATAGCTCCCTGCACCTAGATTGTTCTTTAATACTTAGCCACAAGGACCTGTTTGTGTACTATTTTTTTGTTTCTACTTGCTGATAAATATTGGAATAGTAACATTCAGTGTGAGACTTGCTTTTAGTATAGGATACCACTGCCTAGTAAGAAAGGAGAAGGCCCTCATCAATCCTTGGTTACTGAAGACTACAAATATGTACCAAAAGAACCTGATAATTGTGAAAGACCAAGTGTTGTTCAGTTTTACCCACTCTCTTTCATTTATCATTTCTTTTCAACTTCCATTGCTCCTAACCTAGATGAGGTCCTGAGATCCAAATTACTTTAGTAACCTCCTGAAAACTTGTCATCTTCAGCCTCATGCTAGTCTAATCTATTGCACTAGCCTCTGGCTGATATCCTCAGAGCACTACTCTGTGTCACTTCTGGGATTAAAACCAGTGACCTCCACAGGCTACAGAATAAAGCCCAAATTCTTTAGCCTGGCACCTAAGGCCGCATAGGGCCTTTTGCCCAGTGCTATTTACCCTGAAATTAAAAGTGTCAGGTCAGTTCCTGACATCTGGCATATCCACAGCCAAACACCTACATATGAAACAGCCACCTGATAATGATCCCATGGTGGAGATTTCATGCTGTGGTAACTGATGGCAGTGTAATGGGCTGAAGAACAGGAATTTCCACTCTTTAACACCTGCTTGATGCAGGAAGGACCTATGTGCTCCAGGCTAAGAGTTTCAACCAGCAGAATAAGCTGAGACTTGGAACACCTGTAGGAATGTAACCATGAAAATAGCAAGTTAAGGCGGGGAAGGCCAGTATTTGTCACCAGAGGAGCAGCTGATTCTATCATACATCTGGGTCCTTGTGGCAGCGAGCCACAGATGAGTCATTGTCAATTCTTCCTATGTTCTCTTGTTTTCACTATCCTCATATGGTCCTTCACTCTATGCCTAGGGCTAAACTAACTTTAGGTTCTGGTAGGCAACCTCCCTTGGAACACTATGTAGCACTTTGTGTTTTCAAAGTGCTTTCACCTATGTTATACAATCTTCATTCAGTAATACACACACAAACAATGAAAATAGTTTCATCACCATTATGCAAATGAAGTAACCAAGGTCCAGAGAAACTATAGTGTTCTAGGTCTTCATAACTATTTAGGAGAAGGGACTTAAACCTCAGTCTTTCAGCCATCAAGTGCAGCTTTCCAAATACCAACCATTCAATGCGAGGGAGCAAAAGTATTTCCATCTCATGACTCCTGCTCATAGTATGTAGGGAAAGGGTTACAATGTTGACTCTTGGCTATATCTTGGAATCATCTGGAAGATTTTTAACTTTCATCCATACCAAACCCAGCCCAGACCAAGTAAGCAGAGTCTCTCAAATGAGTTCTAGGGAGGGGTGTGTGTGCCTTTCTACCTCAGTGATTCTAATGTAAAGAAAAGGTTGGGAACTGCTGAGTTCTTAGAGTGCTATGGTTTCCCAAGTCTGGCCCCCAGACCAGCTGCATCCACATCACCTGGGAACTAGTTAGAAGAGCAAATCACTGGCTCCTACTCCCAGAACTACTGAAACTCTAAGTGTAGAACCCAGATTTAAGGATTAAGTTCAGATATGTGTGCCACCTATCTCTCATACTTTAAATTTACACATTTAATTTTTGATATTCTGCTTGTATATTTTATCTACCTGTTCTCCATGTACTCTAAATAATGTTTTCTCTTGAGTTCTGTTGGCTTATTCTCTCTGCCTGCTCCTGGACTTAGCCGTTCACTATTCCCTGTAGGGAAGCCATTAAGATACAGAGTTCTGGAGTTCAACTGCCTTAGTTTAATCCATCCGCACCACTTGTTAGTTCTGTGCATTTCCCTATCTATAAAATGGAAGTAGTATTTACTGATAGATGTGGTTATGAGAATGAAATGAGTAAAGTGTTTAGAAGAAAGCCTGAAAGTTCTCAAGTATTAGCCATTTTCATTTTTATGTAGCTCAGGGGAGCTCTTCAGCCTTCGTTCAGTCTAATTTTCAGATTGGTATATTAACATCTAGAGCTCAGCAAAGAGGGGGAAATTTATGTCAAATACTCACTAATAGCATATCATTCATTTTATCTTTGTTACATGAAAGATGGAAAAAAAGACAAAACAATGACTTGACTTTTACATTTAAAGGAATTTAATACACCTTCTTCAACTTTTCTCCTCCTGCTTATCCAGTGACTATTTCTACATACATCCTAAGAGCTTAATGGGTTTCCTTCAGTTGTGCGACAACACTTATGCGTTTATTTGTTCTCAGCTTTCACTAACTTTCTTTTCATATTATAACTCAAATTATATCTTAGTGACCACAAACTGTAAGGGAGCTACTTAAATACATGGATTTTAAGAATCTACACAAAATCCTACCATATGATAAATTCTCACATTGCTCCCTCCAGACCTGAATTCTTTATGAAGTGCTCATACACAGGCGATTCCGATGAAATGCCAGGTTTGGGGACCTCTGCTCTAGCCAATACAGAAATGAAACTAACTGAAAACTCAAGACTAGTAAGTTTGCTGGGGAGTGTGGTGATAGGGTGGACTATTTCTCTATTACCATTCTAGTTTTGATATTGTGTCTCTTACCACTTCCTAAATAGATTTTCCTCTGATGTCCATATATGTCCTCTTTTTCTTTTTTTTTTTAATGCTCCTTTACTAGACCTTAACAAAGATTAAGTCTCACTTCTCTGTAACTGATTCTCAAGCCTATATGCCTGAAGCATCTCGAGATCAAGGTGACATTTTAAACTTGGATAAAGGCTCTATCTCCCAAACTGAATCCTTCCTTTTCACCTCCTTCTATACATACTTTCTACTTACAGTGATTGGCAACTTTTTACAGAATTCAAATTCTTTAGTTTGATAGCCAATACCCTCCAAAAATATTTTTTTAGCTATTTACTATGCTTCTAATTCCTAATATTTCTTTTCAGTGTCCTGAGCTCTATCAAATGAAAATGCTCCTGAATTGAGGGCCCTCATTTTCCACACCTGTGTTCTCACTTCATTCCTCTGTCTAGAATACTTTTCTTGTGTGTTTTACTTGTCCCATCACTAGTTTTTCTTTCAAACTTCATTTAAAATACTGCTTCCTCCAGATTTTTCACTGAGTGTCCCAGATGAAAATATCTTCTTCTTTTGAATTTGCATAGATTTTATCTGTTACTTCACTGAAGTCACTTCAGTTTTTCTCTTTTTTTTTTTATACTTTAAAAATGTGCAGACTACCTGTTGGGGCAGGCCCCAAATGACTGTAGTTAGGCTTCTTTGCTGAAACTTCCAGCAGGTTATGTTTTGTTTTTAGTATATAGTCAGGGCTGGGAACTGGCTATGTTATGGTTAGTCAAGGCCAGAAACACTCTGACTCAGCCCGTATACACTCAAGGTTGGAAACATTAACTCCTGAGCATGTGCATACCCCCCTTGTAACCTGTTGGCAGTGTGCCTGTGGAAAAGACTAGGGGTGAAATGGGCTAATGGGGACAAAATGTAGGCAAAATGAAGACTAAATTGGAACTGGTTAGGAGATGAAGATGAAGCTGGAGGTTGTGGCCACCGTGGAATAAAGCACGTCTACTATCCTGTGTCTTACATCTTTTTTCCTCCTGCAGAACCCCGAATCTGTTTCCTGGGTCAGACCCCCTGCACAACATTACACTAACTCACACAGTTCAAACAACTTAAACTATGCAAAGTGAAAGTCCTCATCAGCATTTTGTCAAAGCTACTTTCCTACCTACAGGAAAGAGTATTACAGTTAGATATAATTTATCCTTTCAAATCAGTATTTCTCAAAAAATTGGTCAGAGACTCCATTCCTACCTCAAATCACTTAGTGAGCTTGTTAGAAATGGAGGCGCCTGTGCATTGACCTAGACCTACTGAATTAGAATTTCTTGGAAGTTTTGCTCTGATCATTCTTAATCATACTAAAATTTGAGACTCAATGCTTTCATCCATACATTAAATAGAAGTTCTTACACAATGCTTACTTGTTTTTGTTTGGTTATTATGTTCTTTCACTAATAATGTTATTTGACTTGTTTCTAGTTTTATGAATTTATCATGGAGCTCTTTAGACAAACAGATCCACTGTGTGTATGTGTGTGTGTGTGTTTAATTTTTAAACAAATGGATATCTTATATGTAACTCTTTCTGATAATGGACATTTAGACTTCCAGTTTCTAGTTATAAATAACTGTGCTTCAATGAATATGTAAAATTTGTACTCATGATGCAAGAAGTTGATGACTTAAGTGCATATTCAAAATGTGATGCTACTAAATCATTCCCCAAAAAGGAGTTTTGAATTTACACAGAATTTCTTCCAATAGTTAAAGAGAATATTTGTACCCCATATATCTATCAGTAGTGTGTATTATCATTTTCAGTTATTTCAAGCTGATGGATGAAAAATATTATCTGTTGCTTTAATTTGTTCTTTTTCTCATGCCTGGTGAGATTGAGCTCCCTATTTTATTTTCTGCCATTTTTATTTCTTCTCATACGAACTGTCAGTTCCTGTCTGTTGTTCATATTTACCATTATGTGTTGAATTGTCTACCACTGATACTCTTGAACTGACCATTGTCTTTGATCTGAAATGTTATGTTTATCATATACTAAATTCCTAAATGTACATTGGAAAGGTTCAGGACTTTTTATTCTTTTCTATTTGTCTATTTGCACTTATGCCCTACCATATTATTATAGTCTTTAGTTGGCTTTTATATCAATATTTTCTTCATTCTTCAAAAGCTTCCTAGTTATATATGCCTACTTTTTTCTTTCAAATTTTTAATCAGTTCATAAAATCCATACAAAAATCTTATTTATATTTTGGTTAAAAATGCAATAAATTAGAGATTAATTTTGGGGAGATTTGACATTTTCCAAATTTTGCTATCTTACCAAATCACAGACTTAACTGATATTTAGTCGTCTCAGGCACTTGTAATATCTATAGTTTGATGTTCCTTATAAGGTTTTTTAGATTTTCTTTACTTATGTCTCAAAACTTTATTTTCCTTCCCCCCACCCCCCATACTGGAATTGAACCCAGGGCCTTGTGCATGCTAGCCAAGTACTCTACCATTTACACCACTAGTTCCCCAATTTTTTATATTGCTTATTGTTAAGTACTTTTAGTTTTTTGTTTTTGTTTTTGCAAACATGAATGAGACTTCATTAGATTTTCTAATTAGTGTTTGACATTTTTTAGGAAAACAAAACTACTAAGCTTTTTTTTATTAGTTCTAATAGATTTTTAGTCATTTATACTTTTTAGTCAATGATAACATCTACATGTAATAAGCTTTTTTCTTACTTTCCAATCATTATGATTCTTTTTTTTTTTAATCTCATTTTACTTAACAGGCTAAGTCTGTTGTTTCAGCATTGAAAAGTCTTGGTGATATTGGGCACCATGGTGTTTCTTTCAGCCTTTAATGAAAGGCTTCTAATATTTGTTCATTAAATATGAGGTTTGCTGAACATTTTTGGTAAATTTTTCTTTCCACGTTAAGGAGGATGTCTTCTATCAATCTGACTGACAGCATTTATACGAATGAATTTTGAATTTAATGTTTCTTTTTTCAGCATCCAGATGATTATATAGATTTTCTCTTTAATTGATGGATATGGTGACTTGCATTATTACTTAACTGAATGCATTCTTGGAAGAAAAATAATCCTCTTTGGTAGTAATGAATATTACTTTGACTAGATTTTTTCCCCCTAGGATTTCATTGAGTAGCCTTATATTAATAATTAAAAGTGAAATTGAATTGTGAGTAGGCAGAATGATGGTCTACCAAAGATACCCTAATTCATAGAAGCCGAATCAGCTTTTACATAGCAGGTGATTTACCTTAAAGAACTTGAGATAAGGAACCAAAGTAATCAGGAGTCCTTATACATGGAAACCTTTCAGTTGCAGAGAGAATGAGCAGGAGCTGCAATGATAGAAGAAGGATTAGAGAAATGTAAGTGAGGAGTTGAGCAGATAGCTGGTTTTGAAAATGCAGGAAGAGGACCATGATCCAAGCAATGCAGGAGGCCTCTAGCTAGAAAACGCAAGGAAATGAATCCTACAGCCTTCAAAAACGAATGCTAACACCTTGATTTTATAGTGAGGCAAGAGCCATGTTTGACTTAATAACATACAGAACTATAAGATAATATATTTGTGTTATTTTAAGTCACTAAATTTATTTATAGCAACAATAGAAAATTAGTATAGTCTGTAGTCTATAATTTTATCTGTGTGCTCTACCAGTTTGGAAAACAGATATAGCCAAAAAAAAAAAAAAAAAACCTTCTTTTTCAATGCTTTAGAATAACTTTTACGAAAAAAAAATTGTTCATAAATGTTTTATCAAACACCTGTAAAACTGATTCTTGTGCCTTTATATAAAAAAAGATATTCAGTTCCTTTTTGGACTTTGTCATTTCCTATCCCATCTTCCAGTTCTGGCACTGCTTCAGGGCTGGATATGAGCACAAGACAGGTGGTGTTGCAGTTTCTTACCACCATCTCTCCCTTGCAGCAACATCTGGGCCCAAACCACTGACTGGTTGAAGACAAATGTTCAGGTTCCTTACCTCTGCTGGGGCCACCAGTGCAAAGCAGGAAGTAGAGCTAGCACCAATAGTACCTAAGAAAAACACATCATCTGATGGGAGCACCACTCCATACAGTAAGCACCCCACTCATTGCAGTCTACATAACACCTGCCTGAACTAGTGTCCCCATAGAAATGGTAGGTCTCTCTGACTCTTCCACAGTATGCACTGAGCCCATATGTGTACAAATTGAACTATATTCTAATTCTGAGAATGTATTAAGGAATAAACTCATTAATATTAAACAAACCTGGACTACCTCAAAAGATTCATAAACTATTAGCAGTGGTCTTGTGTCATCTCAATTGCATTTGGGAAGCAAAATTCATTCATTTATGAATATTTATTGATTACTGGCTTTGTGCAAGGTATTTTTCTAGGCCGAAGATACAAAATGTAATAGAAGGCCTTTCCCAAATATCTAGACACAGAAAGATAAATTTCAGATATTTGTAGCTATGTGGAGACTTTATGATTTTTTAAGAGACCACTTTAGAGTATGCAGACTGTATGTTCTTCCTAAAGAAGTGACATTTATGCTGAGAACTGAACAACAAAAGTGAAGTAGGTATGCAAATCAAATAAAGGAATAAGAAATGTTAGGCAGAGGGAATATCTAGTATAAAGGTAGGCATGGGTATGTATGTGCCTATTTGTCTGTGTCCCCTCTCCCGTCCCTGCCCCTAAGGATTTTAACATAGAGATTGAAGGAGAGAGGAATAGGAGATTTGGGGAGGCAGAGAGGGGGTCACATCATTTACATTAGCTTTTTTATGATGAGGGACACTGGTACTTAAGTCATGTTTAGATGACTTTGTGTGAAAGGAAAGCCAAGTAATCAGTTTTCATTGATATGTAAACCAGGTACTGCAATGCAAGAATGTTTTCAGTAATGTTAATTTTTGTTCATTGCCATGTATTAATGCTTATATATATATATAAGTGAGGAGTTGAGCAGATAGCTGTGTATACACACACACACACACACACACACACACACACACACACATACACACACAAATACACACGCTATTTAACTGTCTATGTATATTATAAAATCATTGCTAATTTCTGACTATCCATTCTCCAGTGTAAGAGTGAAGTAATTAAGCCTCAACTATGAGGTATAATTTATTGAATGGTGTAGACTTTGTTACAATTGTATCCCTATCTTAAGAAGCAATCATACACATGGCTTTCAGAGTTTAAAAAAAAAAAAAAAAGTGGGGCAGGGGGAAGGCAGGGAGCCAGGAGGTCTAGTAGATCAGTGGAAGTTCATAGTTACTAAAAAACAACTCCAAGAGTATGTTCTGAATACAACATAAAACCTAAACTACTCCGTCTAAAGACCTGTGCTTGTTCTCTTTTGAGTTTCTTCACCTTATGAAGTAAAATCAATCCACGAAAGTATTTCTCTGCACCTGTACTTATCTGTAATATTACCTTTTCACAAATGATGTTAAAATGTCACTTCGTTACACTTCAGAAATTTTAGGGAGGAAACATTTTTCATTATATTATAAAGAACTCATTTGAACTTTTCTGAAGTACTAAATTGATGTCAGCAGTTCAGTGTGTAGCCGCCAGCCATAAGCAAGACTGAAGAGATGGCTTGTGACACCCTAATTCTCATTCATCATCTCCTCATTCCTCTGGCACCATTCTTTAGGCCCTACTTGTATACTTCAAGTTACATAAGCTCCAGACCAGCACCCTTTCTCTCCATCAAAATGTAGCCTTTCCAATTCCCAGGTTCCTTCTGTTTCCTCAGCAACCTGCTCTGATACTCTGTGCTTGTGGTTGTAAAGCTCTGTTTATAGGTAAGCCATTAGGTCCTCATTCTGCCACTAGTCTATTTCCTGAGTGTCTTTTTTCTCACAGATGGACCCCAGGACTTTAACTGCCAACCTTCCCCTCTTCTTTCCTCCAATCACCAACTTTATTTTCAGGAATTGTTTAATCCGTATATAAGTCTGGGTTTCATATTCTCTCTTGGATTCCTAGTGAAAACGCCTGAGGCAATTTGGAACAGATGAGTATTTTTTGCTAAGTTTATTATTCCTTCTCATTTTAGCCAGTTTTTGAAAACTTCCATCCAAACAGACATGTGTTTTAGGAGTGTGAGGAAGAAGTCAATTACTATTGGCCATGACCACATTTGTGTTCTTTTTCCTTGAAAAAGAAAACAATGGGCATAGCTAGTGACATTAGTTAAGCATAAATGATTCATAGGTCTAGAATGGACTGCAAATGTAACTTGACTTAAATGTGGATCCTGTAATAGCTTCATATAGAACATCTTTGTGCCTACAGATTATATTCTTGATAGCTGATTTCCCACATCAGCTCGAAATGCTACAGAAAAAAATACTGTCATTAGTACGTTCCACAGGATAATTTAATTGGTTGTGATTGACTTCAACAGATATGACATATATGCAATAAAAGTTCATTTTCCAGACTTTTCTCCATAGAGAGTTACAAACAGACCTTGAATAACTATCACACATTGGTTTATCTTTTGAGCATTGTTCCCTATCATTTTTATGGTTTGGGCATACTGATCCAACAATATCAACAAATTTGTTTTACAGCTTTTTAATGACAAACTTAAGAAATAATTCTGCAATCAATGCCTATGACAATTTTTGTTTATTTTCATTTAACTTAATGTCATAGAAATAGGTTCTGTATTTTATACTACTGATGAGCCCAGTATTAGAAATTGTTAAAATGTATGATGCGAAATAGTTTCATCTATCATTTTTGACTACTGAGTTAATATTTAGAAGTGTTTTATATTATCACAAAAAGTAGACTAGCTTTCTAATATCTTAGCAAAGGTGCTATGATTAAATATAAAATTCAAAGTAAGTTGAACACTCCTTATATTGACTACAAGTGCCAAGACTCTCATCAAAAAAAAAAAAAAGCACTAAACTACTGAGATTCTGTAAAAAAGTTAGCACTTCACTCCTTTTATAAGATTTAGGGGTCCTTAAAGTAATGAAATTGTTAGGTATATAGCATGCTTGTTCTTTGGGTATTGTGTCATATTGAGCACCACAAATATTCTTGGGGAGCTTTGTGTTCATAGTGGATAGTGGTTATAAATTTTTTTCATACTTTTTTTTTGGAGGGGTATTGAAAATTGAACCCAGGACGCATTACCATTGAGCTATATCCCTAGCCCTTCTTTTTTTTTTTTTTTTTTATTTTGAGAGAGAGTCTCACTAAGTTGCTTAGGGCTTTGCTAATTTGCTGACACTGGCCTCAAACTTGTGATCCTCCTGTCTGAGCTTTCTGAATCGTTAGGATGACAGGTGTGCAACACCTCACTTGGCTTATCATAAACTCTTATGGAGGTTACTATAATTCAGTTTATTGAGAAGAGTATTTCTGTAATAAACCTTTGTTATTATTTGAATAGTAATATAATGTATTTTCCATCTTTGTTATGAGTTACCAATTTGCAATACCAAAAAGAAACCAATTTTTCTTTTGTGGTACTGGGGATTGAGCCCAGGGCCTTGTACATATTAAGCACATGCTCTTACCACTGAGCTGCACTTGCATTCCATTCTGACCTCTTTCAGCAGAGGAGTACTACTGTTATAGTGTGCTCAGAAAAGGGTGTGGAAATGGAATAAAAGCTTAATTTGTTTCCCCTTTTATAATCAGAATTCGCATTTAGCTTGCACTTTTCTGAGGGGCATATCTCTCTTATCCACAATGCTTTTTAATTTGCTGAAAAGTTTTTTGTGCTTAAAGCTTTTTTTTTAACCTGTTATTCCAGTTTTGGGAAACAAAGTGATTTTAAGCAAATTTTAAGACAAAACTATAGGATCAGTAGGCAATCATTTTTAGATATCTAGATTCCTAGATACCAAGCACATACAGAATTCTTGTCTTCTCCAATACATCATATACTCCATGAAAATGCAAGGGTTGTAATCACTGTAATCTCTGTTTCCCCAGCATATTGCACATGGAAGAATTCATTTGCTCAAGGAATTAAAAAAAAAAACACAAAAAACCACCTCTTTTGTAGCATGAGAAAGTTGCCTAAAAATCAAAACAGATCTGCTTAATGATAGCATCTGTTATCATACTTCATTTCCCTGAAAGTTAATTATATAGATGACATACGGTGAACGAGAATTTATGCTGTTGTTCTGGTTCTGCCATAAACAGCATGACAATAGGAGAAGTCAGAGTTCTCTGGTAATACCAGCAAGTGAATTTATGGAATTAAGGGATTTAAGTAAATGGAACCAGTGGAAAAATTCTAAAAGTCATTCAAATTCTAAATTGCATTCTAAATCATAAATCATTCAATATGTAAAAGACCACAAAACTTTCAGTTTAGAAGTAACAGACAAAGAATATTAGAAAATTTAAAATTTTTAATAAATGTGCTTTGTTCACAAAATGTGAAAAAAATACAACAAACACAAACATACATTTTCTGGTATGGTACCTCCCACCACTTGGCAGCTATGGTAAAACCAAATGATCTATCATGATCCTGAAGAATCCAACCACATGATTATCATTTGTTTTTTGAAACACCAAATTATTTTGGAGAAACTGCTGTGAATGAGACAGGAGACCTCTTAATTTATTTATAGTCATATGAAATAATTGTTAGAGTAGTCATATAGTATTAGAAGGCCCTTCACTTATTATTATGTGTGTGATCTGGCATCAACACACAATGACTTCTTATATTTCAATACTTATAATAATGAATTGGCCTTGGTGGAACATGTGTTGGTTTAAATCCTGTGTCAACCTAATTTGAATAAACTGAACTTACAGTAACAAATGATGTAAATTCAAACAAATTTATACTAAGTGGTAGTAGGTTTTATAGAGTTTTTTTTTTTTTTCTTCAAAGTACTACTTAAAATATATCATGCACATTTTGGAGCAAAACCAGAATCAACATCTGTAAACACTCAGAAGAATTTATAGCACCCACATTTTAGCTGTAACACAAACGCTGTCTCAAAGGTCATACTCAGACCAGCTTTTCAAAGCACTATTTTAATTTACTTTCAAAGCACTTTCATTTGGTGTATTGTTGTCTTTGTTATTAGGATTGGATTTAGGCAAACCAAAGAAAATAATCAGTATAATAAAAGGGTAACACTAAAATGCAAGTCTCTATTATCCAGAACACAGTGCTTTTTTTCTTTTCTTTTGAAGAAGTTACAAGACATAATCCTGTAGTGTTTAACTGGAAAGAAAGGTAAACCCTAATAATTAAGGAATCATAGGCTATTGAAAGTAAACGAAAAATTTCAGGTTAATTATGGCATATTTGAACCACCATACATTGTTCAGTTAACTGACTTTTTTTTTTTTTTTTTGGCTAATTACAATCTGGTTACTTTATTAATGTAATATGTGAAATTTAATTTGAAATATTGGGTACACACAATCATGTATATTTTAAAGGATAAATTTTGTATTTGTAAATAAAATTTGACATTCAAAGGTAACTACAGCAACTCACAATAAGCACAAAAACATCAGTTTTACCAGAGTAAAGAAGTGCAGTTTATGAAATTTAGGATCAACTATTGAAAATGCAAGTTTCCTTTTAAAACACACACACACATACACACACACACACACACACACACAAACATTAACCATGAAATCTGAAACTGTGATATTTCAGTGCAAAAACCTCAGTATGAGGTAATTTTAATGTAATAACCACTTGAAAAAAAATCCACACAGTGGCACTCTTAAAAATGATAGTTTACATGACAATTGCTGGCTGACAAGACAATGTGGACTAAATGTTCTCAGCTGTTTAAACTTGTCTTGTTTGGACATATTTTTCCTTAATCATTTGCTTCTGATTCAGAAACACAGAAAGGCATTTATCAATGTGGAAAGGGAAAATTCCCACAGCCAACTAATGTTTTATATATTCAAAGAAAAATTTCTGCTAGGCTTTAGAAAGAAACTAGGATACCAAAAGTTGAAAACCATTTTGAGATTATCAGCAAAGGATTAATTTTAAAATTTTCTGTGTAATTCCAAACATGTAGAGCAGCACCTCCTTAATGGAAAGGTGGGAACCCTATCAAAGTTGGTCTCATCAGAACATAAACTCTCTTACAAGTGCAAACCCTTTCACAAAGGTGTTCTCAGTCAGTAATTAGTATTATACATTGTTCCTTGCTTAAAAAGAAAACATTGTAAATGAAATCTAAATTTCAAAAGAGTAAAAATGAATTCTCACAGATTAATATACTTAACACCAAGGCCCAAATCAACAAGAAAAATTATCAAAATACTACTTTGGCAATGGTGCTTCTTGTATTGTGCTAATTAAATCAGAATACATACTTTGGAGGAAAACTCTCCCCCAATGTCTGATGCTGCCAAATAAGTGTAAGAGAAGAAAAAAGCAAAAACAGCTATCACCAATTCCAAAAAGTTCAGGAAATATTGGATCATCATATGAAACTGAATAGAAAACGGCTTTCTGTAACAGATAACAATTTAGCTAGGAAAAAAATGATAAGTGCATCAGAAAACAACTAAACCAATCTATCTCTGTATCATATTTAACTCGTGAGTCATCAAAGTGCAATCTACAGCTTTCTACATATCTTTAAGTTTCCCATTGCAATGGTATAAAGTCAACATTGAACAATTGAAGAAAATGAAAATATAGAGCAAATTATGCTTCATTTTCACAATAGCACTAAAGAAAAAGGTACCTTTCTATATCTTAGTGTGAAATGCTAAAGTAACAGTGATTTCTGCTATGACAGGAGTCACTCTGCATGAAACTTTAAGCATTCTATATAAGAATAAATTTTAAAATCCAGAAGTAGAAAAAAATAGCAAACTCTGTAAACCTCTGCATTTCTTCTATGCAAACCAGGTTTTGTGTATTGAGTTCATGTTAGTATTTCTGATTATTGTAAGCAAATCAGTTTACAAGTCTGGACTGAAAGGGCCTTTTGCTTTTATATTAACTTAAAAGTAATATGGGATCCTCTAGCTCATAGAAAGGAATAGAGCTGGCTTGACTTTCTCCAGAATCTGAGTCATATGGAGCATCAGGGAGTTCTGTGAAACCGTATGCTAATTGTTCATCTTCTATATCTGATCGTACATAGCAGGAAGGATTAGAATATTCCTCATCTTCTATACTGTTGAAATCTTGAGGAATATATAACATCCCTGGGTAGTTCCTACTAACCAAGTCACTTGTGGTTTTTAGGGAGATTTTCCTAAATGCCATCAGATGCATATGTGAAAATTTTGAATACTTGAAGCGTTTAAAGCCCAAGGACTCTATAGCAATCTTCCAGCTTTTCATCATCATAGCATGACGGTTCTGATGGGAGGAATCAGGTGTGATGATAAGTAATAAACCATTTAACACCAACAGTTCATGAGCTTTCTTGCAGCAAATCCATCGCTGGTAGGGTGATGGAAAATAGGAAAGAAGGAGAGAGAAAACAACCACATGGAAAAGCTCTCCAGGAAGAGAATCAATAGGATTTTTCAACTGCTTCAAAAAAGCATCTATAGCATCCTGTGCAAGCTGGAGCGGCTGTTGAAGTTGTAAGTTCAGGAAGTCACACTTGTATACACTCTGCAGAAGAGAGAGAGAGAAAAGGCATATTAATATCAAGGGCTGGGGATGTATATAGCTCAGTGGTAGAGCACTTGCCTAGCATGTGCAAGGGCCCTGGGTTAGATTTCAGCACTGAAAAATTATTAAGTTTGACAAATTTATTTACCAAAACTTATAAAAATCTCAGAAATTAAGCCCAAAGAATTTTAGTTATCATTATGTATGTGTATAAAGTTATATATAAAATATAAAGTTATATGTAAAATGACTTTTACTTCTTATCAACTTGAAATTAAAAATTTTATGCATATGTACAAAAAAATCTTAAGTTTATCTGAAATTTAATTTGGGTAAGAGTTTACTGGAATGATTTTATTTCCAAACTTAGTCACTCTTACATTCGCTTTGACATATACAGTTAATAAAAACAAGCTAGCTTTAAAAACAACTTTTATAGAAAAAAATACCATAATATAAGTATGAATCAGAGAAGTAAAAATAAAAATGTAATGAATGAGGCATTATAATTTGTATAAGCAGAACGATGCCAAAACTTTCTAAGGTCATGAAAATGGTCTTTTAAGCTATTCTCTTTAACCATTTTAATGTTAACACTACTTTTATTCTATTAAAATATTAATCTCTGGTTTGAAGCAAACTACATATTAAATTCAATTAACAGTCAAATGACCACAGGAAGTACTAGAACTAAAGGAATAAACACTTAATAATTTGCTGACTATTAAAACTCTTTATAAAGAATACTGAATAAGAAAGTGCTAAAGTTTAAGTGCCCTTCAAGGGTCCAAGTTGTTAAGGCTTGCTTCCCAGGGTGGTGTTATTGGGAGGTGGAGCCTAGTCTTGAGGTTATTAGGAGTGCCCAGAAAGGGATTATAGGACGGGATCCATTCCATTCTTTCATTTCCTGGCTGTGAAGCCAGTGGTTTTGCTCTGCCACACACTTCCGCCATTGGTATGTTGCCTTGCCATAGGCCCAAAAGCAACAGGTTCAATTAGGGATTAGATCCACTAAAAATCAAGCTTTTCTTTTTGTAAGTCAGATATCTCATTTATTTGTTCAGTGACAGGAAACGTGTACAGAAAGCATTTTAAAATTTAGACTAAAATTAGCTTACCATATAGCAATAGTCATTAGCAAACACATGCACTAAAACCTTGGTCCTTCCCTTCTGTTACTGTGTAGACAAGCTGGTCCCATAATCATATGGACTGTCTACTAGGGAAAGTAATACACAATGTTCTATTATCTGGAAAAAGATTCTTTTCCTCTTCCCTTTGGTTTCTTTCAGACAGCTCTACTGCAATAAAACTAACACAAAAGCATATTTAAAGTATATACTTTGATAAGACCTAACATTTAACATCCATGAAATAATTGCAGATTAACAGATCAAATACCCACAAATTTTCTATGCTCCTTAATAATCTTTTCCTCATATGTTTCTTCCTCTTCCATTGTTACCAGGCAATGACTGATGTGATTTCTATCACTATAGGTTAGTCTGGATTTCCAAGGATTTTTTATAAATGGAATAATACAAAATGTGCTTTTTATTCTGCCTGTCTTTTCTCACTTAGCATAGTCATTTTGAGATTTATCCATTTCTTTTTGTAGGCATTATTATTTTATTGCTTTTCATTTAAATTGCTGAATCATGTCCCACTGTATCAAGGATACATCACTAGTTGGTTTCCCACACATCTGTTTCTGGATATATGGACTATTTCTAGTTTTTGACTTATTACAACTGAAGCTGTTATGAATATTCTTGTTCCAAATCTTTGCTTTTTTTTATGCTTTCATTTGTCTCAGGAAAATATCCAAGAAAGAGGTGGTTGGGCCATATAGCAAATGTGTATTTAATTTGTTGTTGTTGTTGTTACCAGATTTATTTATTTGTTATATTTTATTTTATCCATTTAGTTTCTTTTTTAAATCTTTTGTTATGCATGACAATAGAATGCACTTATACAGTTTGATATATGATACATAGATGGAATATAATTTCTCATTTTTCTGAGTACATATTGTAGAATCATATTGGTCATACAGTCACATATGTACATAAAGTAATAATGTCTGTTTCATTCTACTATCTTTCTTATCCCCACATCCCCTGCCTTCCCCTCCTTTCACTTCCCTTCACCTAATCAAGGTAACAGTATCCTTTTTTTTTGCCTTTATACATGTACTTTGTTTGTTTTGCATTACAATTCTTTATACACATATATACCACAATTTTTGTATCTCTGTATATAAAGTATGTTGACACCAAATTCAAGTCTTCATACATGTACTTTGTATAATGACGTCCATCACATTCCACCATCCTTGCTAATCCCCTGCCCCCTTCCTTTCCCTCCTACCCCTCTTCTCTAACTAGAATTCATCTATTCCTCCCATGCTCTCCCTCCCTACCCACTATGAGTCAACCTCCTTATATCAGAGAAAATATTTGGCGTTTGTTTTTTTGGGATTGGCTAACTTTACTTAGCATTATATTCTCCAACTTCATCAATTTACAAATGCCAAGATTTTATTATTTTTTAATGCTGAGTAAAATTCCATTGTGTATATATGCCATATATTTTTTTAAATCCATTCATCCACTGAAGGACATCTAGGTTGGCTCCACAGTTTAGCTATTGTGACTTGTGCTGCTAAAAATATTGATGTGGCTGTGTCCCTGTAGTATGCTGTTTTTAAGTCCTTTGGGTGTAGTCTGAGGAGAGGAATAGCTGGGTCAAATGGTGGTTCCATACCCAGTTTTCCATGGAATCTCCATATTGCTTTTCAAATTGGCTGCACCAATTTGTAGTCCCACCAGCAATGTATGAGTGTACCTTTTTCCCCACATCGTTGCCAACACTTATTGTTGTTTGTCTTTATAATAGCTGCCATTCTGACTGGAGTGAGATGATATCTTAGAGTGATTTTGATTTGCATTCCTCTGATTGCTAGAGATGATGAATATTTTTTCATATATTTGTTGATTGACTGTATATCCTTTTTCTGAAAAGTGTCTGCTCAGGTGCTTAGCCCATTTGTTGATTGGGTTGTTTTTTCGGTGTTTAGCTTTTTGAATTTTTTTTATACCATAGAGATATGTGATGTGCAATGGGTAAAAATTTGCTCCCAGGATGCAGGCTCTCTGTTCAACTTACAGATTGTTTCTTTTGCTAAAAAGAAGCTTTTTAGTTTGATTCCATCTCATTTATTGATTCTTGGTTTTAATTCTTGTGCTATAGGAGTCTTATTAAGGAAGCTGGAGCCTAATCTCATGATGAAGAATAGGGCCTACTTTTTTTTCTATTAGACGCAGAATTTCTGGTTTAAATCCTAGGTCCTTGATCCATGTTTAGTTTAGTTTTGTGCATGGTGAGAGATAGGGGATTAATTTCATTTTGTTGCATATGGATTTCCAGTTTTCCAAGCACCATTTGTTGAAGATGCTGTCTTTTCTCCAGTGCATGTTTTTGGCACCTTTGTCTAATATAAGATGACTGTAATTCTGTGAGTTAGTCTCTGTGTCCTCTATTCTGGACCATTGGTCTACTGGACTGTTTTGGTGCCAATACTCTGCTGTTTTTGTTACTACTGCTCTGTAGTATAGTTTAAGGTCTGTTATAGTGATACTACCTGCTTCACTCTTTCTGCTTAGGATTGCTTTAGCTATTCTTGGACTCTTATTTTTCCAGATGAGTTTCATGATTGCTTTTTCTATTTCTATTAGGAATGTCATTGGGATTTTGATTGGAATTGCATTAAATATGTATAGTGCTTTTGGAATTGTGGTCATTTTGATAATATTAATTCTACCTATCCAAGAGCAAGGTAGATCCTTCCATCTTCTAAGGTCTTCTTTGATTTCTTTCTTTAGGGTTCTGTAGTATTTATTGTATAGATCTTTCACCTGTTTTGTTAAGTTGATTCCCAAGTATCTTATTTTTTTTGAGGATATTGTGAATGGGGTAGTTTTTCCTCATTTCCTTCTCAGAGGATTTGTCACTGATATACAGAAATGTCTTTGATTTATGGGTATTGATTTTATATCCTGCTACTTTGATGAATTCATTTACTAGTTCTAGAAGTTTTCTTGTGGAGATTTTTGGGTCTTCTAGGTATAGAATCATATCATCAGCAAATACAGCTAATTTAAGTTCTTTTCCTATACATATCCCTTTAATTTCTTTTGTCTAATTGCTCTGGCCAGTCTTTCAAGAACTATGTTGAATAGAAGTGGTGAAATAGGGCATCCCTGTCTTGTTCTAGATTTTAGATAGAATGCCTTCAATTTTTCTCCGTTTAGAATGATGTTGGCCTGAGGCTTAGCATAGATAGCCTTTACGTTGTAGAGATATGTGCCTATTATCCCTAGTTTTTCTAGTGTTTTGAACATAAAGGGATGCTGTATTTTGTCAAATGAGTTTTCTGCATCTATCAATATGATTATGATTCTTATCTTTAAGTCTATAGATATGATGAATTATATTTATTGATTTCCGTATGTTAAACCAACCTTGCATCCCAGGATAAATCCCAATTGATCATGGTGCACAATCTTTTTGACATGTTTTTGTATTCAATTTGCCAGAATTTTATTGAGAATGTTTGCATCTATGTTCATAAGAGATGTTGGTCTTAAGTTTTCTTTCTTTGAAGTGTCTTTGTCTGGTTTTGGAATCAGGGTGATATTGGCCTCATAGAATGAGTTTGGAACTGCTCCCTCTTTTTCTATTTCCTGAAATAAATTGAAGGGCATTGGTATTAGTTCTTCTTTAAAAGTCTTGTAGATCTCACTGTGTATTCATCTGGTCTTGGGCTTTTCTTGGTTGGTAATCTTTTGATGGCTTCTTCTATTTCCTCACTTGATATTGGTATGTTTAAGTTGTATATATCTTCCTGACTCAATCTGGGCAGATCATATGACTTAAGAGATTTATCGATGCCTTCAACGTCTTCTATTTTATTGGAGTATAAAGTTTCAAAATAATTTCTAATTATCTCCTGTATTTCTGTAGTGTCTGTTTTGATATTGTCTTTTTGATCATGTATGCTAGTAATTTGAGTTCTCTCTCTCCTTCTCTTCATTAGCGTGGCTAAGAGTCTGTCAATTTTATTTATTTTTTCAAAGAAGCAACTTTTATGAAACTACTGATTATATTTTAAATAATAATTGAACCCAACATTTCTGAACATTGAGACTAACTATAAATGTCTTAATAACAATAATTGGTTCATAGGTGATGTATTGTTGATATTAGGATCTGTTAACATTGTCCTTCCCCACAAAGTAGGGATCTTGGAACCATACAAGAGCACTAAAAATCTTTAGGGTAAAAACAATAACACACCAGTCCCACAGAGCTGGAAAGAAAGAAACGTGAACATCATGAAAAGACAAGGGAAGAAAGTACCACAAACAATTAAGACAACATATCATTAGAAGAATTGACAGCTACAGCAGAAAAAATGACAGAGAAAGATTTCAGGATATACATTATTAAAATGTTTTGGGATTTCAAACAAGACATTAGAGAACAAATACAGGCAGTGAAAGATCACTTTGACAATGAGCTACACATAAACAAATCCAAGAAGCAAAAGATCAACTCAATAGGGATACAGAGGTTATTAAAAAAAATAAAAAACAAAAGACAAAAAAAACAATAAAAAACCCAGAAATCCTTGAAATGAAAGAAATAATAAACCAAATTAAAAATTCAAACGAGAGCATTACCAACAGAGTAGACCACGAAAATGATAAGAAACCATGGGCAGAACATCCAAGAAATATGGGATAGCATAACAAGACCAAATTTAAGAGTTATTGGGATAGAGGAAGGTATAGAGAAATAAACCAAAGGAATGTGCAATCTGTTCAATCAAATAATATCAGAAAACTTTCCAGACATGAAGAATGAAATGGAAATCCAAATCCAAGAAGCCTACAGGATGCCGAATGTGCAAAATCACAACAGATCCACACCAAGATACATTATAATGAAAATGCCCAACACACAGAATAAGGAGAGAATTTTAAAAGCCACAAGAGAAAGGAATCAGATTACCTATAGGGGTAAACCAATTAGGATAATGACAGATTTTTCAACACAGATCCTGAAAGCTAGAAGATCCTGGAACAACATATTTCAAACTCTGAAAGATAATGGGAGCCAACCAAGAATTTTGTATCCAGCAAAATTAAGCTTTAAATTTGAAGATGAAATAAAAACCTTCCATGATAAACAAAAATTAAAAGAATTTATAGCTAGAAAACTGGCACTACAAAACATCCTTGGCAAAATATTTCATGAAGAGGAAATGAAAAACAACAATGAAAACCAGCTGAGGGTGGTAGTAGACTAAAAGAAAAAACTAATCAAAGAGGAAAACCAAGTCTAGTTAAAAAAACAAAAATAAACAAATAGGGCTGAAAGTACAAACCATGTCTCAATAGTAACTCTAAATGTTAATGGCTTAAACTCACCAATCAAAAGACATAGACTAGCAGATTGGATTAAAAAAAAGATCCAATAATATGCTACCTACAGGAGATTCATCTGTTAGGAAAAGACAAAAAACAGACTGAAGGTGAAAGGTTGGGAAAAATCATACCACTCACATGGACTATGGAAGCAAGCATACTCAGACATACACAGACTGAAGGTGAAAGGTTGGGAAATATTGCTTCTCCACCAAATAAATACAGTGTGTGTCCCTTCCATCATATTTCTTTAAATTCATAGTTTTCATCATAAAGATTTCCCCACATTTTTTGTCAGATTCAAATAATGTTCACATATGAAATAGTTCATATTTTATATTTTATTATAAGTGGCAGTTTTATATTAATAAAGGGTACCTGGGCTGGGGATATGGCTCAAGTGGTAATGCGCTCGCCTGCCATGCATGGGGCGCTGGGTTCAATCCTCAGCACCACATAAAAATAAAATAAAGATGTTGTGTCCACCGAAAACTGAAAAATAAATATTAAAAAATTCTCTCTTTCTAAGAAAAAAAATAGTACTATTTTTAACATCCACTTTTGATTGTTGCAATTGCTAAAGTATTTATACATATAATTGCTGCTAGAATAATATACACATATAATTGATTTCTATAGATCTTATAATCTTGTTTAACTTACGAGTTCAAAAGTAGCTCATTTGTATATTCTATGGAATATAGTGTCATCTATAAATACACAAATTTTACTTCTTCCTTTCCAATTTGGATGTTTTAAATTTTTTCTTTATTGCATTGCTTAAAACTGCTGGTAATATGTTGAATAGAAGTGGTGAGATTCAATCTCCTTATCTTGTTCTTATTCTGGTTCTTGTGGAAAAGATATTTTTCTTTCACCATTAAGAATGTTATGGGCTAGGGTTGCAGCTTATTGGCAGAGCCCTTGCCTTGCACATGTGAGGCACTGGGTTTGATCCTCAGCACCACATAAAAATAAATAAATAAAATAAAGATATTGTGTCCATGTATAACTAAACAATATTTAAAAAAAGAATGTTATTATCTGTAGGTTTTTCAAATCCCCTTTATCATATTGAGGAAACTCCTTTCAATTTCTACTGAGAAATTATATCAGGAAAGTATGTCAAATGCTTTTTCTATACCTAATGAGATAAAACATAGCCTCTCTTTTTTGATGAATTAATACAGTGAAAAGATTGTTTTGTCACATTAAACCAATCTTGCACTACTAGGTTAAGCCAGATTTGATCATGACATATTAATCTTTAAAAACAATGATTCAACTTAAATTTTGTACAGAACATTTGCATCTAAGTTCATAAGAGACAATGGTCTGTAGTTTTCTTGTTCTAATGTCTATCTGGTTTTAATACTAGGGTAGTATCTTTATAGAAGCAGGAGGGAAATATTCCATCCTTTTCAGTTTCAGGGAAGAGTGTATATATAACTGTTATTATTTGTTTCTTAACTGGTAAATATATCAGTGAACTCATATGTGCCTGAAATTGTCTTTGTAAGTTTTTTTTCTTAAACTACAAATTCAAATTTCTTTAATAAATTTATGATCATTTATGTACTTATTTCTTCCTGAATAAGGATAGCATCTTGAGAGGTAGCATGAGTGGTATGTATCATTCAAGGAATTTATCTCTTGAAATTTATCCCTTTTATTTTAAGTAGTGAAATTTATGGGTAGAAAGTTGTTTACAGTATTATCCCTTAAACATTGGCAAAATCTGTAATGATGTCACCTCTTTCTCTTTATTTCTGGGTCAATAGGATTAGAGGTTTTCAGTATTATGGAACTTTTCAAAGAGCTAGTTTTTGCTTTCATCAGTTTTCCTCATTGTTTCTCTGAACATTTTCCATTTTATTGATTTCTATTTTCTTGTTTGCATTTTAAATTTTTTTTCAAGTACAAAAGTTGGTATTATTGCTTTGAGACCTTTTTCATTTTTTTAAACAATATTTAGTTATTATCACACATTTATCTGCATCTCATTCTTCTCCCGGGACCAAGAAAAGGTGGCGAGTGCATGTTTTTCTCTTGGCAATGACACACCTCAAGAAAGAAAGCAGATATATGGTCTAAAGCCTTCCTCATTTTCTAATAAAAGTGTTTGGTGGAGCTGGGGTTGTAGCTGAGTGGTAGAATACTTGCCTGGCGTGTGTGAAGCACTAGATTCATCCTTAGCACCACATAAAAATAAATAAATGAAATAAAGGTATTGTATCTATCTACAACTAAATATATACATATATATATATTTTAATGTTTTGTATTATAAATTTTCCTTTTATTACTATTTAAACAAAGTTAGTGCAATCCTATGCATTTTAATCTCTCCCTTTTTTAACCACTCATACTGGGGACTGAACCCAGGAGTGTTCTCAGTCCTTTTAATCTTTTAATTTGAGACAGGGTTTCACTAAATTGCTGAGCCTGCCTTTTGAATTTGTGATCCTTCTGCCTCAGCCTCCAAGTCACTGGGATTACTGACATGCACTACAGCACCTGGTGATATCTTATATCTTTATTTATCCCAATTTGCTATGATTTCAATGTTCAAAACTCATGTTGAAAGCTGTCAATGGGTACTTGTTTTTGGTTCTAAATTCCTCCACAGTCATGCTGGATTAGGGTCCATCCTACTGACTTCAGTTTAACAAGATTACCTCTGTAAAACTCCATCTTCAAATGAAGTCACATACTTGGGGTTAGGGCTCCAACACACACACACACACACACACACACACACACACACACACACACCACACACATTTCAAACTATAACGCTCAGTTTAAGTAATAAGAAAATAATACATATGTATATAAAATATATATTTGCCTTTGTAGTCATCACTTTTAATACTCTTCATTCCTTTTTCGTAGATCTATATTTCCACCTAGTAAAGCAGTTTTTCCCTAACATTTCTTTTAATACAAGTTTGCTGATATTAAATTTTTTCAGCTTTTGTATGCTTGAGAAAAATCTTCATTTCATCTTCATTATTTATATATATATTTTTTTAGAGAGAGAGAGAGATTTTTTAAAATATTTATTTTTCAGTTTTTTCGGTGGATACAACATCTTTATTTTATTTTATGTGGTGCTGAGGGTCGAACCCAGCACCAGGCGAGCATGTTACTGTTTGAGCCACATCCCCAGCCCCTCATCTTCATTATTTAAAGACAAAGTTCTAGGGTATGGAATTCTAGGTGACAATCCCCCTTGCCCTGGGTGCTTTAACAAGTCTGTTTAAAAATATCTGGTTGCTTTTATGGCTACATCACTAAGTTTAAAAGTTTGATTATGATGTTTTGCATGTATTTTCTTCATTTTTTCTTGAGTTTGAGATTACTGAGTTTCTTGGATTTGTAGATATATATCTTTCATCAAATTTGGAAAATTTCTGGCCATATTTTTCAAATCTCTTCCTTTTGGGGAGATTTCAATAATGTTTATGTTTGGATGGTTTAAGCTGTCTCACTGATAGTCTTCAATTTTAAAAAATTTTGTTTTCTGGTTTTTATTGTTTGTTTGTTTGTTTTGGTCAGTTTCTATTGCCATGTCTTCAAGATAACTTTTTCAACATCTAAAATGCATTAATCCCATCTGTGTTTCATATTACACATTCTATAAGTTAGATTTGGGTATTTTAACATCTATTCCATTTCACTACTAACTTTTTCCCACATAGGGAATACAATTATAATATCCCTATTCTATTTATTTTAAATGATAAATTATAGAAGTATAAAACAGAAAAATATGCAAATCGTAACTGTATAGCTTAAGGAATTTCCCTGAACTAGATAAAATTAGTTTAAATATCCTTATTTCTTAATTTTAATCTCTCTCCATATCTGTTATTCTCTCTGTTATGTTTGTCCTTTTTAGACAATTTATCTCTTCATTCTGCGTCCTATTTTCTTCTTTTCATGGCTAGTTTTTGTTGTTGTTGTCGTTATTGTTTGTTTTTTTAATCTAGTCATTGTGAATTTTACCTTGATGGATATAGGATAGCTGGGGATTGTTATAAGTATTCCTGAACTTCAGTCTGAAATGTAATTAAGATACCTGGAGACAGTTTGATCTTTTTGGATCTTGTTTCTAAAATTTGGTAGGTGGGCCTGAAGCAATGTCCAGTCTAAGGCTTAATATTCTCGACTACTGGGGCAAGAATTATATACTCTATTCAACGCTTTGTGAATCTTGACCTTTTCAGTGTGACTGGTAGTGACAAGTACTATTTCCAGCCTGTGAGAATGCTGGGCACTGTAACCTTTAATTCTTTCAGGTAGTACTTTCTCTGGTCTCATGAATTTTTCTCAAGTATATGTGCTGATAAGAACTCAGCTGTGTGCTCATAAGGGATCCTTTTCAGGCTTCTGGATTTTCTCTCTGTGTAGGTTTCTCATTTGTCATACTCTGTCCTACAAACTCTAGCTGCCATCGTCCCCTAGTACTCTCAGAGTCCCACTTTAAGTTTACAACTCAGGTGACTCAGATGGGTTCTGTTTGGGTTCCCTCTCTTTGTACCACATACAGAAATGTAAGGCAACATGCAGGTGAAAGGGTAGAGCTTATTTAATTTGTTTTCAATCTTTTAGGGATCACCATCCTTTGTGTCTAGTGTAATGTAAATTGTTTCACATGTGTTGACCTCTTTTTGGTTGCTTTATATAGGAGAAAGTAAACAAATGCAGCCTGTTATTCCATTTTGGCTAGAATATTTTCTCTTTGTTTTCAAATTAGTTATGGGGTTCTTGAACTATTAAAGTCTGATTCTACTAGTGAACTTAATATAGCCATTGTTTTGCATTCCTTAATGAACATACAATTGAAAGTTTATAGGACTATTTATTAAACGTAATAATACTTAAAAAAATATAAGCCTGAGGTTCAGATCAAATGGTCTTTATGTCTCAGAAGTTGTGAAGAACGTCTCCAATGTGTGTCTTAAAAGAAGGGAGAGAGAGAATCCATGCACAAAGTCATGAGTATGTTATAGTAGCTTCTGATATCACAAGAATACTCTGCAAGGATAAGATAAGAACAGCTACTTCACTGTAGAACAAATATTTGTCTTTGAGAAGTAAAGAAAACACTAATGATTTTAGCATTTCCTTATTCCTTAATGTTACTCAGATTATATTTAGACAGTAATGTTCATCAAAATGACATACCGTTAAAGATTCAGATGAAAGATGAATCTTCATGCAGAAACTTTTCAATAAAGTAAGCATTTATTTAGCACTCACTATATAACAAATTCTTTGCTAGGCACTTTAAACACTTTTCTCAAAAACAAAACAATATCCTATGAAATGTGGTACATTATTAACCCCATTATACAGATAAGAATATAGAGATAGAGACTAGAAAATGGTGGTGGTGAGATTTAAATGTAGGTTGCAAGTAAGATTCCATTCTCTTATTTAGAGTGTACTTAATGTACCATGCTCTCTTCTAGGTGCTAGAAATACAGCAGTTGGGGGGAAAATCCATAAATATAATATGATATAACATAATATAAATATAATAATCTATATTTTCTTTATAACATTAATAATGTAATTTGTGGGCTGGGTGTTAGAGTACTTGCCTAGCATGTGCAAGGCCCAGGGTTCTCTCTCCAGGCCACCATCAAAACTAAAACGCAATTTGTAATTTTTTTTTATGCCTATAGCTGTATTAAATGTAAAATGGCAAATATTATGTATTTGTAGCTGAGGAAAAATAACAAATTCTTTTCTAATAAGGGAAGTACCTGCTCTGGATTCTCTTACCTTTAAAAATTACCCTTAACAGAAGTTTCTGGCATCATATGAATAAGATAAAAAAAAAAAAGTTTAACCTAATAGGCAGGTGATCCTGCTTCACCAAACTGAAGTAATAGTGTCACAAAGTGAAGGAATGTTCTCAAAGGGAAGAATAATAGTTATCACTTATTGAGGATAAACATAGCATCAAGCCAAGTTTTAGTCAGATATTTATTCTCACAGCTCTTTAAAAGTAGAGAAAACAGTCTATATGCAGTAGTTTTTATATACTTACGCAAAAACTTAATAAAATTTTTGGCTGACTCCAATGATCTTGCCTGTTTCTACCATTCCATAATGACACTTCAATACAGTACATTTCAGAAAGATATGTACTTAAAAAAAATCAAATCAAACAAAATGCAAAGCCCAAACATTATGTGTATCTGAATCCTTATTAGCTACTCAACTTTCTTAAAGGCAGATATTACAAAAGCATATGTTATGGTTCAGATATGAGGTGTCCCCCAAAAGCTCATGTGTAAGACAATGCAAGAATGCTCAGAGGTGAAATGATTAGTAGACTATGATAGGTGTAATCTAATCAGTAAATTAATTCACTGATAAGGATTAACTGGGCAGTATCTGTAGGCAGGTAGGATGTGGCTGGAGGAAGTAGGTTACTAGGGGTGCCTCTGGGGTTTATGTTTTGTTCTTGGTAAGCGAAACTCTCCACTTCCTAGTTGTCATGTCCTGAGTTGCTTTCCTCCATCATACACTTCCACCAAGAGGTTCTGTATCATCTTGGGCCCAAGGTTATAGTCAGTTGACTATGGACTAAACAAACCTCTGAAACCATGAGCCAAAATAAACTTTATTTCCTCTAAATTATTTTTGTGGGGTCTTTGGGTCACAGTGACACAAAGCTTGCTGAGAGCCACGGCTGAGTCTGTATGGCCCCTGGCATTTTGCCAACAGTATTGATTGACAGGCGCCTCTGCCTGTCCGCCTCTGCCGCAGTCCGGCTGGCTGGGCAAAATAGCTGGGGGGTGACGAACAACTTGTGTACGTTGATACAGCAGGAGTGGGAGCCATTTATTGCAGGACAGGAGCGGTATTTATACATTCCACACAGCTTATCTTAATTAGCATAAACTAGATACATCAGTCAACCAATAAGGAATCTCCACACTTAATGGCTTGTTTTTGTTACTTCTCAAACCACTCCCTCTGGCATTTTGCCAGGCACCATCCAGACTTGTTTACGAACTCTAACATTCCCCTGGCAAAATGCCAGGTGTTATTTTTGACTTGTTTACAGACTCTAACATTGATGCTGAGAGCCACGGCTGAGTCTGTATGGCCCCTGGCATTTTGCCAACAGTATTGATTGACAGGCGCCTCTGCCTGTCCGCCTCTGCCGCAGTCCGGCTGGCTGGGCAAAATAGCTGGGGGGTGACGAACAACTTGTGTACGTTGATACAGCAGGAGTGGGAGCCATTTATTGCAGGGGAATGTTAGAGTTCGTAAACAAGTCTGGATGGTGCCTGGCAAAATGCCAGAGGGAGTGGTTTGAGAAGTAACAAAAACAAGCCATTAAGTGTGGAGATTCCTTATTGGTTGACTGATGTATCTAGTTTATGCTAATTAAGATAAGCTGTGTGGAATGTATAAATACCGCTCCTGTCCTGCAATAAATGGCTCCCACTCCTGCTGTATCAACGTACACAAGTTGTTCGTCACCCCCCAGCTATTTTGCCCAGCCAGCCGGACTGCGGCAGAGGCGGACAGGCAGAGGCGCCTGTCAATCAATACTGTTGGCAAAATGCCAGGGGCCATACAGACTCAGCCGTGGCTCTCAGCATCAATGTTAGAGTCTGTAAACAAGTCAAAAATAACACCTGGCATTTTGCCAGGGGAATGTTAGAGTTCGTAAACAAGTCTGGATGGTGCCTGGCAAAATGCCAGAGGGAGTGGTTTGAGAAGTAACAAAAACAAGCCATTAAGTGTGGAGATTCCTTATTGGTTGACTGATGTATCTAGTTTATGCTAATTAAGATAAGCTGTGTGGAATGTATAAATACCGCTCCTGTCCTGCAATAAATGGCTCCCACTCCTCCTGTATCAACGTACACAAGTTGTTCGTCACCCCCCAGCTATTTTGCCCAGCCAGCCGGACTGCGGCAGAGGCGGACAGGCAGAGGCGCCTGTCAATCAATACTGTTGGCAAAATGCCAGGGGCCATACAGACTCAGCCGTGGCTCTCAGCAAAAGCTAACTAAAAACAGTGTCATTTCAGATTATGGCTATTTAGATATGCAAGGAAAGACAAATATAGTACTGGTTATACTAATATTGGTTAATTAAATGCTCAAACATTTTCATATAATATATATTTAATTTTGAATGGAAAAATATCTCTTATTAACTGGTAAACAGGAAATAGATATTTTCTATTTTTAGGAATGTAAAGACAGTGCTTTAGTTTGTAAATATAAACGCAAAATACTGAAGTCTCAAAACAAAACTACACATACCTCTACAGCAGGTACGATGTCAATACCAACAGTTAGAAATTCTTCAAACTTCAAAAATGGGTTAAAGCAGCTGCCAACATCAAGTAATCTGATCTTTCCTGAGGCTTGTAGCAACCTACAAAAAGATACTTCACATTATAAAAGGCAAACTTGAAAATAAAATATAAAAAAATACAAACACTTGAGTTAAAAAAATCAGAACATGTAGATTATTGATTCTTTAATATTTTGGTCTCAGGATGAGGGTCCCAAATAGCTTTTGTTTGTGTGGACTTTAGCTATCAACAGTTACCATATTTGAAGTTAAAATAGGCCTAATTTTTTTTAATTCATTTATAAAACAATGTCTATTATATGCTACCATAAATAACATTTTAAATGAAAAATATTAGATTTGAAAAAGGGTTGCAAAAAGTGAGATGGGGCCTTGATTTTTGAAGTCTCTTTAATGTCTGGGATAACAGAAGACCACTACTATATGGCTTGGGGAATAGTTTAGCAGTTATGGCTCAGTAGTATAGTGCTTGCCTACCAGGTATGAGGGCCTGGCTTCAATCCCTAGCACTGTAATAAACAAACAAACAAACAATGGATTCCAATGTCTGCTTCTGCATTTAAACATAATATCATATGCCATATCAATTTTTACAATTATCTTTGTAGAGGAATGTATCTATTTACAAATCATTTCTCAGTAGTAAACATAACAAGGTTTTTGGATTTCACATTCACTTATCTCAATGATTTAAAAGGCCCAATGAAAGGAACATAAATAAAGTATTACTTTGTACGTTAGGAAAAGTTTTATTATATGCAAGAGTTTTTGTTTTTCTCATTTCCAAAAATAGTGTAAAAAAAAAGAGGTAGCAAATTTAGTCAAAATGAAATTTCATATGGCTCTATCTAGTTTCAAATAAGGATGAAGGAAAATAGTGGATTTTGTTGTTTCCAAGCCTGCAGTCCTAATGCTCAGACAATAAAGCAACAATATTATGAATATGCCAATTTTGAACATATGCCAATTTAATTGATGCTTAACCATTTTTTAAAAAATTTATGAATACACATTGGAAAACAAAGAAATATAAATAATTAGGTAAAAGCAGAATCTCAGCTCTTTGAAGGCTAAAGAGCAGACAGAACCTACCCAGCTTCTCTCCTGGTACCCTGGCTAGCATATTACCTTAGAGAGATGTTAAAATACAAATGGTAGCTTCCTGGAAAACACATTGTAAGTCAAAACACTATATGCTAAACATAATTTTTTTAAGAGAAGAAATGCAATAAGTAGGGATTTCATTTTTAACCAACAGCTTGATGTTTCAACATTTTAGAAAAATGATCCTAGTTACCTATTGATTATAAATAAATTATTAAAAAATCTCTAATATCGTATATAACACTGTATAGTACCATAAAAATATGAGTCAATTAAAAAAAATTTTTTGCCAATAGAATGTAATTTTATTTAAGAACTTATCTGAAAAGAGGTTATGAGGGTGTAAGAAAAACAGCAATTCCACCAAAGTGGGCCTTACTTTTAAGGCCCTTAAAATAAGTCATTAATTTGACCCAGAGGAGGGTGAGTTTCTGTAAGGAATAGCCAGAAATTCTCCCAGTGAAAAGAGTTGTCCATAAAACTTAAGAGGTAATTTTCTGTACTGCACCAATCTGAAGGAAGGTCATTATATGTAATTTGGATGAAGGCTATAACAAAAAATAACTTGTGATATCAAATTGAATTTTGTGGCTGTGCATGTTGGCACACACCTGTAATCCCAGAGGTTGGGAAAGCTGAGTCGGGAGGATTGCCAGTTCAAAGCCAGCCTCAGCAAAAGTGAGACACTAAGCAATTCAGTGAGACCCTGTCTCTAAATAAAATACAAAATAGGGCTGAGGATATGGTTCAGTGGTTGACTGCCCCTTAGTTCAAACCCTGGTACCCCCTACTAGTGCACCTGAATTCAGTCCCCTGTACTCCCTCCCACAAAAAAAAAAAAAAAAGTTTTTGAAATACCACACTACATTAGTTCCAAGGAAGAAAGAGGCCAGTGATCTTTTGTGGCATAGATTACAAATTTCTACACTCGAGCAAAAGGTCCAATAAATAGAAATCAGAGAAATACCTGGCACAGAGCTAGTATGCTGCAGCATTTTCATAAATTTGAATATCCAGATTATAGCCAGTTAGAATCAATGAAAAATCTATATTGTATGTGATACTATATACTGCTAGATCTCATTCTTATTCTTGCTTGAAGGTATGGTTAAAAACAGGAGTTCTACAATCAGAAACAGAATAAAACCCAATTCTGTCTCTTATTGTGCAATGTGGAACACAGATAATAATGGGACTCACACATGAGAAATTTTTGCAAGATTAATTGAGCTTGACCCAATGCCTGATACATATAAGTACTCAAAAAGTGATAGATATTGTTATAATTACTATCACATTATAGATACAATCTCTGTAGTCCACTTATTAATGATAGTCCTGAGAATTAGTAAAAGCAGAATCTGTTTCACACTAATTCTACACCATGGATTTTAGTAAACCGAGTAGCAACAAATTTGATGTTTGTTTTTTTTTAAGTTTCTTAATTTTCTATCTGAATGGCATATTTTAAATTATACTAGTTAACTCAACATTACAGTACAGTCACCAAGTACTTAACATCATGGATTAGCTTAATTTATCAATTCTCAGTAATTTACTTATTCCATTTCAAATTCTTTAGTTCAGCTCTTTGATTTTATCTATGCACAAAACACAAATATACAGTTTAAAGAACAGTTACATAGTGAACATCCATGTAATTACCACCCAAGACACTGCCTACACCCTAGAAGCATGATTGATTCTCCCTGATGATACCTCCTACCCTGGTTCCATAATGGTAGTCACTATTTTGATTTTAGTGATAAACATTTCCTTGACTTCCTTTTATAGTCTTAACTACCTATGACAGAAAGCCTAAATAATATAGTTTGACACTACACATTTGCTTTGGTGACTTTTTAAATTTAATATTATGTTTGTGAGATCTGTCTGTGCTTCTGTAACTTACCTTTGTTGCTGTATACCTTTCTTTGACACAATCCATTGGGGCTCTGATTAGTGTGGCACTAAGTCTAAAGATAATCTGGGGAGAATTTATGTCTTTACAACACTAAGACATCTGTTTTTCTTCCTTTCCTATCTGTCCATCTACCCATATAATTATCTCACTTCTTTGCTCAGAACTTCTAATAATAATGCTAAACAGAAGCAAGCAAGTGGTTACTATTATGCCACTCTCAGTGGGAATATTCCAGTGTTTTAAGATTAAGCAAAATGACTACTGTAGGGAGAACATACTCAATAAGGTTTTAGAAATTCCTTTTATGCTTAGTGAGGGTTTTTTTCCTTTCGGCTTGCTTTAACACAAATAAATATCACATCTTATCAAATCCATTCTATGCCTTTATTGAGATATAATTTTAATCTATGTTATAGTGTACATTATTTTTTTTAGTTGTATATGGACTCAATGTCTTAATTTATTTTTTTATGTGGTGCTAGAATCAAAGTCAGTGCCTCACACATGCTAGGCAAGTACTCTACCATGGAGCCACAACTCCAGTCCTAGTGTACATTAATTTTACATTAAATTAAAATTACATTCTTGGGAAATGTGTGCTTTGGTTTTGATATAGTATCTTTTTTTGTAATTTGATTTGTTTTCTAAATGTGTATGCAATTTAGTAAGCTCCTGTTTCAAAAATTTTAAAAAATTACAAATAAGATAAAAACACCTGGGGATATACCTCAGGGCTAAAGCACTTGCCTAACATGAACAAAATAACCCAAACTCTGGGTTCATGCCCCAGTGCTGGAGGGTGGGGGGATATGAGTCCATACTTTAACATTTTAAAAAATTCTCACCACACTGGGAGCTTTCAAATCACCCAGATTTTGACTTAATTTGGTTAGAATCAGGCATTAGGATTCTTTTTAAAATACATTTTGTTAGTGCATTATAATGATACATAAAAATGGGATTCATTATAATTTATTCATATAAATACAAAGTATAATTTGGTGTGTTTCAACTCCTAGGCACCCCTTATTCTTCCTTACTTTCTCCACTGATTACCCTTCCTCTAATCTACTGGTCTCTTATATTTTCATGAGGTTCCTTTTCTTTCCTTTTTTCTTTGTAGCTTCCACATTTGACAGAAAACATAAGACCTTGGTTTTCTGAGACTGGTTAATCTCAATATTCTCCAGTTCCATCCTTTTTCCTGAAAATGATATAATTTTGGTCTTCTTTAAGGCTGAATAAAATTCCATTGTGTATATATGTCACATTTTCTTTATCTGGTCATATGTTGAGGGGCACCTAGGTTGGTTCCATAATGTGGCTATTGTGAATTATACTGGTATAAACTTGGGTATGCATGTATCCCTACAGTATGCTAACAAGTTCTTTTGGATAATTACTAAGCAGTGTTATAGCTAGGTCATATACTGCTTCCATTCATAGTGTTTTGAGGAATCTCTATATTGATCTCCATTTTTTGGTTGCACTAATTTACAATCCCACAAAAAGTGTATAAGTGCTCCCCGTTTCCCAGCATGCTTGACAGAATTTATTTTTATTTGTATTCTTCATAAGTACCATTCTAATTGGAGTGAAATGTAGTTTTTTTTTTTTTTTTTTTAAAGCAGGTCTGGGGATTGAGCCCAGAGCCTCATGCATGCTAGGGAAGGACTCTACACTGAGCCCCATCCCTAGATCTCAGTGTAAGATTTGTATATTTTCCTAAACTGGTAGAGGTTCAACATTTTTTCATATATTTGTTGCCCATTTTTATTTCTTCTTTTGAGAAATGTCCATTTAGTTCATTTTGGGCACTGGAATTTAAAAAAAAAATTCTGAGGTGAATGTACTGAATAGCCATAGTTAACATACATTTTAGTTTTTAACTTTTATTAATTTGTTTTTTTTTCATTTGAAAATTTCACATTGATTCTATTCTTTTACTGCTAATCACACAAAAATGTATACCTGTACTGAATAATCGTGGTCTTTTCCCAAGCTATATAAAACCTTTAAGACACTTAAAATGCTGTTAACCACTATCAAAGTTATATTAGTCTTTTTGTATATTTTATTCTATTACTCTCTCAAGATGTTACCACTTACTGTTGTATATTATGCTTGTTTAGATTTATTAACACATTTATTTATTTATTTGGGCTTTTTCATTCCTTTTTTCACCTCAGACTTTACTTCTGCATTATTTATATCTTTAGAAATTGTTGTTGTGGTGGTGGTGGTGGTGATGGTATGGGGGAATTGAACCCAGGAGCACTCTTACACTGAACTAGTTGAGGCTCTCCTCAAACCTGTAGTCCTCCTATTTTATCCTCCAACTTGCTGAGATTACCTTGGGGTATCATTGCATCTGCTTAGAATTTCTTTCTCTAAGGCTTTGTTTTCTCATTTTCTTTCCCTCTGCAACTCCAAAAAGGTGTAAATCATTCTACCTTTTGTTCTTAACCACTTAAATTTTTTTTGTACACTACATTTTCTTGTTTGTGTAGAATTCTGGATAAGTGTTTTGCAGTTCAGTAACTTTTTTCTCAGTACATTCCGTATACTGAATTTTTAACCCAAATTGTTTTAATTTTGGCTTTCCATATGGCTAGTTTGTACAGTTTCTATTCCTTGTAGAAACTTTCAAGAAAATTTTTTAAAAAGTTTTGTTGTTATTTGTTTAAAATGAAACTCATAATCTATTCTTGGTCTATTCTTGCTGTTTGTTGCTTCTGCAGATTTTAGGTCATGGTACCTTATTTCCAAGTACGTTTCATAGTTATTATTATTATTTTTACCATAGTTATTATTATTATTTTTACTATAAGCTGCTTATTTTTCTTGAGGAATTACTGCTTATGCTAATTCTTCGAGCGGAATAATTCATATTTACTTCTATGGTTGAAAGTCTTGGGGACCACTCAGGGGATATGAATTTTAACTATGAATTTGTGCTTGGGATGTTCTGTGGTTTTAACTTCTCAGGTTGTTTACCTTGAGTGAACAGGATATATTTATTTCTGGATCACCAAACTGAGAAAGAGGTTTTTGATAAGAACTACTTTGGAGATTTAACTCTTATCAAGGGATTATATAAAACAAAGATCAAGTTTGCCAGTTTGTGTAAATGCTCTCAGAGTAAAAGCAGCTTTGTGTTTTGCTTACCATTCTTGCTTCCTGCCATCATTTGAAATTTGGTTTTATCCATTATTTGATGTTTTTAAGAAATTTATCCAGCATTTTTAAAGTTATTTTCAATCTAAGAGATTTTTTAGAATACTCAGCTAGCACACACTCTAGTTTAACTTTTAAATATGCTTCTTTAGTTCTATTTAGTCTAAATAGTCAGCATAAAATCAGTTTGAGACAATATATACAATAGTTATAAATGAATATTTAAATAAATAGAGGTAATGTTATTGTTCATTGACATGAAGGTACACTATTATGTGAATACTAGGTATGCTAAAGGCAAAGATATCTATAAAAAACTAGAGAGCCAATCTTAATGGATAAACTTTACTTCCATTTAATGTGTGTGTACATACAGAACCTAACTTGAGATCAATTCCTCTTAAACTTTAAAACTAAAGAGAAGTGCTAGTTGTAATAACAAAGGAGGAACTACCTTGAAATGCATATCCACTGTTACTTAAATAATGTTTTTAAAACAAACTTTTTGCAAGAGTTATACATTTATTTAACAAAATTAATTATGCTGATTTCCAGCAAATAATATTCAAATAACAATGAATATGACTTCTGAAAGAAGACTTTCTGTCATATAACCATGTGTACTTTAAGTCAACAGTTCTTAAATATTTTTGGACTATGAATATTTTTAGTAGTCCTAAGTATATGAATCCCTTTTCAAAATGCTTTTAAATGAATAAACTGAATTACAAAGAAAACTAGTCATCCTTAAATACAACTTAACAAAATTATTTTTATAGTTATTGTACATGTCTCTAATTTTCCTGTGACAAAGCATAGATAAGAGATTTTGCTGTCTACATTCATTAAAGAAGAAAATGCTCCATTTTAATTAGAAAGGAGTGAAAAACAAAGATTTCTTTCTTGTTTCTGGACCCCTCTAATAGGTTAACTGTGAAATGAACAGGTTCATTCCACACAATAAAAGCTGTCAAATGGAATGAAAATCATTTTGAAGGAAGAAAACACTTCCCTTCTAGGGAATCCATGGATGGTGATTTTGAGGTTAAATTTGTGGCTTACTTCTAACATATGCCAGGAATCCTTACAAAGTGTTGTTTGTAATAATATCACCTTCAGGTTCTATATCATTTTTCATATGCTATGTATTCCTCATTCAGAATATTTTTCATATTTTGGAAACTATCTTTTTTAAGTTACTTGTCTCTTTTGAACTATGTGAACTCCAGAAATTTTCTTCAATCTAGATAGTTAAAACACCTAATACAGATATGAAAAAATTAAACCAAATTACCCAATTTTCTCATTTTAACCACCATTTAAATTTTTTTTTCTGCAAGAGAAAAACAATTCGTTTATATTCATACTATGTAGAGCTATCTCGGATATTTCTGTATTTTAAGCATCAATACTCAAAACTCAACGACGCTACATCGATGTTCATAGCAGCACAATTCACAATAGCAAGACTGTGGAACCAACCTAGATGCCCTTCAATAGATGAATGGATAAAAAAAATGTGGCATTTATACACAATGGAGTATTACTCTGCATTAAAAAATGACAAAATCATAGAATTTGCAGGGAAATGGATGGCATTAGAGCAGATTATGCTAAGTGAAGCTAGCCAATCCCTAAAAAACAAATGCCAAACGTCTTCTTTGATATAAGGAGAGTAACTAAGAACAGAGTAGGGACGAAGAGCATGAGAAGAAGATTAACATTAAACAGGGATGAGAGGTGGGAGGGAAAGGGAGAGAGAAGGGAAATTACATGGAAATGGAAGGAGACCCTCAGGGTTATACAAAAGTACATACAAGAGGAAGTGAGGGGAAAGGGAAAAATAATACAAGGGGGAGAAATGAATGACAGTAGAGGGGGTAGAGAGAGAAGAGGGGAGGGGAGGGGGGATAGTAGAGGATAGGAAAGGCAGCAGAATACAACAGACACTAGTATGGCAATATGTAAATCAATGGATGTGTAACTGATGTGATTCTGCAATCTGTATATGGGGTAAAAATGGGAGTTCATAACCCACTTGAATCAAAGTGTGAAATATGATATATCAAGAACTATGTAATGTTATGAACAACCAACAATAAAAATAAAAAAAAAACTCAAGGACAATCTCTGCTACTATGTATGCAAATTTTCATGGTATAAATTTACCAGAGGGGGGCCTTTTATTTGCAAATTAATTGATATCTAATGTGGTGATTAGATATCTGGATTTCAAAAAGTTTGCATTAGCAAAGTAAGAGTAAATAATTTAATAAAAAATACTTAAATAGTAAATCAGAATATTAATTCTTCTGATTAACATCCATTGAACTACTCATTCTTAAGTGTGGCATAAGAATATGAAAACATCACTATCTTGGCATCCCAACCATATTTCAGGTTACCTTTCTCTAAAAAATACAAAAGACACAATCAGAAAATGCCCCAAAGTTCTAAACCACAAAACAAAATACCTTTGTCATATCATAAGTTCTAATTTTTGATATGGGAAATGTTAGTACAACTATGAGGGTTGTCAAGTTCTGAAAACAGACAAGTATATTTTCAAAAGCAATAAAAATAGAAGTTTATAATAAATAGCTATAAGTATATAGCTATTAAGACTGTTTAATCTTTGTTTTTTTGTGGTACTAGGGATTAAACCCATGGCCATGCACATGCTAGGCAAGCACTCTATCACTGAGCTATATCCCCAGCCATATCTTGTTTAGTAATCACTTCAAAACTTAATGAAAAAATTTTTCAAATCTTTAACAAAAATATCAAATTACATTTAACATATATATACTTTTAAAAAGCTTTAAATGAACACATACCTATATTTGACACTTACTAACAACCTACTATTCCTGTCAACCTTGTTTAGGAGTTTAAGATAACAAGCCTGAGTATCTGAATTCCTGATACTCAATGAATTCAGCCCAGTACAGATGGCACACATGCAAACAATGTGTATAACACAATGTTATCACAGGATATTACTGGTGGAAGACAAGGCAACCCCAGAGCTGGGGACTGTAGGATAAGGAAGCTTTTCCCAGGAGAAAATGGAGAGAAAAGAGTAGATACTAAAGATTATTACTGAGGTGGGTGACTGTCATTCCAGTCAAAAAGCACGGGTAAGTACAAAGGTTAATGTTTCCAAGTAGATATAAACTTTCCATAAAATCTTCAAAATTCATTACAAAGTACCTTTTGAAATGTCCATTCACTGATTTTGCTGTATCATAAATGTCTTTTTTATAGGTTCACACTGTCACTTTGGGGTTCCTTCTACCCTAGACACTCTTTTAAAACTCATCTTGAATTTTAAAAACAAATTTAAAAAATCTTTAATCACTTTTCCTATAAAACAGAAAAGAAAATATCTGAAATGTCTTTCACTGATTGATCCAAGAGTTGAAAATCCAATTCTAATACCATGAGCACATACACATAAGAATATGGCTGTATTTTCTAAACTGAGTTATTCTCTAATGTAACCATCACAATATAAATTCCCCTCAAAGAAACTGAAAGTTACTAAAATAGGAATAATGGTAGCACTGTTTTCCTGGTGTTTATATACAAATTAAATCAGTTAACTACACATTATAGGGATAAAGAGTAAAGAAACAATATTCATTTAAAAATCTGGTATTAAAAAAGGCTCTGGAGACAGATAATCAACAAAAAATTATCTTTAATGTATACTTTACTACCACATGACCTTAGAAATCTTGCTTATCTCTTTTGGGTTTCAGTTTTCTCATTTGTAAATTGAAACAGAAGAAGAAGACTTCCAAAGGCAATTCCAATAACTATGTAAACATTTAGATCAGTTCTTGTCAGAACACAATACCACTCTCTTACCTAATTCAAACTTTTCTGTATCAACCTCTAACTGAAAATAATTTTTTAAAAATTACTACCCAGTGAATTTTAAGAGCCAAATTAATTAAAATCTATTTTCTCTATCTCACACATACATCAGCAGCAGCAAAACTAAAAAGAACTTTTTTCAGTGTGTCATATACAGAATAAAAACTGTTAATTGTGGATCCAGTGATGAACCAAAGGGTATCTTTCATTGCTTCAACATGGAAGCAGAATGGAAACAGACCCTCTGCTACTTAGGGTGCAGGGACCTCTAAATGAAACTGTCCACCAAATGTGCTCTTTAAAAACCCTTCTAAGACAGATGGGTCCAGATCTTTCTCGGGTTACACTTTTTGTGTTTTACTCCTCTTCCCCAGGTAACCTAGGGGGATTATCACAGCTCTATCATTTTCTACTGAAATCTTGCTCCAAACATTAACATCAAATTCAATCTCAATGGATAATTTACCATTATTAAAAATGTTCAAAAGGAACATAAATAGTAATTAAAAGAATCCTCCTGGGCTGGGATTGTGGCTCAACGGTAGAGCGCTTGCCTAGCACGGGTGGGACCTGGGTTCGATTCTCAGCACCACATAAAAAAAAAATAAAGGCAATGTGTTGTGTCCATCTACAAAAAGATTCTCTCTCTCTCTCTCTCTCTAAAAGAAAAAAAAAAAAAAGAATCTTCCTTAAACAGTTTCAATAAATGTAATGGCCTATAGCACTACTATTGCAATATGTGTTTGTGTTCTCTGGTGTATTTGAACACATTTTTCTAAAATTCAATAGGTTATAGGTAAATCATATTTTTTGAAAGCCATTTAAAAATTTTTGTTGTTGTTTTAGATGGACACAGCACCTTTAGTTTATTTTATTTATCTTTATGTGGTGCTGAGGATCAAACTCAGTGCTTTCTCACACATGTTAGGTAAGCATTCTGCCACTGAGCCACAACCCTAGCCCCTGAAAGCCATTTTCTGACCAGCAAAATCTGATTCCCTCCAAAAAATGAGCAATAAAAATAATCTGTGATTGTTGTTCCTTGCAGCAAAAGGAGAGAAAAGGATTGGCTGAATTTACTGAACATGTCTGATTCCATGTTAATGTTGATAAAGCAAATATTTGGAAAAAAATAGTTCTAATGAGAAAAATCTATATAATAGGTTGAGACTGATTAGTCAGGGATCAAAAGACTCTCAAGAATGCAAATCAAAACCACCCTAAGATACCATCTCACTCCAGTTAGATTGGCAGCCATTATGAAGTCAAACAACAACAAGTGCTGGCGAGGATGTGGGGAAAAGGGTACACTTGTACATTGCTGGTGGGACTGCAAATTGGTGCAGCCAATTTGGAAAGCAGTATGGAGATTTCTTGGAAAGCTGGGAATGGAGCCACCATTTGACCCAGCTATTCCCCTTCTCGGTCTATTCCCTAAAGACCTAAAAAGAGCATGCTACAGGGACACTGCTACATCGATGTTCATAGCAGCACAATTCACAATAGCTAGACTGTGGAACCAACCCAGATGCCCTTCAATGGATGAACGGATAAAAAAAATGTGGCATTTATACACAATGGAGTATTACTCTGCATTAAAAAATGACAAAATCATAGAATTTACAGGGAAATGGATGGCATTAGAGCAGATTATGCTAAGTGAAGCTAGCCAATCCCTAAAAAACAAATGCCAAATGTCTTCTTTGATATAAGGAGAGTAACTAAGAACAGAGTAGGGACGAAGAGCATGAGAAGAAGATTAACATTAAACAGGGATGAGAGGTGGGAGGGAAAGGGAGAGAGAAGGGAAAATGCATGGAAATGGAAAGAGACCCTCAGAGTTATACAAAAGTACATACAAGAGGAAGTGAGGGGAAGGGGAAAAATAATACAAGGGGGACAAACGAATGTCAGTAGAGGGGGCAGAGAGAGAAGAGGGGAGGGGAGGGGAGGGGAGGGGGGATAGTAGAGGATAGGAAAGGCAGCAGAATACAACAGACACTAGTATGGCAATATGTAAATCAATGGATGTGTAACTGATGTGATTCTGCAATCTGTATATGGGGTAAAAATGGGAGCTCATAACCCACTTGAATCAAATTGTGAAATATGATATATCAAGAACTATGTAATGTTTTGAACAGCCAACAATAAAAAATTAAAAAAAAAAAAGAACAAGTAAATGAAATACTGTTAAACTGGTTTCTGTTTTTCATAATATTTGTTTTACATGTCTACATTTGCATTCTATAAAGTGATAAAAACACAGTATCTGGAAAACAAAGCTTGGTTAAAAAGTCTATTTCTTTGGTTATGTTACCTTTACTTTTTTGAGTGTATGTGTGAACAATCCAGGGATGTTGCTACTTCCCCAGCTCTTTAAATTTTTATTTTGAGACAGGTCTCAAAGTTGCTAAAACTGGTCTCAAACTTGTGATCCTCCTCCCAGGAATTTGACTCTACATTTTTATGTCTCTTTGAAATGTTCATTATACTCCTCAATTTTCACTTTTTTCTTTAGACAAATTTATGCAGAGAATCTTAACTGCATTACTTTAAAATACACACACACACGCACACACACACACAATTTAAGAATTCATAGTCTATAACTTCATTTTACAATTTCCATTTACACTGTGGAAAAAGTTTTTGTTTTTTTTCCCCCCTGTGCTAGGGATTGAACCCAGGGCTTTGTGCATGCAAGGCCAGCACTCTACCAACTAAGCTATATCTCCAGTCCCTACACTATGGAAAAATTTTAAGGTAAAAATCCCAGTATATGTAAAGCTTTCTATTTAAATTCCCTATGCTGTTTTTAACTCAGAATTGTCTTTTGTTCTCTTTTCTAATCAGTTACTGTACATGATCATATTTTTTTTACTCTCCCTGCCTCAATCCCACTCTGCTAGTTAAGGAATTTAAGAAAGAAATAGAGGACTTTATTTCCCACATAATTTTCTATCTGGCATGCTGACAGTATCAACAGCAGCATTTCAAACTACTCAAGACATGTTAAGAGGGAGTCATAAACTCTTAAGTAAAATTTTTTGCTTATTATATAAGAGAACCTGGTAATGTTTATCCAAGTATGTAATTTATAATAGTGTCCCCTTCCCACCCACACAAAGTGTTCTCTACAGAATCAGAAGAATTCTCAAAAGTCTGTGCAAGGGTCAGCAAAGGCAAATATGGGAGCTAGTTAGAGGCTACAATATCTATACACTTTGACCAAAATAGCAATGTATTTGCTTCATAAGT
This sequence comes from Marmota flaviventris, assembly GCF_047511675.1. Taxonomy (NCBI): domain Eukaryota; kingdom Metazoa; phylum Chordata; class Mammalia; order Rodentia; family Sciuridae; genus Marmota; species Marmota flaviventris. The sequence continues at coordinate 40,854,976 of NC_092498.1, forward strand.
CTGGTTTTCATAAAATGTTGTCCCTGAACAAAATGTACTATGGGTAAAATACTTTGAAAACAATCATTTGGGCCTTATTTGTTATCCCTAATGCTTTGAAGAAGGGGAAGGAAAGACTTCTATTCTCTTTCTGATTAAAAAAGAAGAAAAAGAAAATGCACTTTTGAGAATCAGTATGTAAACAGCACTGTCACTCCTTGGATTCACTGCAGTCAGACATGTGAGAAAATTTTCTAATGCCCACTTTTAGGGATGATAGATGACAAGTAGGTAAAAATTTACTACCAAATACTTAGAATAACATAGAAATCATTAGTTCAATCATTCCTTTTGTCTCAATCATTTCTTCAAAGAACTGTAGGAAAAATAGCTAAATAAGACTCTAGATAAGACTTTACTTTCTCCTCATTTATTTAGTAATTTACCTGTAGTCTTTTAAATATAACCCACTGCATTTCTCTATGTATCAAAAAATCCCTGAAATTCTGACTGACTAAAGATGACCAGTTTTGATTACAATATGTAACAGACAGCTTCCTCTTTATATTTTGGTAGCAAAGAACAAAAAACAAAATTGAGGGAGATCAAGTGTGGATCTGATTGAAAGTTACTTACAGGCTAAGTGATAAGTAATATGCACAAGTAGATGAAAAAAATTAAAATTCTGCCTACTACATCAGACTTGAAAAGCTTTCAAGGAAAAACAGGTATTAGCTATGAAGATAATGACTTGTCTCTGAAAGAACAGTTTTTCTCAAAGTACATTTCATGAAATATTCTTAAAAGATACTCTTTAGTCAACTAAGCCAATACTTGTGGGAAATGTATTCCCTTTTTGAAGAAGCACACAGAATACGACCATATAATAACTGTATAATTAAGATTTTTTTAGCTCAATGTTTTTACACATTTATTCTGTTGGCAAACTCTCTTTTTAAGAGAGCACATATGACTTTGAGATCAGAGATAGGGGAATAGGGATTTCATGAGAAAGACAAGGACATCCAATTTCTAAGAAAAATATCTGAAGAAAACCAAAAGGATAACTCAGAAATTCCATATACAGAGTTCAGAAAGAGGTCTAAAAAAATAAGTGGAAAGAACTTAGCCATGGCTTCACATAAAAATCCAGATTCCTGATCTTATTGGCAAAATTCTTTGTGTACCCATCATTATCATCACCATTATCTTACAATGGCAATGGCTTCTGAAGCAGGAATGTAAAGTTCTTATGAGTAAGTACATACTGTTACTCTCATTTTGTAGACTGAGAGACTAAAGCTTAGGGAAGTTAAAAAATACACCAAAGTCAGTAAGTGATACCAGATGATACTAAAATAAAGTTTGACTCCGCAGTCTGAGTGTTTAATAATAATGCTTACTATATCTAATATAGAAGAGGCAATTTGGATACAATGTAATTGACCACAGTAAAATGAATATACTATGAATGTAGTTCTTCACATAGAAAACAAATTGACAATATGTATTCATTTTCTACTTTTGTGTAACAAATTACAAACAGTTTTGAAACCTAATTCTGTAGGTCAAAAGTTTAGGCAGGCTTTGCTGGTACTCTGTTTAGGATATAAGAAGGTGTCAACTGTTTAGTAACCTTAATTATTTGTAAAATCCCCTTGCAACAGTTCCTAGGTTATTTGACTGAATAAAGTCTAGGAAGCAAATAGGGCATCTCTCCCTATTTCACCACACTCAAATACAAGTTTTACATTATATCAGTCATTAATAATTTTAGAAGATTATTCAAAATATTTACTTTCATGGTTAGAGAAAGACACAAGAAGGACTGACACTTGTGCATTTGTGTGTGTGTGTGTACATGTATACATACTTGCTACAGATTTCATTCTGAAATCTGTTTTGCTTATTTGAAGCCATTAATAAAGATGAGTAAACCAATGACTAGTTGAAAGTTCAGTTAAAATAAATTTTGACTAGACTTCTAAAAATGAAGAAAAATCACAATGGTAGTAGAAATTAACAATATTTGAATTAGACTTTAAATAAGAAAATATGATTTATTATTTTTCAGTATACCTAACAACATATTTTTGTTGTTATTGTTAAATGATGGTTTCACTGTCAACAGTTTTTGCTTATAACAGATAGAACATATTATAAGGAAATATCCCTTTATTATCTAAGGACACAAAACTATACAAAAAAGTTCTGAAAAATAAAATGTGTTTTGAAGATCCCAATATTTTTTTTCCAGAAAAACAAAGCAATGAAAACATGTTTGTTGTCCAAATTTATTTACATTAATTCAATTGTAATCAACATCTCCCAGAAGCTTCTGTTTGAACTAACACAATGAAAAATAAATAAATAAAATCAGAAATTAAACAATATACAGAACTATATAGTAAATCAAAACTAAACTAAGAACAAAGGAACAGAATGTAGAATAGCTTGAGCCACATATATAAACTTTTAAGTCAGATGTATTCTGAGTCATCGATTAAAAAAAACTCAGATAAATTGATATTGAGTCATAGTCTGAACCCCAAATATGTGAGATCCACAGTTTATACTAAAGAAAAAAAATAACTGAAATAAAATATAAAGTCTGCAGTAATTTTTTTAAAAGTTTTTAAGTGCTAGAATAAAACCACAAACAATAATGTAAGTAAAAATGTAAACAAACACAATGAGAATTAAGGACAATAATAGCCTGAGGAAAATGACATAATGTTTTATAACATTAGAATACTAAAATCAGGATGAAATTTAAGAGTGAAAAGTGAACACTTTTATATAACAATGACAATGAGATAAGCTTGTTAGGATAAAAGTGGGAAGTGAGCAAACATGTGACTTCAAAGAGCAGTAAATGGACAAGTAAGATGACCCCTGGGATGTACAGTATGGCTGGGAAAGAGGAGGCAATCAATGCTGCATATATGTGGGCACTGGGATATGAATGATGGTGTTCTTTCTTGCTCTTCCAGAACTAGGTCAGGAGACAAGACCACCATCTACTCTTATTTCAATTAGAACATGTTTACCAGGTGAATAGCTTTTTGCTTAGAGGTGGCTAGCTTGTATGGTACATAATCTGAATATTATTTTAATAACAATATAACTTCTTTTAAAGCAGAATGGAAATATTTAGGAAAAGCACTGAAATATTTGTACTCTTTGACAAGCAATGTTACTGTAAATTTTATTAAGGACAATGGTAGAAAGAAAGGTATAAAAAGTGAACTTAAGATTATACAAATGTTAAAAATAAACATGAAGACCATAGTAGATACAGAATGTTTCCCAGTGAAAACAGAATATAGTATATATGCTTTGAAAGCAACAATGTAAAAGGTAACAGTAATACTGAGATGGCAAAACCATTACAGAATGTTTTTAAAAATATTCAAAGTGATTTTGAAAATGATATCAAGAAAAGTCACCATTCTTAAATGTTTAAATATTCCAGCTTAATACGTCTTCAGTTATTTGTTTAAAAATTCCTTTACCAGTTTTTTTTTAATATTTATTTTACTTAGTTTTTGGTGGACACAACATCTTTGTTTGTATGTGGTGCTGAGGATCGAACCTGGGCCGCACGCATGCCAGGCGAGCGCGCTACCGCTTGAGTCACATCCCCAGCCCCTCCTTTACCAGTTTTGATGAGTTGTTAATAATCATGAATTTCAAATTAATAAGGTTTTACTACATGGTAGTAATTTACTTCTGCAAGCTTATATACTTTATAAAAACATTCATAAGTCTTTTCTTGAATCTTAACAAGACTATTTGTAAAGGGCATTCGCAAATATATCTTGCCGGTATAAGCTTTACCAGTATGTACTACATGAAAATGAAAATGATTAATTATATATATCAAGTTGACTAGGCTATGGTACCCAGATGTTTCATCAAACACCAATCCAGATGTCCCTATGAAGTATTCTGTTTTTGTTTTTAAGAATAAAATTAACATTTAAATCAGCAGTCTTTGAATAAAACATACTGCCCTCTAGAATGTGGGTGAGTCTCATCCAATCAGTGGCTGGCCTTAAGAGAAAAAAACTGAAGTTGCCCAAGGAAGAAGAAATTCTGCCTCCATACTGCCTTCAGACTCAAGCTGCAACATCAACTCTTCCCTGGCTCTCCAGCATGCCTTGCAGATTTCAAACTCGGCAACCCCTGTAATCATGGAGCCAATTCCTTAAAACCTCTTTCACTGTGTATGTGTATACATATTCTATTGCTTCTGTCCCTCTGGAGAACCCTGAATAATATCCCCACATAGCACCTATAATAGTTAAGAACCTCATTTGTTAAGTAGGGTCACCCAAGGGACAAGGAGGAGTTCTAAAACTTGAATAACAACCACAGTGGCATTCCTACTATTTGCTCTCTTGCAACATACTACAATAAACTGAGTTTCCTTGCCCACAGGCAAGTTAATAGAAGAAATTACTGATTTTAATTAAAATAAGCCTTGTGAAAATGTTTATAAGATTTGACAAAGAAACTAACACAAATGAAAGGGAATTTTAAAAAACATCTATAAGAGATCAGACACTTCCTGTTTCTCTTCTTTGGAAGAACACTTTTTGCTAAATTTAAGTAAAAAATGACTAAAGCAGATCTGACAAGAAGGAAGAAAAAAATCAAAATTATAAAGAATGATAACATGTGGATTTATACTCTCCCATGACATTGTCCTAAGTAATTATGTTCTAAGAAATTGGTAACAACACAGGAAACCTATCCTGCTTACTATTTTTAAATAGTGCTTGTTCAACTATCTCATCTATTATTATTTATGACAAGCAACTTATTGGCAACCTACATTGCAGTATTTTTAATAACCCAAAATTCTGTGGTAGGCTGTGATTCTTTAACAAAGGGCAGGGGTCTAGTGACTGAGTGAGAGTATATTTTATATTTAATGAAAATCTTATAAGACTTAATATAGACTTAACTGTCTTAATGTGACTTAATGAACACAATTTCTTGATAGGGTTATTCATCATGATCATTAGTAATTACTATAGATAAATAGGACTCTTCCCCTATTATAAATATACCTGTCTTTTTGGATTTATTGCTTACCTTTAAAATAGCTGGCCTCTTCTCTCACTCTCAATGTTATTAATATATTCTCACCCCTCTGTCTTCTTAAGGTTTTTAATCTGCATCTGATATACTTAAAAAATTCTTCCCTTTTATTGATGCTCTTTATTTCTGTATTTAAAAACCCCAATTTCATGGCAGTCACTTGAACTGAACTCCTTTTTACTCAGAGTGTTTAAATATAAGGAGGCTGCAACTGAACACCTACAGTAGATAGAGATATTTATGGTTTCTAAAGATAAAAAGTTCTCTTTTAGAAAGAAAAAAAAAACTTTCTTGAAAAATTTATTCTTCAACATTTTAATCCTTTATCTCTTTGGGATCAAGTATAATGTTTTCATCTGATAGGTTTATGACCCATCCTACTCTCAATAATTTGGACCATATCACCTTACTCAATAGTATATAAAACTGAAGTTACCTGGGATAAAAAGAAAACAAAATACTATTAATTTCCTGTTGTTTCTAACCTCAATTAAGTCATCTTCATGTTATAAAGTCAGAATTAATGATGAGATTGTCACTATTAGGAATTTGTGTTAAAATTAACCCTAAAGACTCTTCTAACAGAGAATTCATTCACTAAATTACTGCTTTCCTTTATATCTGTGCTAAGTTTGGGGGATATATCAGAAAATAACACAGTTCTAACATCTGTTCCATACAGATTTACAATCTAATACAGTGGTGTGGAAAGCTGCAATGGTTAGTTAGGAAGATTATAATGCCCACTGAGCTATTTAATAAGAGTTTCAGAATTCTCTAATCCTGTCATAATTTCTCATCCACTATTAAGGCCTAAGGAAAACATGGAATTTAGATATAGGTTCTCTTGTGATTTTATGAGAATGGGTTAACTTACTTAGAATACTGTGGATTCTGCTAAATATAAGCCTTTCCCAATTTTTCAAAGCTGCTCTTATCTAATTACAAGTATGTATTCAATCTAGAGTTAATCCATAATAGTACAAAGAACTCTGGAGGAGGAATAGGTTTTTCCTCTTGAATGGTTCTTAAATGAAAATTGCTTAAAGGTTTTGTGATGGAGTGATACTACTATCTCTGAAATACTTGATTACTTCATAGTCACGTTTATAGTCTAAAGTTCTGTATTGTGACACTATTACTTCTGGCTTAGATAAATATTCACACAGGTAACAATATTTCTTTGAAATCCAAAAACCACTTCGGAGAAAGAAGGTACTAAAAAACCCAGATGGCTTTGGTTCTTTAATAACTTGTATGTTTTAAAGGTGACTCCCACCATAGGTTCACATTTCATTTTTGATCAAGTTCTAAAACCACACTTCTAATTTTAAAACATGGCATCCTCCAGAAGCAAAACAACTGTCAAACTTTCTGTATTAGATTATGTCTGTATTTTTCTTTCATTTATTCAAAAACATACTGGGTACTATGTGCCAGGCATTCTACAGCTTTAAATAAATACTATAATAATAAGCAATATAAAGTTACTGTTCTTAAATTTACACAGCAGGAATATAATTTAGGTAATTGTTATATAATTTATGAATTATTGTTATGTGCCTGTCCATAAATAGAGCTGAACTGAGGAAGGATGGGACAACATAGCAGGAAAACATCTTAGAGTTCACAGAATTCTATGTAACACTACAACTAATCTATAAAGAAGCCTGCTTTGAATTTGGTAATCTATGACTAGGTAGTCTCCTTTGACCAAGTGAAAAATAGAGGAAGAAAGCCAGGGAATAAACTTCAGAGGCCTGGTGAAAAACAAAGTGGTCAAGAAGGAAGAGGGATTCAGCTCCTACTGCATCTCTTTCAAGAGCAGCTGCTCCCATAAACTTCATGCTGAAAGGTTTATTTTATTTTTATTTTTTGGTACTGGGGACTGAATCCAAGGGCACTTTATCCTAGCTACATATCCAGTCCTTTTCATTTGTTTTTTTTTTTTATTTTCAGAAAGGGTCTTGCTAAGTTTCTGAGGCTGTCCTTGAACTTGCAATCCTCCTGCCTCAGCTCCCTGAGTTGCTGGGATTACAGAAGTGTGCTACCATGCCCAGACATCGTGAAAAGTTCAGACTCAAAACCAATTTGAGTCAAAAGATTTAAATCTCATTCTCCACTATAGGTCTATAGATGCTGCCCAAACCTGAGTATTATATCTCACAGGAGTTTTATATATCTTCTCTTTATTTTACAATCAGCAATAGCCTTTATATTTATCCATGCTTTCTTACCTGTTTTCTCCCTCCTCTCACAACATGCTTTCAGTAGCATCACCATACATTGTCAAAAGAATGAGATTATAAGCAAAGTGAGAAGTCATTGAATACCAGATGAAGGTATTTAAAAAGTATGGTTCATATTTTTCCCTACGTATGTCACTGTAAATTACACTTGTTTTTGCAATGTCCATCACTGAAACATAACTGGAAAATTAAAATTATACTAAAGTCTTGTCAGTCTTAATAAAATTGAAACAAAGATAAAATTCATGAAGGCTGCTTAAAGCCGTGAATATTCCACCTTTCAAAATCATAACTCACTGGACATGTAACAGAGAAGAAAAAAATTCAACTGTGTACTCAATTTTTATGAATATTACAAAACATATATAACATAATAGAAATATACTGTTACTAATTCTATTTAAAGAATGAGGTATAATTAAGAATTTTCTTTTATGCTTAATAGTTGTCCAACCTTCAAATTATTCCATGACTCTTATAAAAACATTTCTCAGGAATTCTTTATGTATGAAAAGGAGCTATCTGCATACAGAGAAGTTCTAGTTTCTTGGTTCACTGAGAGCTTAACAAATCTGTTCACAAAATTCTCAAATCTGAAATCTGAAAACTTTTGAGCTCTAAGATGATGCCACAAGTAGAAAATTCCACACCTGACCTCATGAGATGAGTTGCAGTCAAATGCACAAATTATTAAAAATGTAAAAAAATTTTTTCCGGACCATGTGTGTAAAGTACATATGAAACATGAATTTCATGTTTAGGTTTGGGTTCCATCCGTACAATATGTCATGATGCTGCAAATATCCCAAACTCTGAAACAGTTATGGTCCCAAGCATTTAGATAAGGAACATTCAACCTATGATTTTTGTATCAAAAATTTTAAAAACGATGTTCCTGAATGGATAATTTGTAAAACATGGAATGTTTTTAAATTTAAAATATGCTTTTTCTACCTTAGTCGAAAAGAATTGGTTGTAAATAAAATGCAAGCCAATTAGTTTATTTACCAAATAGTTACTATTCAAAAAATAAAACAGAAAATTATAGCATTGCTCTAAGAATACTTTAAACTTGCATACTACTATGCATACTAGTAAGCAACCAACAGTAGTAATACAGAAAGATGAAGCTGAAGGTTTAAACATAAACTAAGCCATCTGTAACTTTACATACACTTATTACCCTTTATATTTTGCTTTTTTTTTAAAAAAAAAATCTTACTCTTCTTTATCTATTTTCATCATTACCTAGCATAGAGAACTAGAATATATTTACTAAGTAGTATTTAGTAAATATTACTTTTTGAATAACTAAATTCTTTCTTTAAATGTTCTGGTTGCTGAGGTCACTTCATATTTCATCCATTGGCCATGGGTTTTTCTCGTCTTAAATTACATATTTTTTAGACAAAATACCTGTTTTTAGTTATTACATTCTATGCCTTTTCTGTATCCAGTCTTGCTTGGCAAAAAGGCAAATTGTTGGGTCATGATGTCCATTTACCTGTGTTTGTCTATTATCTAAATCTATCTCATTTGTCATTTATAAGTGAGTTATATTATGGGTTTGTGTTCTACAGTTAAGATCATCATAAAGTTTATAGTACAAACTGGGATTTTTTTAATATAAAAGAGCATTAGTAAACATAAACTGGGACTGTATAAAACAGGGCATTCGGTCATCCTATTTTTAGGCAGTATAACAAAATAAAAATCATAGCACAAATTGATGATTAAGCATTCTACCAGTTAAAGTACATCTTACTGACATTCCCTCCTAATATCTGAGTATGATTCTTCATTGCCCTTTAGTTAGAAACATCCAACTGTGTTCAATATACTCTAGCATGAAATATACTTCATCTGAATTCTCTGATAATTAATATCATGTGTATGGCATTCATAGCAATAATCTATGCAGTGCTATCCTTAAAAATAACAGTTTTCACAGCAATAATTCTGACTCTCATCTGAAAATGCTATGATGAATAATTTGTATTTATCAGAATTCAAGCAATTTAAGAAAAAAAAATAACAACAACAACAACAAAATAAGTACCATCACCCTCCAACAGCCCACACATAATTACTAAATATTTTCTGAGGTTCTATGCCAATTTACTTTAATTAATTGGGAAAGATGCATTCACTAGTAGAAAATTCAAATGAGAGAATTCTGGGTATAATCAGTGATTAAATTTTTTTCCCAAATTATAGATCAGAAATACTTATCTACAAAGGAAGTTAAAAACAGCAGTCCTTAAAAATACTTCTTTTGAAGTAGTCCTGAAGAGTAAATTGAAGAAAGGAATCTTCATGGGGATATAAAGTGATGATTAAAGTTGCAGCACTAATACAACCTTCTCTTCAATCAATCAACCCAATTCTATATATACACATATTTGGGCTTTAGCTAACTGCTACTCTTTCTGTGTCCCCTAACTTTGTTAATGCTATTGTATTAGCATAAAAACGAATTCATTTATTATTATTATTATTATTATTATTATTATTATTATTATTATTTGTGTGTGTGTGTGTGTGTGTGTGTGTGGAGGTGGGGTGCTGGGGATTGAACCCAGGGCCTGTGCATGCAAAGCAAGCACTCTACCAACTGAGCAATATCCTCAGCCTGAATTCATTTCATTTAAGTGGCTAAAAATAGAACTAATTTACTCTATAGGAATATGTACAAAAAGTAAATGTAGTGCTGTAAGTTATTTGGGGAGAACACCTTATCGGAATTTCTTTCCAAACAATATCCTCTTAACCTTTCCACTTACTATAACAATTCTCTTAAGAGTATCAATACTCTGTAAATCTCCCACTTGAACTTCAAAGCACTGAAATTTACTTGCCACCCTCAACATTGCACTAATCCCTCAAGGTCAATGACTTCTTAATCATTAAATCCAAGAAAATCCTCTTAATATGTATCCTATTGATGAAAACAGTAATTTGTTAGTTTAAAAGAAAACACAGAAGACTCCAATTCCTAAATTATCTTTATATAATCTTGCTTAAGTCTCATTAGCTTTATTTTCTTTGTTAGATCAAATTAGATTTAATTACAAGTACAAAAGTAATAGTCAAACTTGTTTCATAGAGTAAATCTTTAATAGTTGGGGACATAGTTCATAGAAACACATTAAGAATTCTAAGAACTGTGATTAACAAAAATTTTTTGAAATGCTTTAAACTCTTCCTAAGAAAGCACATTTATTTTATAAATTCTTCAGACAGAATTTCTTTCAGTAGAAAATATCTTGTGGTCATCATTTTTCTTTTTATACACTCTGGATTATGGTATTAGTAACATGAAGATTTTCCAGTAGAGCTAGTACTCAAATATTTTGAACCTATACAATCATTATTACTTTCATTCTCCACATCTAGCACTCTGGGTCTTTATAAGAAAGCTCAGGGTTTTGTGGTTTTTGTATATGATTCCTCTCATTTGACTACAAATTGTTTACAGAAGAAAAGAAGTCTCCCACATCTATTTCCTGAGCAAATACTAAAACTGAGAAAGAAACTACCTTCCTAACCTTAAAAAGAAGGAAAAAAAAAGGAGTAACTGCTGAATGTAGACTATGTGCTTCTGCTTATTTAAAATACTATGTATGTAGGTGTGTGTGTGTGTGTGTGTGTGTGTATATATATATATATATATATATATATATACACACACACACACACACACACATTATTTATTTATTTATTTATTTATGGTACTGGGATTGACCTCAGGGGCACTGATCACTGAGCCACACCCCCAGCCCTATTTTGTATTTTATTTAGAGACAGGGTCTCACTGAGTTGCTTAGCACTTCGCTATTGCAGAGGCTGTCTTTAAACCTGCAATCCTCCTGTCTCAGCTTCTGGAGCTCCTGGGATTACAGGTGTGAGCCAACCCACCCGGCTTTAGCATGTATTTTTTTATTTTTATTTTTTAGTTTTTAGTTGCCAATGGACCTTTATTTTTATTTATTTATATGTGGTGCTGAGGATTGAACCCAGTGTCTCACATATGCCAGGCAAGAATTCTACCACTGAACTACAACCCCAGCCTAAAACTATGCATTTTTTAAATCAAGAAAAACCTAGGGCTGGGGCTGTAGCTCAGTGGCAGAGCACTTGCCTTGCACATGTGAGGCACTGGGTTCAATCCTCAGCACCACATAAAAGTAAACAAATAAAATAAAGAAAAACCTAGGAATTGGTAATAAACTCTGCTTCTCAAAAAAAAAAAAAACAGCTCTAATAATTTATGTCATACACTCCTTTAAATGGGACTTAATATGATTACTAAGCCTCCAGATTTGGTATTTGTAGTCACAAATTTATTCCTATTAACATTTCAATAAACTAAGAACTTTCCTGCAGATTCAACTATATATGTCAGTATATACATCTTCATAAATAAGACTTGGGAGACTGAGGCAGGAGGATAGTAAGTTCAAAGGCAACCTCTGCAAAAATCATTTTTCAACTATCATAAACTTAATTGGCAAAATTTATAAGCATTAATATGTCTAATTAGGTCCTCTCTATTAGATATTATCTATTACTATGTATTATATTCCCTCTGTCACAAACCCTTGAAAAATATATCCAAAATCTTATGTTCTATAGCAGAATGGAAATAAAAGTCATAGTAAGACTCTTGAATTGACAAGTATCATCTGATATTCTTTATGGTTTTCCTTTGGCGTGTTGCCACCACTCCTTTTCTCCACCAATTAACTGATATTTCAGTCAGCTTTTTCACGGCTGTGACTAAAAGACCCGACCAGAAGAGGAAAAGTTTATCTGAGGGCTGGCAGTTTCAGAGGTCTTAGTCCATAAAAGGCCAGCTCCATTCCTTGGGGCACGAGGTAAGGTGGGACATCATGGTGGAAGAGTGTAGCAGAAGGAAGCAGCTCTCATGATGAACAGGAAGCAGAAAGAGAGAGACTTCACTTTCCAGATACAAAATATATACCCCAAAGCCATGCCCCTAATGCCCACCTCCTATAGCCACACCCTAGCAACCTTCAGTTACCACTCAGTTACAGGGCATTAATTCACTGATTGGGTTAAGACTCTCACAGCCCAATCATTTCTCCTTGGAACCTTCTTGCATTGTCTCTCATGTGAGCTTTGGGGGAACACCTCACATCCAAACCATAACAACTAAGCCTGAAGATAATTATAAAAACATGATCCTGCTATCTTAAATGTCTTCCTTCTTTACTTTCCTTACCTTGCTTTCTGTTTTTCTCATCTGTGTGTCCTTCCTTCCACCAGAGAAACATTTGTTAAGTCGCTACTCCAATAACTATATGAATCAAGTATACAATAACTATATGCATTCTGCTTGTATAAATTGGTAAACAAGATCCCAATATTTAGGTAGGAAAATGATATAAACAGAGAATCCTTGAGGAAAATATTTAAAAAACAAAACAAAACAAAGAAATGATCCTATTCATGCACTCTTAGTTGATAGTAAGCTTAGAGTCAAAATTGTATTTCTATTAATAACATGTAAAATGGACACAAATGATAGATGAGTTTCTTCTCTTAATAATGACTGGTTAATTATTTACTGGGGATTGAACCCAGGTATGCTTTACGTTCCAGCCCTTTTAATTTTTTTTTTTTTTAATTTTGAAACAGGTTCTCACTAAATTTCCAAGACTAGCCTTAAATTTGAGATCCTCTTGCCTCAGCTTCCCAAACTGCTGGGATTACAAGCATGTGGCATCATGCCCCATTGGCTAAATGTTAATGGCTTTTTATAGTGCTATATGGAATGGATTCTGGGGCCAAGCCCAGGATCTGTGAGAACAATCCTGTAATCAGTTACCATTTTTATTATGGATTTTGGAAAGTATGACAGCATGCATGCCATGCTTCTGCACAGCAAATACTAGACATTCAGAAACAATGTTTTACTTTCCTGACTTCATATTAGTTCTTTCTACTTTATGAATTAACTTTTTCTTATTATATTTTATATATCTGTTGGAAATGCATATTAGCACAACAGAATGCCATTTTATTATATAATGTCAATAAAGAATGAAAAAATCAAAGTATCAATGCTGGTGAGTTTTGGCAAAATTTATCCTGCCAGAAGCAATGAAATTAGTATTATCTTTCTGAAAAAATATGTACAAGGCCAAGGGCCACTTATACTCTTCAACACAGGAATCTACTTCTGGGAAATCATCTCAAGGACATGAAGTTCAGGTAGAAAGAGGCTTAATATTGAAATGAAATAACCTAATATCTAAAGAAAGAATAATATATACACAGCAAGATTCTTTCCATGATATTGTCTTTCAGAAAGAGGGCATAACCTGTTAGAGTCCCACAAAGTCTCTATGCTATGAGTCCTCTCAATTTCTTTACTTTGAACAACAGAGTTCTATATAAAACTAACACTAGTCTGAAAGGACTTTAAACAATATATCTTGGTTGCTTACTTAATGAGAACTCTCCTGATGAACTTGGCCAAAAAGAAGGCAGAGAAGTTCAGAAAGAAACTTAGTGATTACACTTTGAAGTACAGGTTTTCTTTTTTTCCCTTGGTGCACAGGGTGTTGAACACAGGGGCACCTTACCCCTGAGCTTCATCCTCAGCCCTTTTTATTTTGAGACAGGACTTCCGTAAGTTGTCCAGGCTGGCCAGGAACTTGTGATTCTCCTGCCTCAGCCTTTCTAGTCAATCTTTACTGGATTAAAGATGTGCACCACTGGGCCTGACACAGAGGGATAGCTTTTCAATTGTAATTACTGAATGTTTTCTTAAAATATTCATATTAAAAAGCAATATTGTCAGGTAAGTAGATGAATTCTCACAGTTTTCTACTAGCTTTAGGCTTGTTTATCATTAACAACTAAAGCATAACTTAATTCCCAAATATAAATTCAGTCATTATCTAATCATATTTATATAATCAGTAAGGACAAATCAATGTTAATTCAGATGAGAAAAAGATAAGACTGGTTTAATGCCTTAGAACTAGATTTTGCTGGCCACACAGAAAATAAATATGTAAGTTTTCTCCTGATTTTTCTTTCAGAAAAATTGGTATCATTGCTTCCTTAAATGTTTGGTAGATTTTACCATTATAATGTCCTGGTGCTTTCTGTTTTAGAAGGCTATTAATTATTGATTCAATTTATTTAGCAGATATAAACCTTTATCTATTTATTACTCCTTGTGTAAATTTTAGTAGATTGTGTCTCTTAAAGAATTGGCCCATTTCATCCAAGTTATAAAATTTGTGGTCTCACAATTGTTCATAATAATCATTTAGTATTCTTTCATCAACCATGGGATCAGTAGTAACAAACCTTTCATTTCATTTCAAATATTAGTAATATGTACATATGTACCTCTACCCCTCCCTTGTTTAGTTTGACAAGAGGTTTATTAGTTTTATCTATGCCTTCAAGGAACCAAATTTTGATCCCACTGATTTTTTCTATTGTTCTTCTGTTTTCAATTTTATTGATTTCTGTTCTAGTTTTTTTTAATTATTTCTTTTCTTCTGCTTTATTAGATTTAGTCAATCTTTCTTTTTCAGTTTCCTAAGGTAGTAACTTATATTACTAATTTTTACATCTTTTCTTTCATATATATGTTTGTATGAGAATATGTGAAAACATATGTGTGTATGTGTGTGTATATGTGTATATATATATATATATATATATATATATATATATATATACACACATATACACACACATACACACATATCTGTCAGTACTGCTTTCTCTACATAACACAAATTTGGTTAAGGTATATTTTCATTTTGCTCAGAATATTTTTAAATTCTTGAGACTTCTTGTCTGTGTTATTTAGAGGTTGCTTTATTTAATCTAAAAATATTAGGATATTTTCTAGCTCTCTTTTTTTGATTTCTAGTTCAGTTTTATTGTCATCCGAGAACCTACTTTGTATGGTTATCTATCTTTTTAAACTTGTTAAAGTATGTTTTATGGCCTAGAATGTAGTCTATTTGATAAATGTTTTGGGAAAAAAAATACTTTAGGAACATCAAGGTAAGTACTTATTTTACAACAATTACAAAATCTATGTACTAGCTGAAGTGGAGGTGGACCTAGCTATCTTAATTTTAGAGGAATAGCTAACTGGATTTGGGATTAAAATTTCCAGTCACCATACACACGTTTTAAAAATGCCATATGTCAATTTTGAGATACAGATGACTTACAAGTGACTCTGTGGCAACACTGGGTTCTTAATTTAATATTCATGAAATGTAAGTGCAATAATAAAAGGTAACTTTATTATGTGAATAGTCACTACCTGAAGCAAGAAATCAAAATAACTTGAATAGATATTTTGAGATAAGACTGGAAAAATGATAAAATTTGCTAACTAAAGTCGGCAGTTAAACAGATTTTGGGGACACACACACACATATCTTTTATGATAATATCTATGCTAAACAGAGTACATAAGTGGGTAGGGTTTTTTTCTGAAAATTCAGTATTCTGTTTGATTCAAAATCACTTTTTATTTAAATACAGTGTTAGATTTTTACGAAGAAAATTGTGCAGAATGAGTTTGTTTTTGGTGTTACTGGGGATTGAACACAGGGGCACTCAACCTCAGTCTGTTTTTATTTTTTATTTGGAGATGGTCTCAGTAAGTCGGCCAGGTTGGTCTTGAATTTGCACCTCCAGCCTCAGCTTCTCAGTGGGATAACAGGCACGAGGCCATCACACCTGGCTTAGACTAAATGATTCAGTGGTCTTTTTTCTATATCTATAATTTCTATATACAAAATTTTCAAACATCTGTTTTATTTGTGAGAAAAACATACATACAATAGCAAATGAGTACACCAATAGAGGTATAAGAAAAGCTCAACGTTGGTTGTAAAGGGAAAGTTCAGGGAAAGCTGGTAAGGAGAAGATGCTTCATTATAGTCTAATAGCCAGGCATGGTAATGTAAGCCTGTAATTCCAGCAATTTTGGAGGCTTACAGAGGGACTGAAAGTTCAAAGCTAGGTTCAGCAACTTAGTGAGACCCTAAGCAACTTAGAAAGACCCTGTCTGAAAATAAAAAAATAAAAAGGTCTGAGGATGTAGCTCAGTAGTAAGCATTGCTGGGTTCAATCCCCAGTACCACAAAACATAAACACACACACACACACACACACACACACACGCACACACATAACAGTAGTTTATCTGGAGAGAATATATGGCATTTACAATTGCCAGAAAGTGACAAGCATGTTCTACTCAAGAAAAAGAGAAAATAGTTCCATATAAGTAGAAGACAGACCTCAAGAATGGTGGAAAAAACAGGAAGAAGGAATCTACATCTACATGTTGGTGCCACATGATATAGTAAGTATAGTTTTTAGAATGAAAAAATGTAAATCTAGTCATTGTAGGTTATTTTAATGCTTAGTTTTAATATGAAGTAATCCTGACCTATGACAGTCATACTTGGGTATTTTTCTTTAAATACCTAAAACCAATGTAAGTTTACTCCTTTTAAATGGAAGCAGAGAAAAAGATTGACTAAAAAGTTGACAAATTCACTCTTTAAAAAGCAACCATGAGGGGCTGGGGTTGTGGCTCAGCGGTGGAGTGCTTCCCTAGCACATGTGGGGCCCTGGGTTCGATCCCCAGGACCACATAAAAATAAATAAAGATATTGTGTCCAACTACAACTAAAATATATTTTTTAAAAAAACAGGAAACTAGAAAAATTGATCAAAACCATTCTGCAGCCCAAACAAAGGCCAAGTAAGTTGAAAAAAAAAAAGTTTATGAAAACTAGCTGAATGTAGGTTAAGAAGAGTGGGGGATCTGTGGTATCCTTGCCTGGAGCTGCTCTTATCATCCCCATCCCTGGCTCAGGTGTTATGAAAATTCTTCCTAGTCAGAGCTGGCTGGGTTAAACAGCAGCTTTCCTGCTGGATGGGACTAAATTGATGGAGCAAAGGGTATAAAAACCGACATGGAGCCAATACCATGCCATTTTTGTTACTATAGCTCTATTGTATAATTTAAGGTCTGATATTGTGATGCCTCCTGCTTTGCTTTTCTCACTAAGGATTATTGCTTTAGCTATTTTTGGCCTCTTATTTTTCCAAATAAATTCCATGACTACCTTTTCTATTTCTATGAAGAATGACACTAGAATTTTAATAGGAATTGCATTAAATCTGTATAGTGCTTCTGATAATATGGTCATTTTGATAATATTAATTCTGTTTATCCAAGAACATGGGAGATCTTTCCATCTTCTAAGGTTTACCATCTCTATTGTTACATTGATTCCCAAGCATTTTATTTTATTTTGTTGAGGGTATTGTGAATGGGAGAGTTTTCTTAATTTCTCTTTCAGCTGATTCATCTTTGGTATACAGGAACAAAATTGATTTATGGGTGTTAATTTTATAGCCTGCTACTTTACTGAATTCACTTATGAATCCTAAAAGTTTTCTTGTTGGAGTTTTTTAGGTTTTCTAAATATAGAATCATCAGCAAATAGGGATAGTTTGAGCTCTTCTTTTCCTACTCCTATCACTTTAATTTCTTTCTTTCGCCTAATTGCCCTGGCTAGAGTTTCAAGGACTATGTTGAATAGAAGTGGTGAAAGGGCATCTCTGTTTTGTTCTGGTTTTTAGACAAAATGCTTTCAGTTTTTCTCCACTTAGGCTTGGGTTTGTCATATATAGCTCTACAATGTTGAGATATGTTCCTTCTATCCCTAGGTTTTCTAGTGTTTTAAACATGAATGCATGCTATATTTTGTCAAATATATTCTCTGCATCTATCGCAAAAAACAGCATGGTATTGGCACCAAAAGAGGCATGAAGACCAATGGAACAGGAGAGAGACAAACCCACATAAATACAGATATCTCATACTAGACAAAGGCACCAAAAAAATATGTCAGAGAAAACATAGCCTCTTCAACAAATGATGCTGGGATAACTGGAAATCCATATGTAGTAGAATGAAATTTAATACCTCTCTCTCACTCTACACAAAACTCAACCCTGCACCTACTATAACAGAATGTAGGCCCAACACTCCAACATGTCAACTTAGGAACTAAGTTTCTTAAGACTCCTGAAGTACAGAAGTAAAATAAAAAATCAATACATGGGATGGTATCAAACTAAAAACCTTCTTCATAGTAAAGGAAACATCAAAAGCATGAAGAAAGAACCTACAGAATGGGAGAAAAATTTTTGCCACCTGCACCTCAGATAAGGTGATAATTTCCAGGATATAAAAAGAACTTAAAAAGCTTAACACCAAAACAAACAAACATACAAATAATCCCATCAAATAGGTAAAGGAAGTAAAGAAACACTTCTCAAAAGAAGAAATACAAACGGTCAACAAATATATTAAAAAAATGATTAATATCTCTAGCAATTAGAGAAATGCAAATCAAAACTACACTGAGATTTCACCTCACTCTGACCAGAATGGCAGTTATCAAGAATATAGGTAACAATAAATGCTGACGAGGATGTGGGGAAAAGAGTACATTTTGTACACCTTTGTTTTTTTTTTGTTTTTCTGTTTTTTGTTTTTTTGTTGTTGTTGTTCTTGGGACTTCAAATTAGTGCAACCACTCTGAAAACCAGTATGGAGACTCCTCAAAAAACTAGGAATGGAAACACCATTTGACCCAGTTATCACACTCTTAGGCATATATTTAAAGGACTTAAAATCATCATACTATAGTGATGCAGCCACATTAATGTTTTGTTTTGTTTTATTTTGTTTTTAGCGGCGCTGGAGATTGAACTCAGGGCCTTGTACATGCGAGCGAGGCAAGCACTCTACCAACTGAGCTATATCCCCAGCCCCACATTAATGTTTACAGCAGCACAATACACAATAGCTAACTATGGAACCAACCTGGATGCCCATCAACAGATGAATGGATAAAGAAATTATGATCTATATACACAATGGAATATTACTCAGTCACAAAGAAAAATGACTTTATAACATTCACCTGTAAATGGATGCATCTGGAGACTATCATGCTAAGTGAAATAAGCCAATTCCAAAAACCAAAGGTCAGATGTTGTCTCTGATATATGGATGCTAACTGACAATAAAGTGGTGGTGGGAGGGGGAGAACAGAAGTTCAATGGATTAGACAAAGGGGTATGAAGGGAATGGATGGGGGACAGGAATAGGAAAGACAGTGGAGTGAATGTGACATAACTTTCCTATGTACATATATGAATACACCACAATGAATCACACCAACATGTACATTCACAACACTGGGATCCTAATTAGAATAATATATTCTCCATACTTGTATAAATATATCAAGATAGATTCTACTGTTATGTACAACTAAAAAGAAAAAACCTACATGAAGCATTATTAGTAAAACAAATTTGGTGGAAATAAATAAAGAAAATCAGCTATGCTAGTTTCAGGTTGCCATGTTAGTCTTGATTGGTGTTGAGACGGAAAATGAAGAAATAATCAGAAACTAAACAGAAGGATACTAGAAATGAAATAGACATAGTCAGACTAGATAAGGTCTCCACATAGCCTTATATCATGACTGACAAAAAAAAGGCGATGTATATATGTAGGAGAGACCAAAACAGGTCTGGCAGAAGCAAAAGGTAAGGCAGAGTTGAAAACTGCTTGAATTTTAAATGTACTCCCTAATCAATGTTCATGTTCTGGCAGAGAACAGAAACCTTGCCAGAGGTGTTTGAGCACAACCACTCCTCATTGTTTGACCATAACCTATGCAGATCCAAGTGCAAACCAAAGGAAATTGGACTAAAGAAACTAATTTCTTTTTTTTTTTTAAAAAAAGGACTGATATAAATCAGCATATACTAACTATAAAGGGATCCAATTCCATAGATTAAGTCCAGGCAATTTACTAAAAAACCTCTATCCCACCTTGGGGGAAAATCCAAAATGAGAGTTTTTATACTATATTATCAACAATATCCAGTTTTCAACAAAAAATTATGAGACAAATAACAAAAATCATAAAAGTGTGGTCTAAACTCAGGAAAGAGAGGTAAATATAAGTTTACTCTGAGTTAGCCCAAATGTTGGATTTAGCAGACAAGAACTTCAAGGCAGTGATAATAACAATGTTCAGCTGGGCCCATGCCTGTAGTTCCAGCTACTCTGGAGGCTGAGGCAGGAGGATTGCTTGTGCCCAGGAGTCTGATGCCAGCATGGGAACACAGAAAAACCCTGCCTCAAAACAATAACAAAACAAATTAACCCAAATAAATAAAAGGAATAAAACCATGTTTAAGATTGAAAGGAAAATATGATGACAGTGACTGTATAAATAAGAGAGTCTCAATAATGAAATAGACTATAGAAAAGAACCACAGATATTCTAGAACTCATACTTTCCATATTAATCTGTTTTTGACGAAGTATAACTATCTACTTTCTTATATTAGTCAACATTTTAAACATATGTTAAGAATGTCCATAACACTTAAGATATGAGATGTTAAACTGTAACATTTTATAAGCTTTACAGTAATTTTGTATAAAAGTAAAGTTGCTTTGTCTTTTTCTACTGAACCATTCAAATGATTTTTTCTTTCCACCATTTGGAAATAGTCTCTACATACACATAAGTCAAATAAAGTTATATTTTGAAATTATGAATATGATTAAAATAAAATAGGGAAAAGTATTCCTACTGAACTACTCAAAGATGTGAATTCATTTTTAAGTGGAATTACTTTTAAGTAGAGATTTTGAACATGGTATAAAATCAAAGTAACCAAAGGTAATGCTATGTGGTATTTGCAGTTTGGGAATTATTTAGAACTGTAATTTTACTTTCATTGTTAGTTTTCAGCATCTATCAAGAATATTTACAGAATTATTTAAGTTTAGCATTTGCAGACAATTAATAAAATACTACTTAATATCATAAATCCATTCTTGCACTAAGATACATAAATAATTTTTATACTATTAATTATCAATTGGATTATAATACTCGTGTACTTACAAAGTTTGTACTTATATATATTGTGATATATTATTAGTTGGCAGATTTTCAAATCATAATCAAAGAATGGTACTATTAAAAATATTTCATTCTTTTCACTTATTTGTAATTTCTTAGTGGACAGTTATTTTAAATTCAATGGTTTTTACCAAATTTTCCTATTTTGATTCTTTGTATTGTAAGAATCATTTATTATAACATTTAATAGAACATTTTTTCTCATTTTTAGCAAGGACAACATACATTACTGAACCACTAATTTTCCAGATATTTCTTAAAGTATATGCTAGTTACCTAATACCTAATAATATTATAAATTTGTATTTCTCAGCCTAACATATTACCACAGGAGAAAGTTAAGTGCCCTCTATTTGGTATAAACTATACTATTTTTCACCAACAGCTACCTAGGATAATGTTAATTGAAGTAGAAAAAGTATACTTACTCAGTTATAAATTCAGGGCTTGTAAAGCTGAGGTTGGTTAAATGACCTTCAAGTTTAGAAGATTCATGCGTGTTTAAGGCTGGAGTGGTCTTAGTGGCGAGTACAGCTCTTTTTTCATCTTTCTCCAGTGCTTTTTTTTTCCCACCATTTTGGAAATATTCTCTGCATACACTACAAGTCAAAATAAAGTTGTATTTTAAAATTATGGATATGATTAAAATAAAATGGACAAAAGTCTATCAATCCCTAGAGAAAACTCCCAAATTAAAGAGTTCTGTTTTTAAATGTTAGACAAAAGCAAATTTGAGCAATTTGTAGCACTTTTAAATTGTTAAAATAGTTATGTAACATGGAATGATCATAGATTATCTTTAATAAACAACAACAAAAAATGTTCTTCAAGGGTATAGATATACCTGTGTATAGTTTAATTAATTTCAACAAAAACACAAGTCCCCCCAGCAAAGTTTAGATAACTATTCAGTGACAACACCCAGAAATAATAGGCAGAGAGTTAATTTGGAGCTAGCTTTATTGGTAATAGATACTTTTTAAAAAAGTTTCTTTTGGTTTAACATAACAAAGTCAGGTTAACATATTAAGAGATCATTTTTCTTTTTATTTGCTTTAAGAAAGGGCATAACAACTAGATCAGGTAGAAATGGTATCATACTATGTTAGAAAAACCAAACCGGTATTACTGCATTCTCATACCATAACACCACAAAAGATTTCTGTAACCTCAACAAGTGTGGGGATTTCTCTTTACCAGACAACTGGCAAGCAAGCAATTCTGCATAGGGTAATGTATATAAGAAAGGGCAAGGAGATTCCATATCCTCTCCAGACATGCCATCTTCCATGAACCTCCATGTGTTTAGCTATCTGAAAGCCCTCAAACCCTGTCTTTTCAGGTTTTTATGGAGACTTCCTTGCATAGGTATGACTGAAGCATGCACAACAACACTGAAATGTGACTGGACAAAAAGGGTATGATCTAATGCTACTGGTCTAGGTATGGAAACCCAGCAAGGCCTGAATTATTCTTGGCTTCTCTGTGCATCATTTTCCCCTCCAGAGCACAGGGCAGGACCCTTCTGAAATGAGGATGGTCTTATAACCTCCTATCAGACAAGTAGGGTAGAAAATTTCTTTATGCCCAACTTCAAGAAAGAAAAGCAGGGGAAGATCAGTTTCTATGACTTTCCTCAGGGAAAAGAAATTCTATTTTTTATGGCCTACTCTGGGGAGGGAGTTATGAATAAGGAACTCTTGATAAAAACCTATTACATGTCATAACAGTACACATGCAATAAAGGTATAAGTTCAAACAGAATAGAAGTCTGAACATAACAGTGCTTTTTAAGTAACACTTTGAAATTATTCCTCTCCTTCAGAAAACCATTCCTGTTTGTTCCAATTCTTACACAATTAAAATAGATTTTTCAGGATGTATCATTTCAGCCCAGATAAGTCTATGTCAGATTGCTATCCTGAATCAGAAACTTAGGATTAGCACAGACTTATAAATAACTTTCTTAATATTTATTATCTACTTAAATCTCATTATAGGGTAAGTACAGTAAGACACCATACCTAGACATGTAATGGGACAAGAAAAATACCACAGAATCAACGCAAATATTTATTAGCCATTAAAGCCAAGAAACAAAGGGAAAATGACTAATGAGAACTAGCTTTACCAACAAGAGATACACACTAGAAAAAATGAACTGATACACTAACCAAAACTACTTAAAGGAGGATGGAATCTGAATAAATTTTCTTTCTTTTTAGATTCTTAAAATTAACCACATTATCATTTATTATCATTATAATAATACTATTATCATTATTTCATACTTAAAAACAAAGCTAGACTATTTTTCTCGACAAACACTGCTTGGTAAAACTACAGAAACACATTGTAAGTAAAGAATTAAAGAAAAAGTCATTTACAACTGTATATAACAAGCAGAACTATGATTTAAGAGGAAAATATTCATTTCTCTCATACAGGATGCCATTAGTCCAACTTCAGTTTTGCTTAGTTCTTATTATGTAAGATGTAAGACTTCTTTAATTTATCATATGTAGATTTAGTGTTCACTATAAATATATACAGGAGTTGAAATCCATCATTATCCTAGTATTTATGAAGTTCCTATAATGTAGAGGACATAGCTGATAACAAAACAAATTGTGATGACAAAAATTGAAGATGACTACTCTCAAGAAGCTTAGATTCAAGTAGGCAGGGTGGTGTACACTTATAATCCCAGCTACTCAGAAGGCTGAGACAGGAGGATCTCAAGTTAGTGGTCAGCCTGGGCAACTTAGGGGGGGACACTGTCTCAAATAAATAAACAAATAAATAAATAAATAAAGGTCTAGGGATGTAGCTCTGTAGTAAAGCACTTGCCTAGGATGTGCAAGGCACTGGATTGAATCTCAGCACCAAAAAAAAAAAAGCTCAACTTGTGAAGAAGACAAATAATCACCTAACAATGAAGAAAATAAAACTGATAGAGAAAAGCAAAAACTTTTCATCAACTTGGAATTGATATTAAAATAATGCATTTCATTAAGACATGAAACACGAGATTAAAAAGTGTGCTTACCTTTCTGTCAGGTAGAACTATATAAAATTGCAGATATTCAAAAGTTATTGAGCCACAAAAATTTTAGTGAGTCAGGTAAAGACTGTGTGACAGTAAAGTATGATGAAAGTGGCAAAATCACATAACACAAACTAAGCCTCACCACCAAGAGAAAATCCAAATCTAAATGGGAAAAACATAAGGCAAGATTTGGGCCCTACTGAATCAGAACATCTGCTACTGGAAGTTCAAAGAAAGGAACCTGGAAAGTAGACAGGAAGGACTGTTAGCAAAGGTGAGAGTCTTGACAGAACAGTGTTAGGTAGGGGGTCACCTTGGAAAAAGGGCAGTTATCTCTGGAGGCATGATGATAAAGGGAAAGAATGAAGCAACTACAGGATACTCCTGAGATATATTTGGGTGTATAAAATATGTAAGATCAAAAGAAGACACTATGGCTCTGAATTTCCATTCATAGCAAATAAATTTTGAGAATTAAAAATAAAGTAAGGGGGGCTGGGGTTGTAACTTAGTGGTAGAGTGCTTGCCTGGCATTTGTGAGACACTAGGTTCAATTCTCAGCATCACATATAAATAAATAAAATAAAGGTCCACCTACAATTATAAAAATATTAAATCAAAACAAAGTAAGCTACCCAAACCCATACGTGTATATCTACAGAAACTCCAGTACTGTAAACAATACAATAGTGAAAGTACCTAAAGTTCTTAATTTGGTATTCTATAGATTTAAAACAATCCCAACCAGAATTCCAGCAATTTATTTTGTGAATACAAACTGTTTCTATAGTTTATATAATGTATTCATATTCATCAGAGTTCTCTAGAGAAAAAAAAACTCACAGATACTGACAGATCTCTCATACACACTGTCTCTCAATATCTATCTATTCAGAGACCCAGATATATACAGATATCTAGAAAAAGTATTATAATTAATTGCTTAATTTATTACGTCCCATGACCTGTGTCTGTAAGGTGGAGAACCCAGCAGGTACTGTAATCCCTGTGGAAATCCAAATGTACAAGTTCCACTCCAAGTCTAAAGGTATGCCAATGGTGCCAGGTTCCAGTGTGAGGGCAGAACACTCATGTCTCAGCTCCAGTAATCAGGAAGACAGGAGGAGAAAGGAAGGTGCACGGAAATTTCCCTTCCATGTGTTGGTTCAATAGAAGGGATATTAGCTATTCATATGGGGAGGCATAGTCTATCTTACTTGGTTTATCAATTCAAATGTTAATCTTGCCAGAAACATGCTTGTAGACACACTCTGCAATAGCATCTAGCCAAATATCTGGGGACCTCATGAGCTGGTCAAGTTGTGAATAATATTCCATAACACAGAGAATTAGCCACCAAATATGAAGAGGAAAAAGACCCAGAATAGCCAACACAATATTGAAGAAGATGACCAAATTGGAAGATTAACAACATCAACTTCAAGACTTAAAAGAAAGCTACAGCAATCAGACAATATAGTAGCAATGAAAGAAGAGATAAACAGAGTAATGGAACACAAATAGAGAGCTTGAAAAAAGATTCACTAAAACTACAGTCAACTGAATTTCAACAAAGGCAATACAATGGAGGGAAAAAGACAATCTTTTGAGCAAGTTTGGCTGGAACAACTGGACATCCACATGAAAAAAAGAAATCTAGACACAGACCTTATATCTTTCACAAAATTAACTCAAAATGGATTATAGACCTAAAAATAAAAATTCAAAACTATAAACTTCTAGAAAATAGCACAGGAAAAAATCTAGATGGCCTTGGGTATAATGATAACTACTTAGATTTAAGACCAAAGATATAATTTGATGAAGAAAAAAAAACTGATAAGATAGAATTCATTAGAATTAAATATTTTCACTCTGCAAATGATATGATTAGGACTCTTTCCCAAAAATATACCAAGGACTCACAAAACTAAACAAGAAAACAAACATTCCCCTAAGTGGACAAAAGACATAAAAAGACACCTCACCAAAGAAGATATGCAGATTAAAATTAGCATATAAAAAGTATTCAACACCATATGCCACTAGAAAAGGCAAATCAAAATGACAGTGAGATGTCATTATATATCTATTAGAAGGGTTAAAGTACAGAACACTGAAAGCATCAAATGTGTTAGAATACATAACAACAGAAATGCTCATTCATTACTAGTGGGAATGTAAAAACTGTGCAGTCACTTTGAAAGACAGTTGTGCAGCTTCAGGGGTGTTCAAACAACGATCAACATTTCCAGCCCTTTTTTTATATTTTATTTGGAAACAGGGTCTCACTGAGTTGCTTAGGGCCTAAGTTGCTGAGGCTGACTGAACTTGTGATCCTCCTGCCTCAGCCTCTCAAATCACTAAGATTATAGGCATGCGCCGCTGAGCCTGGCTTAACAGTTTCTTTAAAAAGCTAAACAATCTTACCATACTATCCAGCAATTATGGTTCTTGGTGTCTATCTAAAGGAGTTGCAAACTTACATCTATACAAAATCACATACAGATGTCTATAATAACTTTATTCATAATAATAGACATAATAGACATCCTTCTATGAGTGGTAGCATAAATAAATAGTGGTACATACAGGCAATGGAATACACGGCTAAAACCAAATGCACCATGAAAAGATATGAAGGAACTTTAAATGCATATTATTAGATGAAAGAAATCAATCTCAAAAGGCTACTTATTGCAGGATTTCAGCTATGTAACATTTTGGAAAAGGAAATCTATGAAGACAGTGAAAAGTCAGGGGTTTCTGGGGAAAGGAGAATGCATAGAGAATTTTTTTTAGGGCAAAAAAATATTCTGTATGAAACTATAATTGTAGATACATGTTATTAAACATTATTCAAAATTCACAGAACATCCAATACCTAGAGTGAACCTAATGTAAATCATGCGTATTCGGTGAAAATGATGTGTCAATGTTGGTTGAGGAATTATAACAAACACACCACTCTGATGAGAGTGATGAAAGTAGGAGAGGGTGTGCTTGGGGTTAGTTATATATGGGAACTCTGTACTTGGTGTTCAGTTTTATTGTGAACCCACTGCTCTCAAAAATAAAGTCTATTTAAAAGAGAAAACAAAACAAAACAAAATCCTGGGGTACCATGTTGTAGACAGGAAAGGTCCCTTAAATATTAGCCAAAAGTTAGTAACTTACATACTTTTGTGAAATGCATAAAGTAGTTTATAAGACAGACAAGATAAGAAGATTTAGTCAAATTAATTAGAAAGGAAGAAATGAAAATCTGTGTATTTACAGATAAAATGAATAATTAGAGGTAACTCAAGAAAACCAATCATAAAGTAACACAAACAGCAACAGAATTCACTTAAATAGTACAATGTAAAAAATACAAAAATAACCAAAACCATCCACACACACATATACACAAACAATAGCTCATTAGAATATATAACGGGAGGGAAGATCACAAGTACTAGAAGAAAATATGAGTAACAAAAAGGAATTCCTATATTCTGGAAACCAAGAAAGGTTTTCTTTTTATAAGTATATTTTTATTTGACACTAATTATACATATTTATGGGGTACAATATGACATTTCAATATATGTACATGATGTGTAATGATCATATGGCTATATGTGTAATGTATAAATCCTTTCCAAGATGATAAAAATCTAAAAACACTGACTATCTAAAAGCAGAAACCTTCTGCATGGTAAAAGAAAAACCTGCATGGAAAAGACAAACAAAATCAAAGACAAAGGGCACATTCTATAAATTATATAAAAAGCTATAAAAATCAAAATAAAAAGAACCCCCAACAACAGTTTTTCTGTTGTAAAATATATGATCACCTAAATCACAGGGAAAAATGTGAATAAATGATTTCTAAATATATGAAAAGGTACTCAATCTCATTTATGAGAGAAAAGTAAAATAGACCCTCATAGAGATACCAACTCCCATCTACTATCACACTGACAAAAATTCAAACATTTAATAACATATAGACATTCACATTCTTTTGTTGGCGGGATTGCAAAATAATAACTTCTATGGAGGACAATTTGTCAATACACAACAAAATCACATATGCCCGTGTTTTTCGACCCCAGGAATCTAAAACAACACAAAAATCTGAAATGGACAAATATAAAGTTATTCATTGCAGCACTAATTGTAACAGCAAAAGCTTGTTAAAAACTCATGAAAACAAGAAGAAATCCATATTCCTGTGATGGTTAATTCTGGGTGTCAACTGGATCTAGACTCTGCATGTCCAGATAATTGATCAAACATTATTCTGGGGGTTTCTTTAAGGACTTTTTTGGACAGTAGTTTAAACTAGCAGAATGAACAAAGTAGATTACCCTTCCTAAATGTGAGTGGGCCTCATAAAATATGTCAATGGTCTGAAGAAAATAAAAAGGGTAACCCTTCCTTGAATAAACAAGAGAATTTCTCTTGCCTGACTGCCTTCAAACATACATCAGTTTTTTCCTGCCTTCAAGCTTAAGCAGAAACATTGGCTCTTCCTGGGTCCTGACGGTCTTTGGACAGACAGGTATTCCACTATTAGTTCTTATGGACCAATACCTTGCTATCTTACCCTGTGTTTTAATCAGCATTTGTGTCATTGTGACCAAAACACCAAATAAGAACAACTTAGGGGAGTAAAATTTTATTTGGGACTCATGATTTCAGAGCTCTCAGCCCATAGATGGATGACTCCATTTGCTCTAGGCTGAAGAAGAGATAGCACATCACAGGGGGGAGTGGGGTGGGGAGGACCAGTGGAGGAAAGCTGCTCAGCTCATGGTGAGGTCAGGAAGGAGGAGCATAGGGAAAGATACACCTTTCCAGGGAAAGCCCCTAGTGACCCATCTCCTCCAGCTGCACCTCACCTTACTACAGTTACCACCTGGTTCACCCATTCAAACTAGGATAGACTGATTAGGTCATAGCTCTCACAATGCAATCATATTATCTATGAATGTTCCTGCATTAACAAAGGAGCTTTTGGGGGAACACCTCACATCCAAACCCTGCATATCTTGGGACTTGAGAAATTCCACAATTATATGAGCCAATTCTTTATAATGAATCTCTT
This sequence comes from Marmota flaviventris, assembly GCF_047511675.1. Taxonomy (NCBI): domain Eukaryota; kingdom Metazoa; phylum Chordata; class Mammalia; order Rodentia; family Sciuridae; genus Marmota; species Marmota flaviventris. The sequence goes on from NC_092498.1 coordinate 40,884,514, forward strand.
AATGTGCATGCACACGCGCGCACACATACTCACTCACTCTCTCTCCCCCTCCCTCCCTCCCTCTCTCTGTATGGCTTCTTTTCTCTGGAAACCCCTTACTAACACAATACAAAATGGAGTGATCTCCACGATACATTATTGAGTAAAAAAATGGAGAATAGCACATAACATGCTACTACTTATAGAGATAAGAAATAGAGGATGTGTGTCTGTGTGTGTATGTGTGTGTGTGTGTGAGAAAGAGAGAGAGAGAGAACTTGTGTTAATGTGAGTTTGCTTAATTTTTGCAAAAACGAAGCACTGGTAGAATAAATAAGAAACAGAAAGCAGGGATAAATAAAGAAAATGGAAAGGAGCCTTTTCTTAGTATACCTTTTTACAAAGTTAGGACTTTTGAATTACATATAGATTTCATGTCCTCTTAAATTAAAAACAAAGAAAAACCTATAAAACTGAAACTGAAGTGAAACAAATTGTGAAGTAAATTGATAACTTAGGTACAGTAAAGAACTGTTTCAAGTAATTTTTAAACATAGTATTTATTTTAAACCTTGGTGGGATGTGTTCCAATGATATCTTAAACTTCATTCATTCATTTTATTTTTAGAAAACTGGTAATGCAATTTTGAAACAATTTCATGTAATTGCAGGATAAAATTAATGTGTTAATGTTATTTAGAACTAAGTCTTTCAGTGCACCAGAAAAGACACAAATACAGAACAAAAGTCAAGTCAAAGCCCTGCTGAATCTAGGATCTAATGCATGACAGGAAAGCACTCTCCCACTGAGCTACATCCCCATCCCTTTTTAAACATTAAGACAGGGTCTTGCTAAATTGCCCAGGCTGGCATCCTGCCTCAGTCTTCTGAGTAGCTGGATTATAGGTATATATCACTGTGCCTGATATTTTTTCTGGTTTTTAATTACTTCACAGTACATATTAAATTTTATTATTCTTACAAAGGAAATCCTATATTGAATTCTTCCAGCTAAATTGTCAACAAAATCTTAGCAGGGAAATGTCAATGAGGCTTAGCTCACATACCAAATATCAATAAAATTTTAAGTATAACTATAAATACACAAATATTCTGTGTACACTAAGTTTTAAGCAGACTTTTGTTTAAAGTCTGCTTTTTTAAAAACCTACTTTAGCTCTTGAAGTGAAACTATTCTCTTAGAATTATCGACGAAGAAAGGAATTGCATATAATTCAAGTTAAAATTATACAATTCAAATTTCAAAATTCAATATTGCTTCAAAGTCTTTTTGCTCAAAGTAGCTTTGGATTTAAACTGAACTTATTATAATTTGTCTTAAGATATTTTCCTACTGTGTGTGTGTGCTTATGTGTGTATGCATACACATATGTATTCTATAATTTGTAATTTTTTTTCTAAATCCAGTTGTGCCTAATACATTGCACTTGAGAGTTACATCTCTTTTTGTTTCTGTTGTCCAAAACTCTTGTTTTTATTTTTGTTTTGTTTGGCACTAGGGATTTAACCAAGGGAGCACTTTACCACTGATCTACAACCCAAACCCTTTTTAAAAATTTTTTATTTTGAGAAAGGATCTCGCTAAGTTACTTAGGGTCTTGCTAAATTGCTGAGGCTTGCTTTCAACTTGCAATTCTCCTGTCTCAGCCTCCCAAGTCACTGGGATTACAGGCATGTTCCACTGAACCTGGTTCATAACACTCTTTGGACAAATATAAGTTCTGCAGAAGATACCATATTCTAAATATGTAATATGCATACTTATTAACATATCTTGTTCCTTTTTCAGCAGTTTTATCTGAATTTTTTTTTCCAGTTTGCCCTAAAAGTGACCTGTTTCAGAACACATGCAGATATAATAATTCTTGATAAAACAAATCCAAGGGAGGGGGAAAAGAGGGAAGTATAATTCATTATACAAGTAAAAGATAACAATGAATGCTCCTATGAGACTACCATGTATCAAAGTCCATTTAAGAAATAAAGTCTGAGGGCTTGCCTGCTATATCAGAATACTAATTTAAAAGAAATATTGTTAAAAGCCAAAAATGATGGACTTAGACAGTAACAGTGTTGATTTCTTGACAGGATTACATTATTTTTTTTCTGTTTCAAGGGAAATTCTTGGCTTTATAGTACACCTTATTTTGTTTCTTAGCTTGATGAAGAAAATGTATAATGTGTAGAACAGATTTATAACTATTTTCTCTCTATAACCAAGCAAATAAAATCATATAATTTCAAGCATCCCATCTCCTGTTTTTTGGCTCCTTCCTTAGTTCAATTCACAGTTCTCTGACTCCACAACCCACCATTATCACCTCGTCACTGCTCTCACTCACTTCATATTTTTAACTCCTTTCTTACCTGATCATCAGAATCACCTCAGTGTATACACCATCATCTCCCTTGCCCCTCTTGAGTCAGTATACTTATTTGAACATTAATTCTAGTACACTGTGCTATCAATTCACTATCTCATTTTCCAAGAAAACTGTTCAACTCTAACTTGATTATTGCCTTGATTAGTGCAGCAATCTTCTAACTGGTTGCCTTACACCTTAACCATTCCTATCCAATAATCTTAACACAGAAATTAATTCTTACAAATTTTTGACACACTGTAAAAAGTTAATAAAATGTCTTTTCTTTTGTCAAAACATCCAATGACTTCGTTTCACTCAGAATAAAAGCCAGTATTTTCACAATAGTCTACAAAATCAAGCTGTTTATTATCTTATTTTCTACTACCATCACCACCCCCCAGTGCCCCCCCCCCCATTCTCCTCTAGCCACATTAGTGTCTGTGCTGTTTGTGAAATATGCCAGCATCTTTATGCCTCAAGGACTTTGGAAGTGTTAGGGCTGATTTTCTCTCTGACCTCTTCCATAGCTTTTGCATATATCATGTCAGTGAGATCTTTTCTCTAGATCCTACTTAAAACTGTCGTTTTTTCTCCCTTGTTTTATTTTTCTCACAGAACTTACTATTTTTTGACCTATTGTATATTTAATTAATGGGTTTTTTTCTTGACTCTCACCCCTACTAGCATGTAAGCGCCATGAGGGCAAGGATTTTATGTATTCAGTTGATTCTGTACTCTCAGAACCTATAATGTGACTGGTAGACAGTTGCTAAATATTTATTAAATAAACAAATGAAAAAATTTCTATATTTTGAATAAATGAAATATTATTTCATAGTTTTAAAATAAGATTAAAACTTTTTAAATAAAAAATAATTGAAAGGAAATTTAAATTGGAAGCCATCATATATTTATTATTCATGAAAAAGGATGATGTTTTATTTCCTGGGAATTCATTTTTAAATTCAGCCAGTATATAATCTTTTCTTATAATTGTGCTACATTAAAAGAATGTGAGCAGTTCATTTTCTGATTTTTTTTAACAGTAGAATTTACATTTTAAGAAAACAAACATCCAAAGTCTATATAAATGCTGGAATACACGGAATTATACAACAAAAATTCAGAATTCTAAAATTTTTGGTATGTTTTTAAATATTAAAATATTCACTTTTACTGAATCCAAATATAGTTATCTAAAGAAATTTCTATTCTATAACTTATATGCATGAGTGAAGAATTAAGTCCTTTCTTTTCTATTTTAAAATGTTTAAATCTTATTAAAATTATTAAATGTCTTATTAAAGTTTCCATCTTAATGTTCAAATGTTACCATATTTAAAAATCATATTTCAAAAATTTAAACAGAAAAATAAATGTTATGTCAAAGAAAACATTTTCACTGAAAAAAAGAAATAAACCTAGGAAAAGTAAAGCAAGTGAGAAAAAAGGTCGTTTAAATGACAACATCTTTTTTTGTTGTTCATTCCACATTTTTTATTGGTGCATATAGTGTATGCCTGTTTTATAGTATTTCTAGTTTTCCATTTTGGTACAATAAATTATACATAGCATCACTTAGAGTAAAAAATTAAAAGAATACATCAGAAATCAAAAATATTAGTTCATAAGTACACTCACCTACAACACCATTCAATGCGACCTTCACCTTCACAGGTTTTTGCCCAATGATTATCTGCCAAATTTTTCATTGCAACAGCATATTCACAAAGTGTTTCTTCATCTTCACAGTGTTCTCGCCAGATCTTATCAAAATCTCCCACTAAAAACAAAGGAAAAATACTAAATGAATTAATCTTGCTTAAACACGTATAATCTAATTTCACTAAAATCTAAAATCGTTTTAAACATATTTTAAAAGTTCCTTTGTGTAAATAGAATCATCATTTGTATTATGATGATTTGATAATTTTACCATTTTGAATGGATGGATTTGTAAATCAAACATAATAAAATTTATATCAATATATGAGTTATTGGTTCATAAACTAAAGATACATTGATAGTGGACAATAGGTGAATGGGCAGTCAAACATTATTTTTTCTATGACCTTGCAGGAAAAGGGCAGAAACACTTAAAATTGTTTCTCTATATGCTTATCAGTTCCTTGTATTATAAAGGTTAGATGACAATATAAATTAACAAACAAGTAAATATTTTTATTCACACAGCTGGACTTCCTCTTAGACTTACTATAAAGAATTATAATCCTAAGGCAAAAATATTGCTTAGAAGACAATATTTTAGAAGTTTCTCCAAAGTTTTTAGCTGTTACAAGTGTTCTAAATAAAAACTATAAGCTGATTACATTACCTATTCAGCTACCACTGTTTTAGAAAATTAAATCAGTCATTACATTTAATATAAGATTTGAAACATCACAATGAAGACTGATAAAGAACGGTTGGGGAATGGTTTGTCCAAAGAATATTAACGCAGCTTTAAAGGTAAAGAATAAACAAAAGTTATCAGTGTAGATTCACTCAATGTCTTCAGACACAGACATGTCTTGCCAGAACAAACTGAAAAAAATGTAAAGATATGCTGGGTGAGAGGTGGAGCACACCTGTAATCTCAGTGACTCAGGAGGCTGAGAGAGGAGGACTACAGGTTTGAGACCAGCCTCAGCAAATCAGTGAGACCCTAAGCAGCCTACTAAGACCCTCTCAACATAAATAGATAGATAGATAGATAGATAGATAGATAGATAGATAGATAGATAGATAGATAAAAAGAGCTGGGGATGTGGTTCAGTGGAAAAGAACCTCCAGGTCCAGTACCAAAACAAAAAAGAACAGAACTAAATGGAGAGATGGTCATTATGCCAGAGCTCTTTCTCCAAGCAAAATTATTGAATTTCAGCTTAAACAGTTTTTTTTTAAATAGAAAATGAATTACAGTAACAATTGACACATCAAAACTAATTTGAAAAACTTCCAATTAATCCCATTACCTGGCTATTTTAGGCTCTCAGCCTAATAAGTTCTGAGTTGAAAATCAACTATTAGCCTTCTAGTTTGACCAAGTCAAGAAAGAGAAGTATGGGTACAAACACTCCCTCATATACACATTACTCAATTAAAATGATTGTGGTACCAGTCTCAGCCTAAATTCTATGTTTAAACCTCAAATAGTGTATATTATTCATTTTTATACTAATATTTCCATTAATCATTAATATTTGTATAATGATAGGGCTCTCAATTTTTTTATACCATACACTGGCATTATCTGTCAACTAAAAGCAAGCAAATTTTTTTTTTCTAAATTCTCAAAAATACCTCAATTTTAGCAACATCTTTGAGATGTAGCTGTCAAATCTCTGGAGAGGTACAGGATGTCCTCAAACAATGTTTTGATTAATGGTTCTTTAATAAACCTATGATAATTCATAACACTATTCTTGACTTTATCCATCAGATTTGATATGGTTCAATGAGGTACAGTATAATTTGAAAGGCATGTTATGTTTTGTTAAGATCAGTATCAACTCTAAAAGGCCCTTTGTTGAACTTTTTTTTACAGCCCTATATAATGTTATATGTACATTATATATAAACAAAAGTTATATGATCAAATACATTTCAATATGTTTAACACAAATTGATTTTCTTTCTGATAGACTTACTTTAGATTCTATAGAAAATACAACTGAAGACAAAGACTTGATTAAAAGTAGTTATATCTGGGAGATAACTCTAAGCAACAGGAGTGAGAAAGTACATAGAAAGACCAGAAGAGAGATAAAATTAACAGCACAAGGGTACATTACTGAAGTTGCTGCTGTGAATGACTAAGAAGCATACATAATGCTTCTGGGACTGTGCACCTAAAAGATGGGAAGTTAAAGTATTTAATTACCAGTTCCTATACATGTGAACCAATGATTGTTAACAACATTCAAGTCTGCACATAGGTACTGAATAAGGGGACTCATTGGCTTCAGCAGTGTTAGAGAAAGGAAGAACAGAAAACACAGACACTTTTAATCTGGAACACTATTAGGGCTAGTGACTCAGTTCAGTGTCTGTCTACCACAGCTGAGGATCAAGGATACATGGGGTATCAAAAGGCACTACAAATTTCTAGAGTTCTTGCCATTCTACTGCATATGGTATATTGAAACTCAATTTACTCTATAATTACCAACTGGCTAAAAGATACAAAAACAATTGTAAATATACAGAAACTACTGCTTTATAGCTTTTTGAACAACCTCTGTCTTTTTCCCACTCCACAAAACTTTTCCATTCCACAAAACTGGAGTTTTAAGACTTACTGCTGGCTCCTTTAATGTTTTAAGGAAGAATTCAAAATTTGTAGGCTTATTCAGTTGAAACTAATTATATACAACTTCAATTTTAAATGTTTTCATTAACAGTAGAGACTCTGCACAATGTGTGCTAACCCTGAAAATTGTTGTGATTGTAAATGTACACTTAAATATATAATTGAGAACAAAGAAATTTAATACATTTGTATTCTTTTCAATAGGCTGCTCAAAAAGATACTCTATTAAGCACTATAGAGAATAATATAATGAGCAGGCACTAGCAATCAAAGTAACGGGAAAAACAAGTAAATAAAATATAGTAGATAATATAATAAAAGAGACACAAACTTAATGTTTCTTGTGTCCCATATGACATCCAGGACACAGAACTTTGAATTCAAGTATTTATTCAACAAAAATGTATCAAACCCTAGCTACTAGGTATGCATTATGTTACATGTCTGGCAGCTATAGAATTGACCAAAAATAGTTATAAGTATGCCCCTTAGTTATAAGAAAAATCTATTTCTGGAATACCTAGGAAGCTTAGTGAGGTATAATTGTGAATAAATGAAAACTTTAAAACAAAACAACATGGGAAAAATTAAGTTTTTCAAAAAGGCTATTAGTTTTTTACAATATTCAAAATAATGTATTCAACCTTTAAGCAAAGTAATTTCAAAATAGTCTATGATTTGGGTTCTAAACACCAAAAAAGTTAATGGTTAAAGAGAGCCCAGTATGTATAGGAAATCTCTCTGCTAACTTAGCCAAATATGCGTGGTGTGTGTGTGTGTGTGTGTGTGTGTGTGTGTGTGTGTATGTAAGATTCTCTCACTTAAAATGAAAATACTTTTCATTATCAGAAAGAAAATGAGGAACTAGAGCTTCCTGAGGTCTGCTCAAAGGTCTAGTGAATGCAGTACAAGTAATGTTTTAAGTATTCAAGTTATAACCCTAGTTCTCAACAAATTAATAATTAGTCATTCTTTAACATGATGACACTTGTGAATAACTCAAAATCATGACCCCCCCCCCATTTTTTACCCATTTTTTTTAGCAGGCATCATTGAAAAAAATAAATGTGTCTTAGAACAGCTGAGATCAGGCACCTTCAGGCTGAAGGGTATTTATATATTCATATTACATATTTCTACCTTTTTCAAATATAAAGACATTTATTCTCTCAATATATGGCTTCAATATTTATTTTTAATATCAGGTTTTAATTTTAACAGAAATACTTAATTTTAATACAATCCAATTTCACAAGAGAGAGAATAAGAATGATCTCCAACAAGTATATACATTTTACTTTGCCCAACTACAGAGAATTAAAAAATTACTTAGAAAGCACAATTTTAAAAAATATGTTCTGCAACCTAAATTAAAAGTTAATAAACACTCCACAGCCAAACTAAAAGAATAAATTTAGAGACGGAATCAGCAATCACTTGTTCAAATACACAGTTTTAAAACTAACTTAAAACTCTGCCCAGTCTAAAAGATAAAGTTGTCTAATTGTCTTCAAAATTCTTGAACAAAAGCCACATTAACATGACTTATACTTATTGTATTTTCGCTATATTTACATTTTGCAACACTTATTTTAAAAAAATCTAACTCATACTTTTAAAAAGGAGTGATGCCAACTTGCCAACTTTCTAAGTTCAATCTGGAAACCAATGAACCGAATTATTCTGAATCCTGGTCCTACATCAAGATAATACCATAATTACTGACTAAACTCACTTTCACCACATTATATGTTCACAACAGAATAAAGAGCTACTGCCTATAAAAAGACAGTGACAACTGTCTTTTTATAGGCAGTAGGAAAAAAGAAATAGTACACTCATTAATCTGAAGTTAATTTTTAATAATTTTATGATTATTTATTATGACTTTGTAAAAAATCAAATATAATGAAACATGAAGCAATTTTTGCCCTTAATACATTCAAGAACATTTCTATAAAAGTTCTTAAATCACATTAACCATAGAAACTCCTTGATAAACTAATCTTCCCATATGAATTAACCCCTCTCCTGCCATCTGGTATAGCAAATTCTTTTTTCCTTTGAAACGTAACTGAATTTTTTTTTTGAGAGGGTTTATCTGCCAGTTGATCATCTTACAACTCCCTCATATATGCAACTACCATTCTTACAATACTTTGTTGTTCATATATATATATATATATATATATACACTATTAAAATCAGGAGTGATTTTCCCATTAGAATACATAAATTAAAAAGCAAAGACTACTTTTGACTTATATATTTTATAAACTACAGAACTTAATCATGGTATCAAGCTGATGCAGAAAATATTTAAATTTTTACCAAACTTGAAATTTGTACTAAACACCAAAATTAAAGACAAGTCAAATTTAGTTGTTAATTTAAAAGTCAGCAGCAGATAGCTGTCAATTGTGGAGAGCCATTCTCACGTGTGACTGGGCGACTCCAGGGTTGGGTCTGAGGCTTCTGGCTATGTCGGAACTTTCCCGGCACTCTCCTGATGAGAGAACCCGTCCGTGTGGGGGTGTGACTGACCACTGACCCCAGGGGCCCAATCACTGACCCTGACCTTGGAGTGCGGCCCCCCCTCAACCTTCATTGGATGGAATTCTCCCCTGAATTTCTTGTTCCCCAATAAAAGGCTACTACTCCCTGGCATGCTAGCTCTCTCTCCTGCTAGCCCTGAGTAATCCTTGCTGCCCTACGGGTGGTTCGAGGTTGGAGCCAGAGAGGGGAGCCGTCTCGGACCTGGTCATAGAAAAAGGTAACTGAGTCTGTGTGTTTTATTTCGATCTCTGCTAGCTAACTTTCATGCCAAGAACCTCATTAATGAAACCAATGTGCAGGCCGCATGGTGGAGTCAACCAACAGTAGTAGCTCCAAAGCGGTAAAATTTGAATATTTCAAAATATTGAACAACAGCAGATGAGGTAGAGAGGGAAGATGGGAGGGGAGGGGAGGGGGGATAGTAGGGGATAGGAAAGGTAGCAGAATACAACAGTCACTAATATGGCATTATGTAAAAATGTAAATGTGTAACCGATGTGATTCTGCAATTTGTATTTGGGGTAAAAATGGGAGTTCATAACCCACTTGAATCAAATGTATGAAAGATGATATGTCATGAGCTTCGTAATGCTTTGAACGACCAATAAAAAAAAAAAAGAAAAAAAACTGGTAAATTTAATAACTTAAGAAAAATAGTGACTATTCTTAAAGACCAGAAAGTTTTAGAAAAAACAATAAGTTAGAGATGATTTTTCTGTAAATTCCATTGTTTAAAGCTGATCAAAATTTTTCAATTTTTTCTTGCCTTATTGTCAATGAAAAACGTGGAGCCAGAAGTACAGTCACATCTATTAAGTTTTTTGATAATAGTACACAGATCTTTTTGAAAAACCTATAACCCTAAGGAAAAATGATTAGTATACACACAAAACAGACAGGAAGTTACCTGTAGATGGAAGGGGTGGGAGGAAGAATAGGTTGTACAAAGATTCATGCATTTTTACACGTGAGGATCATCTGATGTTTAGAAATTCACTAGAAATATTATTATTTTTCTCAATATCTCTATCTTAATTCTTATTCTTAGAAGATATACTATAACATAGATAATGGTGCATAAATATACTAATGATCATTAGTCTTTAGAAAGAACAAAATCCTGCCACTTTGACAATGTCAATGAACTTGGAGGTCATTATGTTAAATGAAATAACATCAGACAGAAAAATGTTATTACATGTAATTTATAAAACAGTAGAACTTGGAGAAACAGAGAGTAGGGTGGTAAACGTTAGGGGTTAGAGGGGCCAAAGAAACAAGGGGGCAGATGTTTATCAAAGGGTACAAACTTTATAAAATGAATAAGCTCAGAAGATCTAATGTACACCATGGTTATGATACATATACTTGAAATTTGCTAAGGGAGCAGATCTTAAGTGTTCTTACACATACAATCTTTTATTTGCCTAAAAAAAAAAGCAGGTAATTATTAATTATTCTTGGCAGTTTAGCCTCAACACCAAAGATTAACAATGCACTAATGGTTCAATGTAAAAGAAAATGTTCTGCAGTTTTATGTACATAAACTCAAAAGGTGGAGATGAAACTATAGTAACAAGAGATAAGTAGGACAGGGAATATAGAGAGACAGACTACAAAGGAACATGAGGGAATACTGAGGGTGATGATACTCTTCTATATTGATTATGACCATGGTTTCATAGGTGCATAATTTCTCTTCAAACTCATGAAATTATATACTTTAAATGGATGAAATCTTAAGTATATAAAATATAACTCAATAAATTTAGGTTTTGAAAATGATGTGCGAATCCCAAAAAAACAAAGGCCAAATGTTTTCTCTAATATGCGAATTCGAATTCACAATAAGGTGTGTGTGTGGGGGGGGAACTAGAGAATAATAGCGTTACCTTAGATTAGGTAGAGAGGGAAGTAAAGGAAGGGGAGGGGACGTGGGGATAGGAAAGATAGTAGAACGGAAGAGACATTATTACTTTATGTATACATATGACTGCATAAGCAATATGATTCTACAACATGTACACCCAGAAAAAATGAGAAATTATATCCCATCTATGTATATCAAAGTGCATAAATGCATTCTACTGTCATGTATAACTAATTAAAACAAATTTTAAAAGATTTTTAAAAATTATGTGTGATGAGCACATTAAATTTGAGATCCATCAAGTTCTCTAAACAAGCCAACGATTGATAACAACAACGAAACCCCCAAGATGAGTATCATAAACAAATCTTGAACCTTTGGAAATTCAAACCAATTTATTTGATTGACTTAGGCATATTGCCAAATATAGGCCTTAAGATGCTGTACCTGTAGATAACCAGATTACCAAAGTCAAGTTTAAAGAACCTTCAAGGGTCATTTTCTCCAACATGAGGGAAGTAGAGAAACTCATGACTGAGTGGGAACAAGTTCAAAGAGTTTTCAACGTTATGCTCCTAAACACTATAGCACCTTGCCTCTCTTTCCGAGTTTTGAATTTATGAACTTTTAAGGCTATGAATGAAGGTATGCAATAGAGCAAAGTATAATGATTCTACTAACCACAAACAAATGAAAATTTGTCAGTCACATGCAATTATTTAATCTCTGTAAGTGCATTATTTGTTAGATTTCTGGCAGTGGGTCTCAAGATCAATGCTAGATGAACACTGGAATCACCCAGAAATTTCATGGAGGGATCTAGAGTGGGAAATGATTACTTATTCTAAGGCTCTCCAAATGAACCCATTGTATATTATGACTCAAAACCAATTGTCTATGACAAGGTTATAAACTCAAATGCCTGGTGAAATAATACAAAGAGCCATAAGGGCTGGGATGAACTAGAGTCAACTTTGATTAAAAAAATAATAATTCAGGGATTAAACTTAATATCTACAAACACAATTTGGCTTCCAGTATATCTTTTCTGTTTGGATTAGAGCCTTTTATTATAAACATACTTAGATAAAATACCTAATTCAAAATGCAAAAGTCTTTGACTAATATTCTGTAAGAAAGATGGAGATAATCCAGAAATATCAGGTCCATTGTCATCATCTGTTATTCCCTGGTGAAGATTAACTGTATAGATATTGTTTGACTACACAGATCACTTAATTAGTGTAACACTTAACCTTCAGCAAAAGGACTTGTGAACACCTCCCTGAAACAACATTTGTGAGTAGAAGAATATCTATATAAATGGAAACTTGAAGAAGGTTGGGATTCTGCTGCTTTTGGTAATTGCCAATAACTTATAAAAATGGTAATTCCAGGGGCTGTGGTTGTGGCTCAGTGTAGAGCACTTGCCTAGCATGTGTGAGGCACTGGGTTCAATTCTCAGCACCACATATAAATAAATAAAGATCCATTGACAACTAAACAATATTTAAAAAACAAAAAAAAAATGGTAACTCCAAAAGAACTATCCAAAAGATCTGTGTAGTCATACATCTATACAGTTAATCTTCACAAGGGATTAATAGATGATGACATAGGAAGGTCAAATAGGAAGGTCAACACAATCATCAATTATTAAAATTGGAATAATGTATAAGATTGCTCTCACAAATACTATGTACATAGAGCTTTATATCCTAGGTTAATTTTTTATACAAGATAAACAATCTTTAGATTTAAGAGAGAAAAGGTGATGACTGGATTTCATCCTTCCTTTCTTCCTTACTTCTTTGTCCTAGTGACTGAACCCAGGGTCTCATGCATACTAGGTATGTACTGACTTATATCCACAGCCCTTTCGATTTTTTTTTTTTTTTTTTTGAGAAAGGATATTATGAAGTTGCCCAGAGTGGGTTCCAGGTGTGATCCTCCTGCCTCAATTTTCCCAAGAAGCTGGGTTACAGGCATATGACACCATTCCTAGATGGATTTTTCTGAGTTAACAAATTATTGCAAAGACAGGTGGAATAACAGGGACTATGTGATAAATTTGCCTGAATTATTTAAATAACAATGTATGTGTACTATTTCCACTATTGAAATAACAACAAAATTGAAAACTAATAATAAGAAATCAATAAATTTGTAAAAAGCGTCAATGGAGAATTTTAAAGAAAACTACTTCTATGGACATTGTGCCTTAAAAACAAGTAGGCCCAGCATGGTGGGGCATGCCTATAATCCCAGCTACTTTAGAGGCTGAGGCATGAGATTCTCAAGTTTGAGGCCAGCTTGGTCAACTTAGAGAGACCCTGTCTCGAAAGATAAAGAAAGTTGGGGAAGTAACTCAATGGTAAAGCACCCTTGGGTTCTAGATAACACAAATAAGGAGTGAATATAAAATTCAATTACAGCTTATAAGATAAAGCATATTCTTCTGCATCAAAGTGCCTTGTTTTTCTAAGAAAAATCTTGGGATCAGTGTTTTTTCCAAAAAGTGGGCATTTTCATTAAAATCATACAAGAGATGATTAAATACACAAATTCCTAGGCTCCAAGCTCAAATCCATGGAATTGCTTTCTGGTGGCCTAGAAATCAGCATTTAATGCTAAGTGAAGTTAACCAATCCCCAAAAACCAAATGCCAAGCGTTTTCTGATATAAGGAGGCTGATTCATAGTGGGGTAGGGAGAGGGAGCATAGAAGGAATACAGGAACTCTAGATAAGGCAGAGGGGTGGGAGGGGAAAGGAGGGGGCAAGGGGTTAGAAATGATGGTGGAATGTGATGGACATTATTATCCAAAAAAACACATATGAAGACACGAATTGGTGTGAATATACTGTGTATACAACCAGAGATATGAAAAATTGTGCTCTATATGTGTAATAAGAATTTTAATGCCGGCTGTCATTTATTAAAAAATTAATTAAAAAGAAAAAAAAAAGAAATCAGCATTTAAAATTTCACCAGAGGATTCTGGAGCTCACTAAAACTTAAGAACTAGTATCTTGGATACTTAAAGCTGCAAGCATGATATAAATATGGCATATGAAAAATCACTACCCTTAAGTAAACAATGACTGAAAATCTTTCAAAATCAAAGCAAATCTCTATTTTCTTAAACAATGTTATATTTCACTGTTGAGAACTACTGGTTGTCACTTTTAGCACCTTTGCTATAAATAAAGCATAAATAGTCAAGTGTATAGTTCTATTATTGTGTTAGCACTTAGCAGTGTAGAAACTAAATCTTTGGGAATAATCTTTTTGTTCAGCAAAAGTTCTGCTTTCTTCTTTTAAATCCTAACTACTGGTATCTTCCAAGGATCTGTCCTCAGTTACATATTATCATCACTGCACTGGGCAGTTCATCTGCCCTCAAATCTTAAGCTCCAAGTAGAGGGCTTCCAATCCTAAATATCCCCAAAAATCTATTCCAAACTAAATCATTGTCTCATCCCTATAGTAAGCCAACCTGCCTGTCTACCTTATTCTCTTTATCCCCAACCCTATTCAAACATACACATTCCACATTTCCTGGATGTTAATGGATACTATTAACATTTTCTCAGTCAAAAAATCCTGGCATTATCTTTGTCTCTTTCCCTTTGCTCTCACTAAAACACCTTACTCTGACCTTCACAATATTTGTGTTTTTATTTTCATGATCACTACTACTATTCAGGTTGTTATCAGTTCTAAATCAGTTAAATATAAAAGCCTCTTAATCAGTCTCCTTTCTTTTAGATTCCTTCCTACTGCAATCTACAGCACTTCGATTCATGTTCTCAGACTATTTGTCCATTGTATACCCTAAGGAGCTTTTAAAAAATACAGATGCCTGTGTTCTTCAAGATTCTAAAAATAGCACTTATATTGAACCAAGGGTAAGAAGCACTACATTTATTATTTTACTTTTTCCATAAATCAGTCAAAAGATCTGCAACAATAATTCTAGTGCATATTTTGAAATACAAAAGTCCCTATAAAGATACCATACAGATGTCTAGTGATAACAAAATCAAAGAGCTAACATACAGTGCCTGCCTAACAAATGCTCTTCACTGAAATGACTGAATCGCTGTTCTTTATCTCTTAGTGTTACTGATTATTAAGTCCATGTGCCCCCCCCACCCATGGCAGTTCAAATTTCCTAGGGCAAAGTTAACTAGATTTTCTGTAGAGTTTTTTTTTACTTTACTTATTTGCTGATCAAGCAAAGATTTTATCACACACACAAAAAATTTCTCATTCTATAATTGGAGAAATTTTATGCTATAGAAAAAGCATAAAATGAAAATGCAAAATTTCACTTGAAACACCTGTAAAACAAAACAGTATCTAGTAAAACCTTGGGGCCACAGAGTTGTCAGTAAGCAGCTATGATGAAGGGCCACTGAAGGTGGGAAAAAAGTTTAATTAAAAACAGTCTGTAATCCTAATTTTTAAAACAATTTCAAAATTATTTTACAGCAAAAACACCAACCTTACAACCTTATCATTCTATCATTTTTAGACTTCTTGTTTTAGTTCAAATTTATTTCTAATTCAAAGCTTTCCCCTCTGCCACAACAGTTCCCTTGTTTTACATGTTTGCTAGCAAATAAGCAATCCCAAATGTATTTTTCAGCTTAAATTACTAACTTAAGCTCACCTTTTGTTTCAAACTCTGAAGAATTTAAATAATAAGCATTAATCATCTAAATGAGGTTATTTAGACCTTGACACCAAAATTCTGCTGACAACTGTTAACCTTTGTAACATTATTTTTTTTCTGGACTCAGTCCACAGAACCAACCTATCCTGTGTTCTCCTTTTCTGCTTCTGTATCAGTAACTTGTCTTATTTTTTTATTTACTTACTTATTTATTTTTGGTACCGGGGATTGAACTCAGGGACACTGAACCACTAAGCCACATCCCCAGCCCAATTTTGTATTTTATTTAGAGACAGGGTCTCCCTGAGTGGCTTAGTGCCTTGCCCATTGCTGAGGCTGGACTTGAACTCCTGATTCTCCTGTCTCAGCCTCCTGAGCTTCTGGGATTACAGGCATGTGCTAAAATACTACTCTTAACAGTTTGGTGTGTGTGTGTGTGTGTGTGTGTGTGTATACACACATATATATGTATATTTTTATTTATAAGTTTCATAGGTTTATGTGATAAACTGTTTTAATTTTTTTTTGATATGTAGAATAATTCAGAGAATGAATAAATTGATAAAATTTCCTAAGGAGAATCAGAAGATAGCTTTAAAAATTTAAATAGAATGGAAATCGTACTTTTATTCCTGACAGCTGCAGCTTTTTACATTTTCTTCATTTT
Source organism: Marmota flaviventris (assembly GCF_047511675.1). Taxonomy (NCBI): domain Eukaryota; kingdom Metazoa; phylum Chordata; class Mammalia; order Rodentia; family Sciuridae; genus Marmota; species Marmota flaviventris. The sequence continues at coordinate 40,900,965 of NC_092498.1, forward strand.
CTTGGGATTTTTACATGAAGACTTTAAGTTTGGAAAAAAGAAATGCCAGGCATAATAATCATTGCAGAAATGGGTTCATAGGAATAGAATTATGGGGGGAAAAAATCACATAAAGACAACTGAAAATACACGTCTTTAGTTCAGTTCTCAATTTGAGATATACTCATAAGGCACAACTGATTAACAATGATGTCCCTGTTTGAAAAACAAAACTAGCTCTTTTTTATTAATAAGCTATATAATTTTTATGATACATTTAACATTTTTGTGGTTTGTGTGGAGGTCAAATTTAAAAATTCTGGCAGGCACAGTGGCTCAGTAGGCTGAGGCAGGAGGACTGGGAGTTGAAAGCCAGTCTCAGGAATGGCAAGGCTTTAAGAACTCAGTGAGACCTTGTCTCTAAATAAAATCTAAAATAGGGCTGGGGTTGTGACTCACTGTTTGGGTGTCCCTGACTTCAATCCCTGGTACCCCCTTAAAATTGTTTTTTTAGATTCTGCACAGCAGGGAAGGAAAGAGAAAATACTAGAGAATGATATTGATCAAACTATGTTGTTATATCATGCACATGTACAAATATGTAACAATGAATCCCATTATTATATATAATTATAACATACCAATCAAAATACAAAAAATAATAGAGACGGTGTTTCTAAGTTTAAAAAAATCTGTGGGGCTGGGGTTATGGCTCAGCGGTAGAGTGCTCACCTTGCACATGCAAGGCCCTGGGTTTGATCCTCAGCACTACATAAAAATAACTAACTAAATAAATAAATAAAGTTATAAAAAAAAAATCTGTGAAGACATAAAACACTTATAATGTGCAAAAATATTTCCATTTATATAAACTCAATCTAAACTACTGTGTCTTATCTGCTGATATCAGAAGCACTCCTTTACACCACCACTGCTAGGCATTTCTCTAACATTTTCTTTTAGTAACCACTTTAAAATACAGTACTACCTCAAACACTGACCTTCATCTCCAATTTCTTCTTCACACATTGGCACAGGATCTCTAAGTAATAATAAAGGACAGACAGTAAAATGGAGTTCAGAGAGGAAAAGTGGTAAAAGAGTGCATTAAACTTACTTTAGTTAGTCTTCATAATCCTATTCACTGACCCCCATCCCAAGCCTACACATCACTATCAACGTGAACCATATGGGCAGACTGGGATAGCAGAGAGAAATCTTTTCCTATCACAACAGAAAAATCTCATTTTTATCCTTCTTTCTGCTTCATTTTCATTTCCACTTCCAGAAACAAGTAAAGGAAAAATTCTCTTTTCTCCAACTCCACTCATTATCCAGTCTTCACTGATATTCTTACTATTCAATGACTACTTTGCCTCCTTTTCCATCCCAACCCAACTTCTTTTTTCTCCTACCATATCTCCTTGAAAAACCCATCCTTGCTTCATATAGCCAACTCACCTAATCATACCTATCCAATGAATCATCCCTTTCCATCAATTTATACCCTTTTCCCTAACCTGAAGGCTATTTTCTACTTTCCACTTTTAGTTAACAATATTAGGTTTGAAAATAGGAGGAAAATATCTATTATTTCTATAAAATTTGAATACTGTTAATGATGAACTATCCAAATTTCAAGCAAGTTATTTTAACCTTTTGGGACTCAGTCAACTAATCTGTAAAATGAAGAAATTAGTTTAGTTAAGCACTCCAAAATGTAGCTAACAAATTTCTGGACTCAACTATAAGGATTCTAAAACTAGAGATCTGAGGTAGAATGCAGGAATTTTTTTAAAGGTACCCAAATGAATCTTCTGATCAAAAAATTTAGGAATTATTAATAAATGATGAGGATCCTTTTAGTCTTATATTCCAAAATTCTATGCTGCCATTTTCTGATAAAAATTGTTATAAAAGGAGTACAAATGAATTAAATAGGCCTTTGTAGGCTGATCTGCAGCACAGTTTATATTTTCTTCTGATAACAGCTGACTTGCAACTTGTAAAATATGTTTACCAACTAGTGACCATAAATATTAAAATACTGAGTCCTTGAAGTAAAACAATAAAAATTATTTTTTTAGAATTATATGCCCAATCACTTTTTCACAGGATTTTTCACAACTAAGATTTGGCTCACGTTAAAAACAAAGGTAGAAAAGGCATGCTCATTAGGATCATTTATTTTGCTAGTTCACTGGTAGGGCTTTGTATATCACTGGAGCAAAGCCTAGAGAAGTCTAGATCATTGAGAGAATTCAGGCCATTAAAATGTCTAAAGAACAGTCTCATTCAAATGTTTAGATTGCCAGGATTTTACCTGCCCAGAAGCACACTAGATCATTCACTTCTGAACTACACTTACATATTCTAGTTCTGGTAACTTCCAACAAGTAATTCTCATTATAAACAAGTGTTCCGTGGTTAATATTCTGGATTAAAGACATGTTACAACATGTGGGGACTAAGCAAGTATAGACAGCACTTAAAGAGATGATGACACATTGGCACTATGTTAATTTAAGTGAACCTATATATTTATGAATAAATGAATAATAATAAAATGATAAAAAGTAGAAATGGTAACTGAATTATATTTAAATCAGTTTTCTCTTTAAAAAGATACACTTAATTAAATTTGTACAAAATAGCACTATAAATTGCAGGAAAGTGTGTCCATTTATTTTCTCTTTTTTTTCAACATAAAAATCTACAGTGAATGCCATTATGTAAGTGAATTCTTTGAATATCAAGAATGATGCAATTGTTGCTATGGTGACTACTCATTTTATTGAATAAATTGTGGATGGGTTCAAAGCATTATTTCAAAAATCAAATTTCAGTATATTAACTATGCTTGATAAATCTCTTTCTTTTGGTACCTATTAAACAATACTATAAGCCCTCTTTGGTGATGACCAATTAAGTAACTTCTATTAAAAGCCAGGCTTGAGTTGCCAAGGAAAGAAAACTTCCAATAGTTTTTTAAATGAAACACTCAAGTACATTCAAAGAAACAAAGACACTAAGCTTTAACTTTCTAGAGTAATTGAAATGTACTATTGAAAAGTAACATGATCTCACATGTCTTTGTTCCTTCACTGTCATAATTTTGCTTCTAACCTAAATTATTAACTAAGTATAAGACTAGAAGGCTGCTGACTTTTCGGTTTCCAATTAAACTAAAACGAGAGCTAGTTCAAAGTTAAAGCAGTTTTGACAAAGAGAAATTTCTCCTAGGCATGTGAAAATACTGATGATTTTCACATTCAAAATCTTATAAAACAGTTAGGTACAAAGCCTATATTTTAAACTAGCAAGGATAACTGTAGACTCCAACTACATGCATTCCTCAGGAATAAGGAAAAGTACTAAGGCTTCTCCCCTTGCTTATGATCTTCCATTAAGGGGGTTCCCAGCGATGGCAGGCTTCATCGGCATCTGTTTTTAGGTGGCTTGCTGGTTTTGAGACTACTCAAAACTGAACAGTATTTTGAGGATCTGCTCCAGATCTCATCCTTGCCTAACTACATAACACTAAGTATTTAAAGAATGGGGTGGGGGCATGACTGTGACCCGTTCCCCTTTCAACAAGGTGAAGTGCAGTCAGCTAAAAGGCCTGCTGACTTCGCAGCCCTCGAAGCCTAGGAGAGGAAGCTTGGGCATGGCAATAGGAAAGAGGTACCAGCAAGGGGGTCGGGCCGAGAGAACGAACAACAGGGTGGTCAGGCGCAAGGGAGAGAGCAGCATTTCAGCTTCTCTCCATCAGTCTTTCACAAATGGACTTACCTGTCTCCCTGTTCTACCTTCTCTTCTCATCTCTCTCGCAACGAGCGACCCCTACCTCCTGGAGAGAGAGAGTGTTTGTGTGTGTGTGTGTGTGTGTGTGTGGTGACAACAACCTCAGCACCCTGGCTGGGGACAGGGGTTTGGAGGGGGTGGGGACGCAGTTCCTCCACAGGCCCGGAACTCCCCCGAACGGCCCTCGAAGAAAAGGGGGCGGGAGGAGCCCGCCTGACGCCGACCGAGGGCTCAAACCCGGCCTGGGAGACCAACCCTGGCAGGGGCTGACGTGCAGCTCCTTTAGGTTTCAATGGTGGCCTTTCGGGGAGGAGGAGAGAGGTGACAAGGGGCTGGGGGTGATGTGGCCTCCCCTCCCCCTCGCTCGGCTGGCTGTTTACCTTCTCGATACTTCTTGCGGAGCCGCCGGTGGACGCTCTTCACCACCCCGGAGAGCTTCTCCTGCTCTAGCTTCCGCTCTTGATCCCGGGGCTGCGGAGTGCTCGGGGGCCCGGCCCCCTGCCCGCGAGCCACACGTCGGCCGTCGGCCCCTGGCTCCATATCGCAGCCGCCGCCACCGCCGCCGCCGCCCCTCAGGCCCCCGCAGACGCTCCCCTGACGGAGGAGGTGGGGAAGGAGGAGGCAGCAGCGGAGGCAGCAGCCGGAGGAGGCAGAGGAGCCGGAGCGACAGCTTCGGAGGTGGCCCCTTAATCAAACGCCCAAGCCGATTGGTGGACTATGGAGGGCTGGGCGGAAACGGAATAGCCCTGGAACCAATGGACAGAGAGCGGCGGCGGCGCACCCGGTTGTTTGGGAAAGCGAGCAGCTGGAGGAGGCGGGGCTCACAGGCGGAGGGGTGCTGAGGCGGTGGGAAAGCGGGGCCCAGGGCGCCCATCTACGCCGCCCCTCCCCGGATTTTGTGCGCAGGCGCAATGGTGCGGCCTGGGGGATTCGCGCAGTGAGCAATGCGCTTGCGCATCTTAATTTGCTTAGTTTGGGCTTCATTCTACCATCCAGGTTTTGCAGTTTTGTGGCTTTTCCACCCGCTGTTTTATAATTTAGTGTCATGCTGCCAGAGTCCTCTACCTGAGCCTTCCCTGCACCCTATCACATCTATGCAGATTTCCTTTAGCTTTCTAGATACTCTTTACAATGACTTGACATCACCGGAATTTTACATTTCAGCTGACTAAGGCTTACATGCTTTCTTTGGCTCAAGAAGAGGCCAGGGTACCAAAGGCTGGTATAACTCACCCACCAAAAGTGATTAATGCTACTCTTGATGGTTAAAGGACACAGAAAATGGGGAAAGGCAAGGCCAAGAAAAGCAATAGGAGATGTGGGAGGACAGAGATGGAAAGACAGAAGGCCCACAACTGATGTTCTTAAGAACATTTGACAAAAATGTTGCAGGAAGCCTGGCCTAATTCACCTCAGAACTATAAGCGCTTTAAAAGTCCACTCAGGTGACCTCAGGACTAACCTCTTTAATATGGAAGGTTAGTGTTTGCCCAGGGTACCTAAGTGGGGTTAGCAACCTGCTCACCCTTCTCCACTTCTTTTCCTACTCTTGGGAAGCTCTTGCAGAATATGATTGCAGACTTCTGCTCCAGAGAGCTGGAACACTGCTCTCCAGAAGAGACTGCAGTAGCACCTAAAGTGGTACATGGGGCTGCTGAAGTTTCAGAGATCCAATAGGCAGAGAATCATGAATGAATTGTGTTAAGAGTGTGAACTATGTCCTCATTACAGTTGTGATTGTATGACATTGTATGGAAATTGTTACAATGAAAACCTTTTGATCAATGATTTTAGAAATCTGAATAAAGTTCACATTATGTCATTGTTTCATATGCTACTTTCTGGATAATGAAGACCCTGAAGAGCAAAGCAGTATCCTTATTCTCTAGATCACAGAAGTGAAAGGAGATTGGTGGAAGAGTGTCCCTACCAGCACAGTGAAGAGGCAGATCAAACAGAGACAGAGACAGATAACCTTCAAAAGAACTAATTATAATTTTAAAAGAAATCAGGAGGAAGTACCTAATATATTGAGACTGTGGTGGTCTTATTTGCAGGAATTTCATTTGGAAAGAAAGGAGAGCTTGAATGGCATACCTGTTTTGTTTTGTTTTGGTTTTTTGTTTGTATTTTAGCATATCTGGGAGGCAAATACAGGAGAAATATATTATAGAAAGCATTAAATTTCATTTGTATTAATTGATAAAGAAAGCTTTCCTCCATATTCCTAGCAAACAAATTTTAATACCTTTTAAAAATTAAAGATGTTAACTGAAGGAAATTTGGAAAATACAGAAAGAAGTAAAGAAAATTAAAGTCACCTGGAAACCCACCACTGAGAGAAAAAAAAAACTATTGATGGTTTTTATTTGTTTGTATATATTGATGAGATATTTATGGATGGCTATGATAATCTCCATTATGAATAAGCTACAATGTCATCAGTTAATCCCCAGTTATTCTATATTTATATGTCTCCATTTTTTTTTTCTGTATTCCAAATAATCCTGTGTCAAGCACTTTTTGAGTAGGGCTGAGGCTGTAGCTCAGTGGTAGAGCACCTGCCTCGAAAGTGTGGATACTGGGTTCCATTCTCAGTGCCACATAAAAATAAATAAATAAAGATATTGTGTCCATCTACAACTAAAAAATATTTTAAAAACAAAACAACAAAAAAAAAACACCTTTGTACACAGGTTTGCCCAGTTTCTTTAATAATACATTTCATTAGGCTAACTCTCTAACCAAAACAGGCATTACTGAATCAAAAGATTGAAAATATTATTTTTGATGTATATTGTCCAACCTCATTTCCCAAAAGATGGGGCAGTTTATGTCACCTCTGGATGTACCTGTGGATGTCTATCTCACTGCACCCTTACCTAGATTAAGTATTACAGTTTACAAAGTCATTCATGAGATTTTTTAAAAGGCCTGTATTTTTAAGAAACAATAGGAACTTTCTGTAGTTTCATAACTATCTCTTCTGGCTGACATAATCTTTAAACTAGAAGAACAAATAAAAGGAACTTATTTAAATAAGAAGTTATTTAAATAAGAACTTATTTATTTAACTTAAATAAAAGGAACTTATTTATCTAGAGTCAAGCAAATTGAAGAACACCATTTTTTTGTTTTTTGACTTCTCACTTTTTTCAGAAGCAACTCAAGAATTGTAAGTTGGATAGACAGATTTTATTTTAAATTTGCGTAAAATTTAAATTCCTTGGTAAAAGGGATTCACTGAAAGAAGATCTTTTGACACCATATTCAACCATATCCTATGCCCAGAAAAATGTCAGTATTTTTCCCTACATATAGTGGCAGTTTTTATTGAATGTAAATATCTTATTTTAAGAAATTCATTGTTATCATTATCATAATCATTATTTTTATTTTGTTGGTGCTATAGATTGAACCCAGGGCCTTTCAAATACTAGGCAATTTATCTACCACTGAGTTGCATCCACAGCTTATTATTGTTATTTTAAATGACCATTAGGGAAAGAGGATGTTGGAATAAAACACTATTCACTGTGCAACACAAATCAGCCTGGGAGGAAAAGGCCTTTCTAAAGCACTAAACTGCAGGTAACTCAATTTATCATCATAATTTTTGCTTTACCTAACAACTTCTGAACCCTCTTCCATGACATTTAGTGTGTCATAGAAAATTTCCTGGGTCAAAGAACCACTTCGACAAGTGGTAAGAAAAAATACTTTGACCTTTTGGTTTACAGTTATATACCTTGTAAGAAAAACAAGTTTCTATAGTTGATGGAAAGAGTCAGCATACTATAATAACAAAGTATTTCTATTCTCAATGGAAGTTCAAAAAATACTAATCAGTAATGAAAGCAAACTTTTAAAATCCCTCTCACAGTCTGGCATTTGGCATCAAGTTCACCAGTAGGTTTTGGGTGCACCCTAGAAAAGTTTAGTCTATTTCATTCTGCGTTTACTGAGTAATCCTGTAAAAAAAAGAGAGAGAGAGAGAGAGAGAGAGAGAGAGAGAGAGAAGACTACATATTTTTCACTAATTTTTAAATATTATCTACTATTTTTTGGCCTTCTTTATCATCAAAATCCTAAAAACAATTACGTTTTAATGTAGTATAATAAAAGTATAAATACTAAAGATATTTATAAAACATATAGCAATGTATATAAATGATGCAAAAAAAAGACTTATAACTGAAGATAAAGCTACATTCCAAATTGGACAAATCTTTAGCTCATGATGTTTTATGGTTTGTATATGAGAAATTCCCTAAAAGCTCATATGTGAGACAATGTGAGAGGGTTCAAAGGGGAAATGATTAGGTTGTGAAAGCCTTAAACTAATCAGTGAATTAATCCCTAATGGGATTAACTGAGTGGTAAAAACTGAAGGTAGGTGGGGTGTGGATGGAGTAGGCAGAGCATTGAGGGCATGGCTTTGGGGTTTATATTTGTATTTGGTGAGTGGAATCTCTCTGCTCTCTGATCATGTGAGCTGCTTCCCTCTGCCACACTCTTCCACAATGATGTCCTGCCTCTCCAGGAGCCCCAAGGAATGGAGTCAACCTTTTATGGACTAAGACCTCTGAAACCATGAGCCCTCAAACTTTTCTTCCTCTACAATTCTTCTGGTTGGGTCCTTTTATTCACAGAAGTGAAAAACCTGACTAAAACATGATTATTTAGAAATATAAGTTTTAGAAATTCAGCTAAAATGAGGACTCGAAAAGTAAAATCAATGTTATCTGAAAATATTTACCCATTATTTATATACTTCTTACCGATTAATATAAAAATACCAATGAAGTTTAGGATCTGATTTCTATGAATCCACAATTTTAAAAGGTAGATATAACATTTGTTGGGTACATCAAAATCAAAAATAATTTTGCTTGTTTCGAATTTTGCAAAAATTTTTTTGGAAAATGTATTTTTTTAACTTAATGTTTTGATAGAAATAAAAGGGTGGAGCAAGAAAACATTTCATTGGTATATTCTCATCCAGTAAGGCAGATTGCAAATTTAAACCCCTTCTATTTGTGGAAAAAATAGGATTATTTACTTTAAAAATTTTGTTTATGAATCCAATACGTCTCCTGCAATTCTTAATATATCTGTCAGCCTGAAAAATCTATAATATTACACAAAGATTAGCTACCTTGCCAATCTTAATTATGATACACAATAGTCAGGGTAGTATTAACTATAGCATGTGATAACCATTAGTTAATTCCTAACTCCAAATGCAACTATAAAATTTATAATATGTTTGTGATATACTAATTAATGGAATATATTCAACATTCATAACAAGGCTAATACAGGGATAGCTCTAAATAGAAAATAATGTTAAATTATTCCCTTATAATGAAGTATACAACTTAGAGATTCTCTGTGTTCTGATTCTGGTTTTGCATCAACCACCAGAGAAAGGTACTTCAGTTGTCTGAGTTTGCTTTTTTTTCCTTTCTCTCTCTCTTTGTCAAATGTACAAAAAAGAAATTATATTTGACTAGTGTTTTTTAATTAATTTATTTATTACCTTTTGTATCATGACTTAAGAACAAATACATTTTACATTGGGAATCAGTATACTTGGACATATACTGTTCACATTTATATATATATATATATATATATATATATATATATATATATATATATATAAATTTTACAAAATAATACTTTGCAAAGTAAAATGCATCTTGGCATTTTCAACTTTGTTATTTTTAACACCACAGAGCACACTACATTAATTTCAAGGCCCTTTAATGAGTCATTGTCTAAGATTTAGAAAACACTGGCAATTTGAAACATCTCTTTGACCCCTGAACCAAAGTAATTCTGTGACTCACGTAAATTTTTTTTTAGAAAATTTTATGAGATGTTCCTGTCTGTTCCTGGAACTGAAGCTACTCAGTTCCTTTGAGGCATTATTTTTATTTTGGGGGTATTTCCCACACTATGAGTGCAGGCTCAGGTAAGTGAAATGTCTGTTTGCAGGAAAACAAATAATAAATCAGAAACTATAGGGAATCTTTTGGTCTGTTGAGGAAAACTATGGAGCTGTGGACAGAAAACAAATCATACTGCATGATTCCACTTATATAAAATTCTGGAAAATACTAGTGAATCTATAGTAACAGAAAATAGGTCAGTGATTGTATGGGACTAAGGTGGGGGAACAGGTAGGAAGTTTGATAAAGGGGCATAAGGATTATTTTGAGGATGTGGATATTTTTATTATCCATATTTTGGTGATGATTTCTCAAGTTTCTATATATATCAAAATTTATCAAACTATAGTTTTTAACTCAATAAAGATGTTAAAAATAATTATATGCCAGACATTCTGATAGGCTATCTTTGGTAGCAAAAATAAAACAAAACATTATATTTTCATAAAGTTTGCAATTGCCATCAAGAGAATGCATAACAATGAAATTCTTATTTATTTACTTCTTATGTAAGTAGAAATTTGGTACCTAGATCAACCAAATATTCTATCATTTTAGTGTGAAAGTAACAAGGGTTCAGTATCTGGAGGCATCTTAGCAGGGCTTTTCTCCCCACTCAGGAGGGTGCAAGCCACCTAAGAAATTAAAGTCTAGAATAATTAGTGAAAAACAAAAGACAGAGTCAGAAAAGACAGTTTTAAAGATGGAGCCCTGATAGGTCCAGTCCACACAGGAATTGGAGCTAGATGATTAGAAAATGGCTCCCATGGTTTATTTAAGGGGGTACATCAAAGGCAAGGATAAGGTTTCAGGAGTGGAATCTTGCTTCATGATGTCTTGCAGTAAGCAGGTTGATTGGCATCTTGGCAGGTCACCCCATCTCCAGTGCTGTGTGGGACCTTTGGCAGAGCTTGAATAGGACTCACAATGTGTCTGGGAAGTCAACCAGAGGAAATATCCACTGGTAGTTCCCAGACACCATATTCTCCTATTCATTAGGCTGTGATGTGTGATGTAGTCCACACACAGCCCACGAATGAGTCTTGACACTTCAGCATATCAGTTAACTGAGAACACAAGTAAAAATGGAAGAGAGGGATAACAAATTATCTCTGAATATTAGTCTCTTACCCTTTCCCATGGCTTTAAAATAAAAAAAAATAGGCAAAATTTTAAATTCTTAAGCTAGTCTAATTCTAAATAGTTGATAGGGATAGAGGGATAGAGACTAAAAATATTAGTAGGAGTTTTATGTTGAGTTAAAACTATGAGCTTCTTAGGTGTAGAAATATATATATATGTATATATATATATATATATATATATATATATATAATTAATAAATATTATATATAATATACATATATATATATATTATATTTACTTATTTATTTAAGGAAATTGTCCATTGAAGTGTCAAACCAGTTAAGGAAGTAGTGTTAGGTAGTTGAAGAGAAGCACAGTTCTTTTTTGTTTTGTTTTACTCTTGGTTCACATTACATGTTTCAGGGAAAACATCAGATGGGGAAAGCCTTTTGTTTGTTAGCTATTTAAAAATAATTATCTGCCAAATAGATTGTAGCCTATAATAAATTGGCATAAGAGGTTTATAAAACAATAATTAGCAATTAACTTTTCAATTAAAGGAACATTACCATAAGTGACATGGCATTTTAAAGTAGAGATATTAAGTGAAGAAAAGTTATGAACTAGATGATCTGAAGATATATGGCTAAACTTTCATATTTTGGGATAATACATTGTAATTTAACACATTTCTTTTTCTTTCTATTTTATTATAAGCCCCACCCTACCTATTTAACACTTGGATAATGAAAATATGCCTATCTTCCTTTGTTAAAAGATAAGTAACATTGGAAAGAACACTGTGGACTTAAAAAAAATAATCAGTTTTCATAAGGATAAACAATATGGCCAGTTGAAGAGAAGTCTTAGAAGCTAGAAAAGTGAAGAAAGAGGCCCTCATAGATAAACTCAGCTCATCTCATAATTTCAACCCATATTAAGAAAAAGGCCAGCAGTTCACTCCCAGAGTACAGGGATTTAATATAGCATGGATCATTTATCATTTATTTGCTCAAAATCCTGAAATTCAGGCAGGGATTAACAAAATAGTAGTTATTTGGCTGAACTTCTCTAAGAGAACACACTTTGAAGATTTCCCCCCTCACCCGGCTGACATGTATTGTCTATCATCTGGGAGCTCCAGGCCAGTGTCCTGAGCTTTCCACATGGTTGGATGAGCTAAGGTAGTTACACTTACATGGAAGATTACTTTCCCCAAAGCACAAAATTGGACACTTCCAAGCCATTTTCAGGCCAAACTGGTTTAATATATCTTGAGCAATACGACATTTCCTCTGGATCATAACATAAGCATCTCCCTCACCTGTAATGCCTTCCCCATGCCTTTTTTCCTAATTTGCATCCTGTATTTCCTCCAAGATCCAATAAAAAGAAGACTTTATTCATGAAAGTTTTCAATTATTCCATATTCCTGTGATAGCACTTTTCTTTTGAAATCTGATCAGTTTTACTATCCATATTATTCATGTTACCGTTTGGATATGAGATTGCCTTCAAAAACTCCTGTGTTAATGAAGGAATGTTTGGAAGTGAAATGACTGAGTTTTGATAGTTGTGACCTAATTAGTCCACCCTAGTTTGAATGAACTGACTGAGTGGTAACTATAGACAGGTGGGGGCATGGCTAGGGGTGGTGGTTACTGGGGATCTTCCCTGGAAGGATGCATCTTCCCTATGATCCCTATCTCTATCTCTCTCTTCCCTATGGTCCCCAACTCTATCTCTCTGCTTCCTTACTGCCATAAATGAAACAGCTTTCCTCTGCTGAGTCATTCCTTCATAATATGATGCCTTGCCTTGGACCCAGGGCAACAGAACCAGCCATCTGTAAACTTAGACCTTAAAACTATGTGCCCCATATAAACTTGTCCTCCTTTGAATTGTTTTTATCAGGTATTTTAGTCACAGGGATTAAAAAAAACTAAGTAAAACAAATTGATACTGAGAAGAGGGTTCTTTGCTTTAATTAGCACTGCCATGTGGTTCAGAAGTCTGTGAAACTAGTTTACTGGAGGAATTTTAAAACGTTTATAGATTCAGGCTGGAAAAGTTTTAGAATATTGTCAGTAGAACTTAAGGGGTGATTCTGGTGGGAGCTCAGACAAGAATGCCAATAGAACTACAGAATAAAGATTCTATTGGGAATTGAAATAGAGTCACTTATTTTATATTCTGGCAAAGAACTTGTCTATGTTTTTCCCATGTTGTGTAATTTTGTGTGGGGATGAATCTAAAACTCATGGATGAATTAATCTGGTGGAGCAAATTTCAAGGCAGCACAGCATTCAGGCAATGGCATGGATATTTCTGGCAGCTTTTAGCCCAGTTTATTGTGAGAATTGGAAGCAGAAAGTGGAACTAATGAATTTTAAAAAACTTTCTGTTTGTCCAGTAAAGCTGGGGTGAAGGAAGGTGTGCTTATTGAAGAGATTAAGTCCCCAAAAGAGATGTTAAGTACTTTGCACAGAGAAAGAAAAGATTTCCCAAGGATTGCTGCAGTCCGGCTGCAGCAAAATAACTGGGGAGTGACAAGCAACTTGTGTAGATTGATACAGCAGGAGTAGGAGCCGTTTATTGTAGGACAGGAGCGGTATTTATACATTTCACACAGCTTATCTTAATTAGCATAAACTAGATACATCAGTCAACCAATAAGGAATCTCCACACTTAATGGCTTGCTGGCGTTACTTCACAAACCACTCCCTCTGCAAAATGTCACGCGCCATCCAGACTTGTTTACAGACCTTAATATTAACCACTCCCTCTGGCAAAATGCCAGGCGCCATCCAGACTTGTTTATAGACCTTAACAAAGGATATCTCAGAAATTTGTAAGACTACACCCATGACAGACTCCAGGATATAGAAAATTTCTTTGAGATCATGGTGAGGGGATACCCTGTTGGCACAGAGAGACCTAGAAAGTTATTTCATCATGCTGAATCATGCAGGCACTCAGAGGCCACTAGTCCTGATTCCAGCGGAATTAGATATTGTGGGAGATATCAACTGTCCTTGGCACCACCCATGTGGTACAGGTTCTGTAGGAACAGAGGTTGCTGAAGTTGAGGGGTCAAGGATGTTTCCACAGAGATATCAAAATAATACCTGGGAAGTCAGATAAAGTGTAGCAGGTTTGGGGCTCCTGTAGGCTGCTGCTGAAAGAGTGAAGTGTAAAGTTGTGAAGCTGAAATTGAAGCTCGAATGGAGACCCCAAGAATTAAGAGATGCCAATAATGGGAACAATTTACTGAGAAAAGCTGCTCATTGTGGAGAGAGCTAGGCTAAAATAGAGCTCATGTGCACTGTGACATGCAAGGCCAAAGGGTTGGAGCTGCCCAAGCCTATGGAGAACATATCTCACATTCAGGTGTCCTAGATACTATATGTGGAGTTCTGGGGATTATTTATCTTGATGGGTTTTGGTCTTGTTTTGGTGCCATCCTTTTTTCTATGTCCCTATTACTCCCTTTTGGGAGGTTACTCTATGCCATTGGAGGATACATTTATGCTTATTGGATATATGTAACTTGATGTTGATTTTTACAGAAGCTTATAGCCAAAAGTTTGCCTTGAGTCTCAGGGGAGACTTGGAACTTGAACATTTGGGTGATGCTTTAAGAATATGGAAATCTTGGAGATTAATTAAATGTATTTCACACTGTGATATGAATTGAGCTTTGGGGGGCCAGGGACAGACTTTTATGGTTTGGCTATGAGGTCCTCCAAAAGGTCCTATTAATTTAAGAATAGTCACAGGTAAAATGATTAGATTGTGATGGGTGGTAACTGTAAGCTGGTGGGATGTGGTGGTAGGAGATGGGTCACTGGGGGTGTGGCCTGGAATGGTTCATCTGCAGTCTCTTCCTGCCCCCTTTCTCTGCTTGTGACCCTACCATCAGTTGAACATCCCTCTGCCGTACCTTGGCCCCAGAGCAATAGTGTCAGCCATCTATGGACTGATACATTTGAAACAGTGAACTCCGAATAAACTTTTACTCTTTTAAGTTGTTCTTGTCAGGCATTTTGGTCACAGTGATGAAAAAGCTAACTAAAACAATTCCTTTCTCACTAAAATATGTCACTGTATATTATGATTTACTTTCCTTTGCCTAATAAAAATGTATCTAGTATCCTTCATTCCTATGTGACCCTTGAGGACATAAACCAAGGACCATGTCTATACCACAGTGCTCAGCATATAATAGGTGCTAACTATTATATGCCAACAGTAAGAGCAGTTGGCTATATGCTGGGGCATTTTATTTCTTTTCAATGTTTTTCTACTTAAAGAATAAGTAATAAAAAGTAATGTACATCTTGAACTTAAATAGCTGCTTTAAAATCTATTAGAAAAGATGTTTACCTGGACTATTAAAGAATTTAAATTACTCTGTAGGTATAATGAGTTCAGATCATTTATTTTATTACATTTTTGTTAAAAAAAAAACACAACATTTGTTTTAACTTCATATCTCTTGCTCTTTTTTCACTGATCCAAAGAATCAAAAGCTTTTTAAGATGCTTAGGATCAGTGAGGTAAGTCTAGAAAATGAAGAGATAAAACTAGTTAGCATGGAAATAATGAGTAGAAATGTTTATTAACCTAATTGTCTTCAACTGATGAGAGAATTACAGAAACTTTAATAGTATCCCTTTTCTGAACCAAATCAGCTCTATCAACACAAGTAGAGCTGTGCCCAGTAGATTGACTGGTTCTGTTCTCTACTGTGCTATATGTTTGCCACAATTATGATTTGGAGAGTAATAAATATACCATTACAGTAATGAGGACAACTGACACAAATAGGAATGCAACCATGAATAGGTTGTAGCTAAAAAGCAGTGAATCCAATAAAAAAAAAAATTTTGGCTTACAAATGTGTCAGCATCTTCAGAAGTAGTTTGTTTTCAGTACACCGCAGTGATTTCAGTTTGAAGAAGTTTCTGAACTTTTAACTCAAGATAATGAGCCAGTTAATAGGAGACTGAGTTTTGTGTAGGAAGTAATTACCCCGATTGATAGGAAACTTGAGAAAATGAGCACAAACCTTAATGAGATTGGCAAAAGGTCATGTGTCTGAGAGCTGAATAAAAAGGAATGATGGTGGGAGAAATCGTTAAAGACAATGCCATGAAAAGAGTGAAAATAGAGATGAGAGATAATACTATGCTGTCTACTTCTAAGAAAGGCCACAGAATTAATTTGCCTAAATGATAAGCTGACCTCTAGAAATTTGGGAGTCAGGAGTCCATGGTTCCATTGGATCTTTGTCAATAATCTAGTTAGTTTTAGTCTAACCAAAACAGCAATAAAAAAAGATTTAATAGGATAAATCTTTACATAAGATATATGTTCTAGTTCATACACAACTTTTGGAAAGAGCAGGTCCTAGGCACTGCTTCAAATTCCTCTTCTCCCTGCCCTTCTCAACCCACTGCAATCTGGCTTCCATCCCCAGCACTCTGCTTAAATTGCTTTGGGAAAGGTCAGCAATGATGTGATTGTCAAATACTTTAGCCTCCTTTTAGCTCACATCCTATTTTTCTTCCCAGCAGAAATTGACATTGTTCATCATTTCCTCCCTCGCAAAGTTCCTTGTTGCCTTTCAAGACACAGCTATCTCTTATTCTTTCCATACATCTGTCTTCTCCTTATCTTTCTACTCAGCTCATCTCTTCTGGAAAACTTCAAGAGAGCTAATATACTTTATTACTCCATATGATATTCCTGAATCATTTTATGTAATTCTAAAGCTCCATCTATTATATATGTGACTTTCATATATTAATTTATCCATTTTCTCAAACTTTGGATATGACATGGGATATACTGTAACTTCTTGGGATTGTACCCTTAAACCTTGCAATTTCTTTTCTCATTTTCCATATCTCAGGTATTATCAATTCTATTTATCCTATTTTCCAAGTCAGTAATCTCAGCATAATCTTCTCTTCTAGAGTTTTCTTCACTACCTATATCCTAATATAGATCATTCTGAAATGCTTCTGGTATCTATCCATGCTTTCTCATTGGTACTATTATTGCTCTAATCTAGGTTGTTGTTAATTTTTCTTGGATTTTTCTTGGTAGTTTCTTTTTTCAACTTACCTCTCTGAATCTGGTTGATCTCTGTTCTGATTTACTCTTCACATTGCTGATAGAAGTTTTGTTGTTGTTGTTTGTTTGTTTTTGTTTTTGGTTTAATACCTTTATTTTATTTATTTATTTTTATGTGGTACTGAGGAGCCAACGCAGCGCCTCACACATGCTAAGGAAGAGCTCTACCGCTGAGCCACAACCCTAGCCTATGCATTTCTTTTTTTAAATGATGGATTTGATCATGCTACTTTCATGTTAAAATAACAAAAACTTCCTCTATCTTCAAGGTTTAAGGCCTGCTTGCTTTGCTTCTAACAATATTTTCCTCTATGAGCCCAGCTGCTGACCCTCAGGAATTAGTCTCCAGAAGTCATGTTTATTTCCAATGGCTTCCCACTGTCATTGGGAATAAAATTGACTGAAATAGAAATGGATGCCTGAACTGAGACAATCATTCTAAAACTGTAAAAAAATACACTTATGAGCCTTGCAGTTACCATGTTTAAATACATAGGAAAGAGAAGAAGTGAACAGACTATAAAAGAAAAGGGAAAACCAGTGAAAAACTACTGAGAAAAATGTTAGCCCCTTTCCAAGCTACCACTGCTTTCAAGCACTTAGATTCTGTGACATGACTGTATCCTTTAATTAAACAACCCCGTTCATTGCCTTATTTATTTTGTGTTTTTAAGTTCACCTAAATAGATTTCTGTTATTTGGAAATGCAAAGAGTCTTAATAAATATGATTGTCAACAAATTAAGTTCAAAGTCTTTGGCAGGACACGCAATATCCTTCAAAAACAAGCTTTTAGCTTCAAGTTCCATTTCTTTTCCCTGTTTCTTCTCTCCAACACCACATTCCCTCAGCTTATGTCTCTGTTTTAGTCCATTTTATGTGACTATTAAAAAAAAAGAAAAACATACACTGGGTAATTTATAATGAACAAAATCCTATTTGTCACAGTTCTGGAGTCTGGGAAGTCCGAGTTTGAGAGGCTGACATCTGGTCTTCCTTGTTGTGTCATTCTATGGCAGAAGCCAAGACTGAAAGAAAGCAAAAGAGCAGAAGGACAAAGAGGAGGAGGAAAGAAAAGGGGGATGAATTCATCCTTCTGTGAAGAACCATTTCCACATTCCTGCATTCATTCATTCCTTTAAAGTAGTGCTCTGGTGACCTAATCACCACTCTTAACACTGTTGCAATGTCTTAATACTGTTACCACATGTTAACAATGTTACAGTGGCAACTAAGTATCCAGTGAACACCAAAACAGTCTCCAGGAAATCATCCCTTTTCCTTTCTCAAGTATAATTTTACCTCAGAAGCTCAATTATTCATTGCTCTTTTCAGCTTTCTTTATTCATAGCTTTAATGTAGTTTGCTTTACATCATTATCCCCTGCTATATTCTCTCTTCTCCTTCTTCAGCTTAGTTGCATTGGCCATCATTTTCTTGAGAATACCCTTGTTTACCACACTCCTTCCTCACACTTCTTTGTTAATATACCCTTTTTCCCTGGACCAGCAATCTCTTTGTTTATCTGAGAGCATTGCTTTCCTTCAAAATGGAATTTGGAAGAGTTGTTCTGCAATTTCCTCAGCAACCTATTTCCTTTCACTCTCCGGTGGGTGGCAATCTCAATTTTATTCCAAGAACTATATTGAAATTTCTTAGTTAATATCACCCACAATCCATTTTCTCATCTCCAGTGAATATGTTTTTGCCCTTCTTCTAGCTCCTTCATACCTTAAAAAGTATTTGATCACTTTTCCCTGCTTGAAATACTTTTTTTTTTTTTTAAGAGCGATTCTTAGATTCCTCATGCTCTAGAGTTTTCTTTTCCCTCTCTGGTTCCAGTTTCCTTTTCTATCCAAACTTTAAGTAGTGGAATTGACCTGTTTCCCCCACATATGTAGCTGCTTCCTCAATCTTCCCATTCTTGTAAGCCAGAAAACTAGTGTCATTGTTGATTTTTCTCTTTCCCTCATCTATACTCAGTTCCTCACCAATTTCTAATAATTCTTCCAAATATCTTCAGAGTTGCTCACTTTCCCCCAATGCTTTATAATTGTTCTAAAGCTCTGCCCTGTTATCTCTTACCTGAATTTCTGCTAGAAATTAGTCTCCAAGTCTTAGTCTCCAAGTCTCTACTTTTGTCTACTCTCTAATCTATCCTACATTTAGAAAAATAATATTTTAAATATACAAATTTTATTCTGCCATTTTCTTGTTTAAACCCATTAAATACATTAATGTTCTACTTAGAATAAAGCCCATTTTACCATGACTTAACAGTCTCTGAATATTATAATTCTACCTCTTGTTCCATTTTCCACTTTCCCACTTTCTCTTTATGCTTCAGCCATTGGATTCTCTCAGGTCCTTGAACATGCCACGTTTTTTTCCACCTCGAGTAGTTTGAACATATTATTTCCTCTGCTAGAAACATCTACCATTAGCACTTTGTATACCTGGCTTCTTCTTATTGTTAATGTCTCAACACAAATGCTTCCTCCCTAGAGAAGTATTTTGTGAGCATTAAATATAAAAATAGTGCTCTGTACCTAATCAAAATTCTCAGTCATTATAACCTTTTCCTTTGTAATATTTATTGCAAATTGTAATTATTTGTTTCCTTGTATATTATTTTATCCTTCACCAGACTCTAAATTCCTGAGGATATATATTTGTCTATGAGTGTGTGTGTGTGTGTGTGTGTGTGTGTGTGTGTGTATTTGCCATGTCGTAGACACATAGTAAGTGCTGAATAAGTAAGTTTTGAATTAGTGGATAGATGGGTGGGTGTTTATGTACCAGACTTTCTTTTTATCATCAAATATATAATTGTTAATAAACTGGCAGCTTTTAAAATGCAGGGCCATTTCTGGTTCATATTTATGTAACTTCCTCAGAGCACAATGCACGAACCATAGGAGATTTTCAATACATATGAATACATAATGTTCAGTTAAAATGAATGCAAATCATAAAATATTTTTGTAAACTGTTTGGCAATGCTATGTTCTATACTATCTAGAGGAATTCTGCCATTATATAGAAAGCTGAAATGATTTTTTGGCTTTTAATAACTAATTTATCCCACATTTATTTAAATATTTATTGAGCTCCTACTATGTGTGTTTCAGGAGATAAAATAATGAAAAGAATGGGGTGGGGGAGCCCAATATTCCTTTATGAAGTTTACAATTCAATAAGCTTAACTCCCCCAAATTCTACATTAATTACTGATGCTCAATCCTTTTTCAACAGTATTTCAAAATCTGCTTTGGTGATTTTCACATAGAGCTAAGGTTGAGAACACACTGCTAATTGCCTTGTTTGCTTTTTAACCATTCACCTATAAGGACATCTTTATACCTAAATGTGAATTAGCTTTAAATATTTTCAATTTATTTTTTAAAGTACAAGATATTAGGATAAAGTGAATGTGTGGTATAAAATTCTATATCATAATAATTTACTCTTTAGCTAGAATCCATTCCAACAGGATCCATTCCAAAGATGTGGACCAATTTGAATTCTCTCCCACTTAGAATGTAAATTTGAATCTTGAAGGCAAAAGAATTTTAAAAAGGAACAGAAAATATCTTTGTAGCTTTCTTTCCCAAGTAAGCACTGTTTTGTAAGATTGGAAAATTTCTTGTTCCTTTTTTTGTATTATTGTTGCTTTCTATATTTAGTATTTGGTATTTATAGTATCTAATTGCATGGAGAACTATACACAGAGATGGTTATTTATGGAGAATAATCATGTGCAATGAGTTCATGTTCCTCAATAGTGTTGAGGAGAATTTAAATTTTATAAGTGAATATGTAATCTACAGATACTTTCTTGTAGCATTTTTATTGCAATAAAATATACATACAATTTGGTGAGTTTTAAGAAATATATAAGTCATGTAAGCATCAATTTAAATGAGATGTGAACAATTTCTATCATTCCAGAAAGTTGAACTGTGCCCCTTCTAGTTAGTCTTCACTTCCTACATGCAATAAATGTTCTAATTTTACCACCATAAGAATAATTGGCCTATTCTTGAGCTTTTGATTAAAGGAAACATACAGTGTGTGTACCATTGTGTCTGGCTTCTATCAAACAACATAATGTCTTTCATATTCAACTATGTTGTTCTGCAATACCACATACTCTTTACATTGCTGGGTAGTATTACAATGCATAAATAGACTATAATAGTTGATTTATTCACCTATGTGTGGACATTTGAGTTGTTTCTGCTATCAATATTTGTATGCAAATGTTTAGGTGGACTTATATTCTCACTTCTTTTGAATAAATACTTAGGCATAGAAATGCTAGATCCAAGGATAGGTCTGTTTAACTTAATAAGAAAGTGCCCAAACATTTTTCCCAAAGTGACTCTGCTCTATCATGTATGAAAGTTCCAATTGCTCTACATTCTTGCCAACATTTGGTGTTGTAAGCTTTAAATTTTAGCTATTTAAGGATGTGGAATGGTATTTAATTGTGTTTTCAATCTGCATTTCCCCAGAGACTAATGAGGTAGAAGTTCTTTTCCATAATGCTCATTGTACTTTTCAGTTCTAACATTTCCATTTGGTTCTTTGATATAATTTCATCTTCCCAATGCAGTTTGCCCATCTGTTCACTCATTTTGATCATCTTCATTCTTTGTCATGAACATCTTTATAATTATTACTTTTAAAGTTCCTACTAATTTTAACATTTAGCTCATCTTGGAATCTCTTTTTATTAATTCTTTTTCTTTTGACTTAGGATTATATATTTTTTCTGTTGGCAAGTCTAGTACTTTTTAATTGCACACTGGATGTTTTGAAAGATGCATTGTTGAGACTCTGGGTTTTTAAACATTTCTCTAAAAAGATTTTTGTGTGACCAGGCATTTAAGTTACTGGTCAATTACTTAAAACTTGTGGAGGCTTGGTTTTCATAACTTTGTTATGGAATGTTTTACCTACTATCTTAGGATTTAGTTTTACCTGTCATCTTGGGATATATGATTTAATCTTAGAAATTAGTCCTTTTGTTTATATCCACCATCATTATTGTTCTGGGAGTTCAATGGAAAACTCAAAGCATACTACTCTTCCAACTGCACTGAACTCAAAAGCTTCAAAATCCAAACTCCATTTTGTCTGAGGTAGTAAACAGCTGCCATCCTCACCTGGCTTTTCAATTTTTGGGTTGTTGCTTTGCCCTGGTCTCCTTGGACTCTACTGTGGACATGTGTACGTTTAAGATAGTTTGTATCAGGATTTGGGGGCTTTCCTTTCTGGAAATGGTCCTTAGATTCCCAGTTACTTTGGCATCTTCAATTCTGCTTTCTTATACACAATCCAATAAAACTGTGGCTTTCTGCTTATGTCCTAATTGCTGTATGACCTCAAGGAAAAAGCATAACTATGGATCTCATTGAATGCAGTTCCTTCTTTCAGAAATTGACCCTTCACCACCCCCCCCCCCATTTCCTGCCTGATTTTGGTCATTCTATAGTGCCTTCAAGTAGTTGTGTCTGTATTTTCCCCCAAGGGTTTGTGATTAATATATAAAAGAGGTTTAGTCTGATAGTAACTATACTACTATTGCCTTAAAAAAATAACACATCAAGAATTATGGAAGTGTTGATATCAAGGAAAAGAACTTTATTTAAAGAAGGAAGTAGCCAAATTCTCATTTCATCTTATATTTATCGGCTAGATTGAATTATAAGCCTTCTGCACTGTTTTTCCCGGGAGTAAACGATAAACCCTAATGGTATGAGAATGTTGAGACGTTTATGCTAATTAAGAATAAACTTTTATGATTGCCACAATTAAGACACTTCTTATGACAATTGTTATCTGCTTGAGTTACAGCAAAGATGCCAATATTTTGGAGAATTTCAATAGAGTCCAAGTGTTATGGATTGAATTGTCTCCTTCCTCAGCATTCATATGGCAATGCTCTGAGGCCCAGTTTAACTAAGTGGAGAAAAACATTTAAAGTGGTAACAGGTTAAATGAGGTCATAAAGGTGGAGCCCTACCTAGTCTAAAAAGGACCAAGTTCCCTATAAGAAGATGAATAAATATGAGGAACTCTTTCTCTATTAATGTGCACAGGATGAAACACCAAGAGAAGACACATTGGGAAAGTGGACATTTGCAACACAGGAAGCCCTAACCAGAAACTAAATTTACTAAAACCTTGACCATGGATTTCATCTTCTTTGAGAAAAAAATTTTTGTTCTTTAAGCCACCTAGCCTATGGTATTTTGTTATGAAATTCTGAACAATGTAGTCCACCAAGTTTTAAATCTTGATGATACATTATTAAACTCACAATGTTAATAAGTAGGATTTATAAATAGTAGCTATTTAAAACACTTTGATCAAAACCAGAATGAAACAAAATCTTTTTGACCAGATAATACCATTTTTCCTTAAATTTTCTCTTTCTTTTCTTCTTTATTTTTAAATTATGTATATTTACAAATAAATATACAGCTAAAAACACAATACTTAAGATTTCTTAAATGTTCTAAAATTCTCTAGAAAAATGGAAAACCTGACAGTGAAATGTAATATCTCATTTGCTGTATTTCAAAATGTAGTATCAAACTTATTTTGGCTTCTGATAATCTTGAGTGGCACATTCAATATAATTTCCAGAGGTAGGTACCACTGACATCCAAATCAGCATACTATAGTGATGCAGCCACATCAATGTCTGCAGCAGTTCAACTCACAATAGCTAAACTATGGAACCAACATAGATGCTCCTCAATAGATGAATGGATAAAAAAATGTGATATACATACACAATGGAATATTACTCAGGCTTAAAGAGGAATGAAATTATGGAATTTGCTGGTAAATGGGTGGAGCTGGAGACTATCATGCTAAGTGAAGTAAGCCAATCCCCCAAAACCAAAGGTTGAATGTTTTCTCTGATGTATGGATGTTAACTTACAATGTGGGGGGCATCCTAGAGAAGAATAAAAGTACTTTGGATTAGACAGAGGGGAGTGAAGGAAAGGGACCGGGATGGGGGTAGGAAGGGCAGTAGAATGAATTGGACATTATGACCCTATTGCATATATGACTAAATAACCAGTGTGAATATACTTCATGTACAACCAAAAAAAATAAAAGGAGAAGTCATACTCCATTTATATATGATGTCTCAAAATGTTTTCTACTATCATGTAACTAATGAGAACAACAACAACAAAAACAAACAAACAAACAAACAAACATTAGACAGAGTAAGGACTTTTTCACCATCAGTCCTTGTGTTCACTCTTGTTAAAAAATGGTCACTTTCCATTTAGTTCCTAAAACTATACACTAATGTAACTAAGAAAAATAACCATCATGGAATCTATAATTCTATAATTGATTTTATTTAATTTTATTAATAGCAAAATATGGTGATTAAGTTATTTAGCATTCTATTATAGTATGCTGATTTAGTGTCAGTTTTTATTCTGCTTTAGACATGCAAAGAAAATTATTAAAACATATAATGGAAGAGAAGGGGCATTTAAATATATTAGACAAATGTAGCCTTGGAGAATGTCCACCTCATTTCATCTTTCAAATCCTGAATGCACTATAGCATTAAGGTAATTAGGCTTAACATAATGCCTATCATTTTACATGTGTATGATTTTATAATTAAAGGGACAATGGGTAGATTCTTCTGTAGACCAGAATAGAAAAAATATCATAATTAGAATTCTATAAGCCTTTTGGAAATGCATGTTTATTTTAAATCTGAGAGCAGGCATGTATCATAAAAGGGGAGATGAATTTGTTGGCTAACAAACTGCTGGACCACATTATTACTGGGTTATATTACTGTGCTATGCTATGGGATAGACATTGAAGTGACTGCAAACATTTCCTATGACTTTATCTTAGATTATGTAGTTTAGAATTCTTAATTTTTAAATGAGGAAAATACCATTTGTAGGAACTTATCACAGAGATAATTTTTAAAAGTTTAAAAAGAAATTTAAGTTGTCAATGTCTTTCATTACTTCCATGCCTGAATCCAGTTATAAACATGACCGATGATCATTTGTATCATGTCCCATGCATGGAAAAACAGGTAGAACTTTCAGTTTGCAAATATTAAATGTTTTTCCCCCAATTCTTGGAAAAACAAACAAACAAAGGAACTATCTATTAGAATGAGAAATGAGAAATACAGAATGAGAAATGAGATTACATTAATAATGCAGATTAGAAGGCAAAAGTACCTTGAGTTTTTTAGAGAAGGAACAACACAAACCATATGGTCAAAGAAAATGCAAAACTAAATTTTAAAAACTTTAATTGGCAATATTCACCAATATCCAGGCATTTCTACGGTATTACATATCTTAATTGACTGAACTTTCCCCTCCAACTTTTAAACAGTACCTTGAATGATTATAACAGATGTACTATTTTGTACATGACTTGGTATTTTTAAAATTCTTGCTTTCTGTAGGTAGCACACTTCATATTATTAAAGTACTTTCTTGTGTTATAGAAACAGTTATTTGTTTGGATGCAGTACTATTCAAGTTCTTTGCGAATTGTCAGAAAGTATTAAATATACATAACTAAAAAATTATCTTGAATTCAGGATAGAAATACACACTTCATAGTTCCACCAATTTATAGACTTGTCTGTTCATTCTTTGCCAATTCAAATAAGGCTGAGAAAAAGACAGGGAATAAAGTCAACTTTTAGATTTAAAAGCAAAGTTATTACTTTTTACATTACATTACATTACATTTACATTACATTCCTCAATCATGGTAAGATCTTTAATTTGGGTTGTGGGGGATTCTAGGTATCAAACCCAGGGTCTTGTACATGTTAGCAAGTGTCCACAGCCCAAGGGTTCCTAATTTTTTTATGATTGTCTCAAAGAGATCAACAAAAAATAAGAATACTAACTCCTAAACTCTAATAATAGTCTAGGGATATGAAGGAGAAAGCATAAGAGAGAGGCTTTTTGATTAAAATACTGATTGCTATTTCTTTGGATACATATCTTGTATTTTAACAATGGAATTATAAATTTCCATACAGATTTTATTTGTCATCAGATTCTCTACTGCTGAAAAGGCAGCAGTTTTTCCAGCCTAGTCAGGAACAACCTTAGTGAATTGAGTAATTGAAGAAGAAAGGGGTGGGGGAAATGGCCTAGAGTCAGGAAATTTGAGTTCTGGTTTCACTTTGTGACTAATTTGTTTGGTAACTCTGAGCAATCTTCTAAAATTCTCTGAGAAACTATTTACCTCTAAAATAAGGGTATACAATCAGATATCTCTAGATTTTTAGTAGATTTTGTATTTTTAATAATTGTTAGATCTCTGTTTTCACAGATATCCTGTGAAAGTGTCTGAGGGCATAGTGTTCAATTCATGACAAGATGTGTAATGAACTATTTTCAGATAAATGGCATAAAATAATCTCAAGTATGAGAGAATTAACTCACTAAGTAGACAGTGGCATCTTGTTGGAAGATTAAAGAATGTGAGACAATATTTTGAGTTAGAACTTTGTTCAGGAACATAGGAAAGATTATATGAGCCTGAGAAACTCTATATAGAACTTAAATTCATAATGCCATGTTAATATATTAAAACTGAAACCTATATCAATTGCACAGAAGATTTAGATTTGTAAATATAGGGTATTCAAATTTATGTGAACTATTCTTGATTACTATATTAGATATTAAGAGTAATTAGCTTGTTAAACAGACTCAAATGGGATGAAATCTCAGAGTTGATCAATTAACTCAATAAATACAAAGGATTAGAGGATTTAAATTTTTGTGAAAAAAAATCAGCTTTGTCCAAATATGCAGCTATTATTTCAGGTAATGCAAGTAATCTGGTAATGCTAAACCAAGACAACTAGAATGAAAACAGGGAAATTTACATTATGAAGGATTCTATTTTGGCTGCTAATTCAGAAATTTTACAGTCAGCATATTTTGTCAGAGCTTTTAGCAGAATGATCAAAGGCCCTGAACAAGCTCTTGGGCATTGCAAATTGAGAAATCAGCAGAATACTTTGCATATCTCCAGAGAAAAGTTGATAACAGGCCTAGCAAAGAGGTCATTGGAATGGAGAATTGGGGCTATCATAGTGATCTTAGATTGCACAGGAAAGGAGAATAGATAGCTCCAAGTTTAGTAAAGAAAAATACAGACACACATGAATACCATGATTAAATCTTAAATTTTTAACTCTTGGCCTATATTTCTAGAGACTAGATTTGATAATTGGGAGGGAAGATACCATGCTGAAACTGTTTCCAAGCTCTCTTTTTCTTGTGGTTTATACCTATTAGCATGCCTATTATAAATTTGTTGCCAACTGACCTAAAGCAATTTGGTCATTCCCTTCAATTCATTTTGGGGATAGTTATTAAGAGTAACCTCAAGTTAAGCAAGGACTATGGGTCTCATCCCCTATAACTTCACTGTTATATGTTATGTTACTATGAAATCAAGTTTCAGACCAAATTTGCCACATGAAGATTTTATAGCAATGTTTATTAGAAAATCTAACTTATAATCTTCTCTGCAATACGTATCATTTTGAGGTGTAAAAACTTGGACAGAAACTTGCATACAAACTTTAAAAGAGACTAATGTGTATTTTAGTTCCAAATATAGCTAACCTTTTAGTTAGAGTCAGGTGACAGAAATCCTCAATTAAGTTGACAAATAATTTATTCATAATCATAAATTAGTTCTTTATTTCTGAAGGGTTAGGACATTGGGTTGCCTAGATACTGGGCTGTTCACTCACAGGTGGGAAAACTCTGTGATATTTCCAACCACTGCATAGATCTTAAACATTTTTCATTTCAAAAGTGAAAATATCACTTTTAACATCTGACAAAGCCTCTGGTGCCCTTGATTGAAGATAAAGATACTTAAAAGGTCGGTGTAGCTGCCTCTGGATTACAAATTTTGGCTAGAGCTATTTAATATTAACTAACCACCCAGGAAGTAGATGTTCCTGATTAAGATACTTGAATGATAATTACCTGCCTCTAGGGTAAGATGAAACTGAAATTCATCTATCCTACTCTCTATATTGAAGTATTTTAAAATGAATTATAGACAATATGGAGCAATTTCTATAATATGTTAAGTACTATACTGGGTTCTATTTTCAATATAAATAAAATTATAAAAATAAATATTGGTATAAAATTTCATCACTTAGGTAATTTATTGACATGTTAAATAAATAAATACTTGAATATGATTATAAAAAATCCATGGAGTATAGAAACATACAAACTGAGAGGGGAAAGTCTCCCTTTCCCACTTCCCTCCAAACACCTCCAATCCTAACCCCAATATTTTTTTCCTGTGTGTGTATGTGTGTAAGTAAACAGTCATTATTTTCTTGAGTTATTGTAAAAAAAAAAGTTAAATCCAGTTTCTCCCTTTCTTTTTCTCTCTCCCAAAATGTTACTCACATACACACTTCTCACCTGAAAATTCATTTAAGAATTTTGTATATTACAATTATAATATTATTATGATCTATAAATCCCCCTGATTCTTTAACAATAACTTCATATTCCATTATATTTTTGTAGCATAACATTTTCAATAATTTCCCACAGGAAATTATTGCATTATTTTAAAATGAATTATAGACAATATGGACACACAATATCACACACATCTTATTACGGTTTGGCAACATTTTACTAGCAGGAGAATTTCCTAGGCCAACAATTATGAGGTTTTAAAATTTAGATAGATATTGCCAAATGCCCTTCCAAAAGATTGAATCAATTTGTACATCTACCACCAGCATGTAACAGTGTCCTTTCCTCATATCTTCATGAGCATTAGTTATCACCATACTTTCACATTATGGTAATCTTGTCTGTGAAACATCATTAAGATTGCATGTATTAAATTACTAATTTGAAGTTGAAATTCTTATTCAGTAATTGGCAATTTTTATTTCTTTTCTATTAAAATACTCAAGTGTATCCTCACCCTTTCCCCCCTTTGATTTTTTTAAAAATTTTCTTATTGACTTATGTACCTGTTTTGTAAAATTAGGTTATAGTCATTTTTTACTGTTAAAGATTTTTTCTTTGCATGTTGTTCCACATTGTTTATGTGTATCATTTTAGTTTTCATCATACATTTTTCCACATTGACATAAAAAAATCCTGAATGTATTTAGACTTATTTATTGACTTTGATCTGTTCATTGATCTGTTTCTTTCAAGCACCAATTATTTAATTATTAAAACTATAGCTAGCCCCTTTTACTCTTCACTTTTAGAATTTTGTCAACTATCCTTATGCATTTGTTTTTCTAAGTGATCCATAGTATAAGTTTTTCCAGTTGAAAAAGAAATCCTTTTGTTGTAATTATGACTTAATTTAACTTGATAAATAATTTAGAGAGAAATAACATTTTACAGTATTATTTCTATGATGTACAAGTTCAATGTGTATTATAATTTCTTCAAAGCCCTTTTTTATATTGCTTATTATAGTAATGAATGTCTTAAGCATATAGGTTCTGTACATTTCCTGTACATAGTTTATAACTAGATTTTTTAAAATTTTTCTTATAAATGAGATTATTTCTTCATTATATTTTCTATCTGGTTAATGATTGACTATCAGAAAGCTATTGATTTTTAATATTAATTATGTAACCCATGGATTTAGGAATTTTCTTGCTACTTGAAATAGTTTTTAGGTAACCTAAAACATGCTTGAGGGTGATCACGTGCATGCGCGCGGCGCACACACACACACATGCACGGACACATTAATTGATTTTCAGCAGAGATAAAGAATCAAAAAGGTATTTAAAAGCCTTAGACACAGGAAGATACTGTGAATTTCCCCAGTTGGTATTTGTCAGTAGAGATATAGATATATGTGTTATTTACTGAAACACCACAAATTCAGGGCTAAAGTGTTTTTGCAAAAGTTTATTTTTGCTTCAAGCAGAATGAGCACATTAAATACACACACACACACACACAAATAAAAGTTAGGCAATGACTACATGAGATAACAAAGAAAAAAAAATCTCTTTTTACAGAATTGTTACCATGGCTAAACTCCTTTGTCTGAAGGGCCCAGGATTTAAAAGTATGATTGAAATCCTCTAATTTTGTAGTTTTGTGAAATGTTTGGATAAGAGGTAATAGACAAGCTAATTCTTTATATTATTTCAAGATTTAAATCTAACAACATAACCCAATTGAACCACCAGCCTTATTCTAGGTTTTGGGTTGACTATTTTTTTGTTTGTTTTTAACCTCTTTGCTTAAATTGTGAACAAAAGAAAAACCATACACACAACAAAAAACAAGCAGAAATTGCAAGTATCAACAGACAACTGAAAAGGAAACAGGAACTCTTTCTTTCTCAGATATTTGTTTCCCATTAAATAGACTTGATTTTGCATAGGAGTAAATGGTTTCAAGTCATTGTCAGATAGCAGCTGGTTCTCAATGATGACTTTTTTGAAAGAATGACCAAGTTCAGTTTTCTCTCCACTTGCTAAACTTACCCTGTATGTCTGAGTTATTCAGAAGAATTTTACTTAATGTTTATCTTTCCAAAATAATTTTTCAAATACATTTCTTTAGGTTTAGATACATGGGTTCTTTATACTTTAAGTGTTTACAGACATGAATGAAATAAAACAAATTCATATTAGGAATCACACACCAAAACTGAAAGTAAGCCAAAACAATTTACCTAAGAATTGGCATAAATATGCAAGCTCATTAGGCAAATGCAAAATAAAGTCCAATTATTTAAAAAATTGGGGAAATAGCCTGTATATTATAAAGAAGAAAATGTACTTTGCATGATATTTTTCCTTCAGATTTATGATAGAGGGAAATTAATTAATTGTTTGTTTTTGTGGGTTGGGAATGAAACCCAGGGTCTTGTACATGTTAACCTTGGGCTCTTCCTATGATTTACCACCCCAACAAGGAAACATATTTTTAAATACATTATTTTATAGCTGTTTTCTGTTTTTTAACTATTAGGTAAATTAATTGGGGAAGTTATTTGAAGAGGTGGGATTATGAGTAGATTTCTTTTTTAATATTTTGAACCCTCTACCATCTTCATGATTAGAATGTAAACTCTGGAAAGACCTTTTGACCATGTATTGTTTTGCCTGTAGAGCATATAGGTCAGTGCCCAGATCAATGCTTGACACGTAATAAGCACTTAGACATAGATGAATCAGCAATAGTGGAGGAAGACATTATCTGTGTAAATGTAACCTGATTCAGGGCAAAGTAGCATTTAATCTGTAGATTTTTATGCACGATTGAACTCCAAGATCTTACTGTACTTTTAATTCTTAAAGCAAATTAATTTTAACTTATTTAATCATTCACAAATGAAAAGTTTTACTGTATTAATTATATTAATTCAAAGTAGTTGTTGAATTCCTTTTGGGCTAAGTACTCATAGAAAATTTTCAGAATTAAAAGAAAAGAGAGAATAATACAACTATTTTACTTGTTCTCCATCTTGAACACAGAAGGGCAGTTTGGACTGCTTTGATAATAACATGTGCCAATTCCTACAATAATAGGTTATGTTGTTTAAATATTTATGTATTTGTGTACCTATATATCAATATGTATGCTATTGGCTCTATTTCTCTGAAGAACTCTGACTATAACAAAGATATTACAGATTTCATAGACCTCTCATTTCCTAACCCTGGGGTCCTAAAATAGGATTAAGCTCTGTGTTCTTTCTCACTACAGCCCAGTCTGATAATGGATGGATGTTAATGACCCCACTGAACTTTTTCTACTTATATAAATCATGCTCTTCTTTGTTTATTTCCTTTGACAATATCCTATGAAAATTATTCACATCTATTTGTAGTTTAAACAAACCAAAGTATGAATGCCTTGGACACAAATGATATCTCAGCCAGTTTTGGTCCCAAGATTTTCTCCTAGCTTACCCTTGAAAGGTAAAACTGTCTTCAGGAGGGAGCCATTCTGTATGTTGACATCTGCTCAGAGGAAGAAGTGTTTTGGTTCTGTTCAAGTCTTACTGTTTTCCTGTGTTCTAGTCTTAATAGTAATTTTTTTCTACTACATGTTCAAATGGCATCTATTTTGTACCAATTACTTTGCCAGACTGTGAAAATATAAAGGTAAATATGACATTAGATGTGGATGTAGGTGAGATGAAAGGAAAAAATGCTAGTATTTAGAAGAAAGTAAGGAGAAAAATATCCAAGAGATAACAGTTAAATAAGTGATTCGACTAAATGAGTGATCTAGTTGCTCATGAGGGCTTCACATATGTCCATCAAGTTCGTCTTGAAAATTGGTTAAGAATCTGTCAAGTGTGATGAAAACCCAAGGATATTTGAGGAAAATGGGCATAATAGTGGGCAAGGGTTTAAATAAACCCTGGCTTCAAAAAGGAAGAATAGATGTGAAAAATAAACATGGTCTCATTAAAATGAGAAAGAGAACTGTAACATTGTAACTTTAACAACTGAGAAACACTAGATTTCTAAACCTGAGAAAAAGAACACTCTTTAAATCTATAGCATGCTGAAGAATTGGATTAAGGTTAACAATTGTTCCATGCAAATGAAAATGATCTCAAATTTTACCCAGGTATTTGGACTCTTTTAACTCTGCTCTGAGTAATCTAATCTCAAAATTTGTTATCTTTAAAATATATCATTATTCATTTAGGGCAGCTTAACCATAATATGCTAAAATATTACTTCATTTCATTTTACATATGTGAATTCTAGTAGAGGTGCATATTTTTTCAGTCAATACCTTTTAAGACCTGTTGATTCATTCAAATAATTTTTCAACTTTCTATTGTGATTTTTACATCTCCTCTGACTAATTTGATGAATATTTGTAGGAATGTGAAACTATTTTTACTACTGAAATACAATATCTTATTTTGAGTATGTTTTATTAAAATAATGTAATTGAGTATAAATCAATATATTAATATGTGATATATTTATATATACCATGTATAAAAGAGGATATATATTTACATATTTGGGTATAAAAAATGCTGTATTTTCATCACATAGTACTCATACTCAAGAAAAGACAGTGCTCCTATTAACTTTTTGGTAGTTAGAGGAATTTCAGTTACTTAATAACAAGAAATAACTCCTGGAGGGCTTGCAAAAGAAAATCTGTATAGGGGCAACCAATGTTGCAGCATGTAAAAGACAATTACTTAAACAGAAAATAAAGAACAATATTAATAATCTTTGTGTATAATAACTAAAATAAGAGCATTTGACTCCTGGGGATAATAAATAATTCTCTAAGTTTTTTTACATATTTATGACAACTGGAAATGTGGTTATTAATAGTAATATTATTATAATTTAGTTAGTCTTTGAAAATGCAACTCATCCTTCTAAAGAAATTTCTTAGGATAGTGCCTATAATCAACTGCTTGCGATACTGTACTTCCCAACCCATTTAGCATCTTGTTAAAATTTCAGGTCAAATTCTAGTATAAAAGACCAATATAAATAATGATACTTTATGTTTACATCCACCAGATACCCCCTTTTGCTTAGAAATATCAAATAACATGCTTGAAGGTTGAATACAGTTTTTTTTAGGTGTTGAAATAAAGTAGTACATTGAAAATAAAGTAGTTGAAATAAAGTAGTATGTAGAACATTTCAGAGACCATGCAAATCATCTTTCAGTTTAACTGATGAAATCCAGTCTATCCTCTTAATAGCTCCAATGCTTCATTTATCTGTCACACTGTCATGTAGGCAGCTTATGGCAGCTGTATTCCACAAATGTTAAGGTACATTGGGTTCAAGATTGTTTCTGACACCAAGTGCATAGACAGAACTTTATCATTTCCAAATACAGGCTGATCCCTAGCCAAGAAAATCTTTGATTCTGGGGCATGCTGACTTATAAGGATAATTCATTTAAGTTCCCAAGGATTTGAACTTGCTTTGCTCTGACCTTTGTATGGCTGAAGGGTTTATGTTTAATGTTTGATCGCATGGGGATGGTGGACTGTCTGGCTTTGTTATAATCTTTCTGTCTTTAGCTCTCCCTTAGGCAGAAGGCATAATCCTTCCCTCTAGTGGGGGGTTAGGAAGAATCATCATTCTGAGTCAATGTATATCCCCTATTAATAGTTTGACTTTTGCAACTAAAACATGTGTATCCTTGTTTGCAAAATTTCTATTTTCAAGAATAAGTTCTCAGCATGAAATAAGGGGGGTTTTCTTCTTCTGTTTTTTTTTTTTTTTTTCTCTTTATGCCCCTCTTTGTGGCTAGAATGGTCCTTGCAAGGAGTAATAAAGACCCTGTTTCTCACTTTAAGTGTATAATTTATAATACCTGTTTCAGGCCTCCAAAATAGTTCAACCACAAGGACAATTCCATTTCAGAATGTAGGATCAAGAAAGCGAAAATACATGCTATTCCTCCATTTAATGATCTAACAAGTTTATGTCATAAAAGGAAAGGGAAAACCTTTTAATATATTCCCTGTAATAATAAACTATTCAACTCTTGTTTGCTGGATCTTTTCTTAGTAAATAAAAAGTGGTGATTAATTTCTATATTCTAAGAGGCATCATTTTTATGTTTTTGTAATATACATTTTCCTTAGGTCAAGTTGCATACTTCTAGTAGTATTTTAGAACCAGGATCTAAAATTTTAGATCCCATTTCTATTCAAACAAGATATTAGATAAAATGAAAAATTGAATATGATTCAAGACATGATGGTTATATTGGCAATTGAGTTAGGGCGAACTACTGTATTGTGAAAAGAAGCAGAAGAAAATTTAAGAAATAAATATTTTCTTTATGCCCCCTTAGCGGTAGGTTAAAGCTTGCCTGATTCTTTATATAATGGGAGGTCAAAGAACTTTGTTAATAAGACATCACCGAAAAACATTTACTGAAGGTATAAAACTTGAAATATGTCTACCTGCCAAACATCAGAATTCAGGGTTTTTAAGCACTTTCTGTGTAGCATGAGGTTGTATTCATTATTTGAAAAGGTGACCCATTAATGGGAACCAGTGGCATTGGAATCTGTTATACAACCTGGAGATAAAAGTTGATGAACTGAATGAATTTTTGAAATAAATACCAGTGTCAGGAAAAAGATACTCTTTATCATTCTTAATGAGAATGTTTTCCGGTTATCTAGGGGTATTTTCCTTACAATATGTTACTAAAGGCTCGTGAAAGCAGCTTATGAAATTAAACTTAGATATTTTTCATGCTGATTCTTATCTCTGTGAGGTGTATGTATATGCATGCTTGTGTGTGTGTGTGTGTGTGTGTGTGTGTGTCTCAACTAGAATCTAATTTCCAACTCCTATGGGCTTTTAAAGGCTGTCTCCATAGTGATAGCCAATGAGAAGCGAAGATTTCACAGGTTCTTTTCTCAGAATATGTGGCACAGTCATCTCTTTTTATGTGCTTTTGTTTGTTCCCCATACACCATTACTGCCTGCCTCCATGGCAACAGCCAATGTACTCTTGCACTACATCATCGCACCCTCTGTGTATGCTCCCCTGTGCTTGCTCTTACACACTCAATGGTATCATAAAGCATCTGAGATCCTCCATGCCCAGTCAGTTGGTTTTGTGCCCCTGGCAACCTCCTCATCCTTTCATACCCTCAGGATAACAGTGATCACAATGTCTTAAAAATCGTTCTTGCCTAGGTTATCCATCCCCACCAAGTATACATGAACCTTCTCGGACTTGGGTTGCATGGATATAATGTGTCTGTATATTTGGACATGGAAACTTAACTGGTTGCATAGCTTTGAAAGACTCTTGTAAAATATTAAGTCTCAGTATGGCATAACTGTTTAAGTCTAGCATAACTTTCTTATAAAAATATGCATTTTATTCATACATTTTGGCATTTCAAGCTACTTCTTAGTAGAATTTAAAATACTTTCGCTTTGGATTTTATTGTTTCAGAAACAATAATCATTAAAGTGAATCTCTGAATGTGGTATTTAATTTTTCCCTAGGGATAAGAGAAAGCATTAAATATAATACCTGCCCCCATGAAGCTCAATTATTTTGACAAACAATCATTTGCTATATGTACCTTGATGAGATAATTGATTCATGGCAATCTTAAGTAATAAAAGTACCTGTTAATTAACTGGGATGTTAAAAAAAATCTGGCTATGAGGATAGGTGAGTGGAAGTACATATGGATTCTTCAGTTTTTAATAAGAAAAGGAAAAGAACAAAAATGAATGATGGTTTGATATAAAGTCTACGTAAATATAAAACAATGCTAGTAGAATATAGGATACTCACTATTATTCCTCAACAAACATATCCAGAAAATGTATGGCTGAAAGATATGTTGTTTAGTGGGCTATTTTTCTGTCCTCTAAATAACACTAAAAGTCACAGTATTATTGAATTCAAAGTTGTTGTTAAGCAGTGCTTGAGAATCCACTTTGTTTGGAAATTTCCTGTTGCTTTTTATAAGTAACTTTATATTCCTAAGCTATAGCTGTCTTTCAGCAATTCTACACAGGCCTACAATTTTTTCCTATCTAGTTTTCTTTTCCTCCTACTTCAGTATTAAGTTGCCAGCTATGGAACATTGCACTAATTCTTTGGTTTCTTCTGTTTGCCAAGTGTCACGATTTATAATTGTGCAATATTAATTTCTCTTGCTTCTATGACCCTTGCTGCCTTACCACTATCTTACCTGCAGTGCTTCAGTTTCCTCTCACCTTTCTGTAAGATATTAAATTGTCAAATTAAAAAAGTGATTCTTCTAGTATTAAAAATAATTGTTTTCTCATTGCACATTTTTTACCATGCATCCACATTTATTCCTATTTCAGTCTCCTTTAAGTTGAATTTACGGTTATTCAAGGCCATAAGTCTTTTAAAGTTTATGCTTTTCTTTACTATAGTTTTGCAAACACTTATAAAGTTTGTTTTAGTAATTAATATATTTAGTTAAGAGGAAATTGTATTTCTCTGTTCCTCTTTTCTCTCTAGTTTTCACACTAATACTTTAATCTCATTGACTCAGAAGTAATGTTTTGTACATTAACATTATAATGAAATCATATTATTATTAGGAAATTTTTATAGGCTTCCATTCACAATCTGAACTATCCCCAGTGGGATCATGAGAGTAAAGATTGCCCTCTTCTCTATCCTCATGTCTCACCTTCCATTTATAATCACAGGGAAACCCACTATGAGAGCTTGTAAAACGTTAAAAAAAAGTTCATTTGGTTCTTTTAATATTAATGGACAAATTTATTGAGGATTTACTGTATGCTTAACAATGTCCTAAGTATTTACATATATTTATCCAATCCTGTAAGAAACATCATTATCCCCACTTTACAAATTAGGAGAATGAGGCACAGAAGAAATAATTAATTTGTCTAGAGTCACAGAGTTAGGAAGGGGAGGGCTGGATTTGAATCTGAGCAGTCTGGCTTTAGCTTAACTATTATTCTACAATTCTTGTGATCTTCAGATATTTTTATCTTCGCCCTTTGGAGAACTCAAAAGATATAAACCTCCCCTTATTTGAATATGCTAAGTAGAATTTCAAAATAATATCATTAATTACTCTACAAAAATTGAAGTAAGAATCAGAAAGACTTCAAGAGAAAATAATATGTTCTCCAAAGAAAACTACATAAACTCTATTCTTCCAATGTCATTTGAATTTGGTTTTCAAAGCAGCCACTGCCTGTGACAATGTTTTCACTGCTTTTTTTTTTTTAAGTAGGATGCTTATGTTCTCTTAATGCATTGATACTAAGACTAATAAAGAGTTGAAATAACTGCAAAAGCATAAATATTAGTGGGATAAATGTTAATTGTTAGTTAAAATTATCAATTAATGATTTTTGAAATCTATTTTTATTAACTATTTATTTCTCACTGCTTTCTATGACTATTTCTTAGCTACCCCTAGGACACTTGACATTGAATTGAGTCTCAAAACAATTCATGTTTTGTCTCATTTATTCTCACAGTCTTCCTTAAAAGTATTAGTGACTATCATTCCTGAGTTGAGAAACAACATCAGTAAACCAAAAAAAAAAAAAAAAAAAAAAAAAAAAACACCTCTAGCAAATGTCATTCTTTCATTTAGCTCACTTATGGACAATTTTTGATGGTGTGTATAATGAATTCTCTATCCTTGACTTTTCTCTGGACTCTCATAGCCATTGTTTTATAAAGCATGTGCAACTTTGCTTCTGACTGGCTTGATTTGTCCTTGAGAGGGACAGAAGCTTATCTAGGGATCCACAAACCTTGTTTGGGGGTTACAAGGAGCTGTAAAACCTATAGAGAAGCATCGCATGAGTCTACAGCAAAGGAGATATGGTTCAGAGAAACTTGCTAGGACCTCTCTACCCTGGGAAAATACCCCCTGACACAAACATACACACTTGAGTTGAAAGTTCTTTCTTAAAAAATGATGTAGATATATAAATAAAACAGCTTGATAATAATAATTTTAAAAATAGTTCAGATTGCTGTTACACTTATCAAAAGAATTCCTTCTGTTTTGTCACCAGCATCCTTTTATAGAAGTAAGTGCATTGTGGTGGGCCCCCAAAGGGAAGCCTTATTTCACCCTATACTTCACTCACTCCTACAATTGAGCTAACTGCAATCATTAGAAATTAATATTTTCTTGAGAATTTTGTAAAGAATAGGGGAAGAGAGCTCAGATTGCACAGCATGCAGAAGAAACTTAACACTTCCTGTTAGGCCTTTCCACACTCTCCCCTTTCCTCCGTGTTCCTCTTTCCTTCTCGGCATCTCTTTTCTCTTTTGGCCTTCCATTCAACCCCTTAAAATCCTCTCATGAACCCCCAAAATTCAGTTCTTCCCTTTGGTTTGCTTTTCCACCTTGGCAAAACAGTCAGCCATCT
The DNA here is from genome assembly GCF_047511675.1 of Marmota flaviventris. NCBI lineage: Eukaryota > Metazoa > Chordata > Mammalia > Rodentia > Sciuridae > Marmota > Marmota flaviventris. Next base: position 40,939,926 of record NC_092498.1, read on the forward strand.
GTTATGTGTCAGGTGCGGCCCTATGGGGTGTCATTTCACCCATTCCCATGTAGATTTATTTCATAGAATTGACAAAATGTGTTTATGATTGACATACTTCAATGATCTGTTTCTTGAACCTTGTCCTGGGCAGTGGGCAAGTGGTTGTGTGTTTAGGTGATAAGAGGTAGTGGGGGTCCTAAGGGTTAGTGGTTAGAGTCTAGGAGTAGTCAATCAAAGTTCATTTAGCCATTATATAACTCAACTGTGGTGCAATAGTTTTCTATACATAGGGGATACACTCCACGACCTCCTGTGGTTGCCTGAAAGTGAAGATAGAACCAAACCATAAGTATGCTATGTTTTCTCCTATGTGCCCTGTAGTGTTGTCACATATTACCAGAATTAATCTATTCTTTCATCTTTTATGTTTGCTGCCTCCTTTGTACTACTACTCTTACATTGTGGGCCCATTACTAAGTAAAACAAAAAAATAAAAATTAAAAATAAATAAAACAAAAAGCAAAAAATAAAATTAAGTCAGAAGATATCTTAATTAGGCCCAAAGACCCGTTTGGAAATCTGGATCCAACTTCTCCATAACTTTTTCCCTTACTCTCTTTTGAATTCAGGGATTTTTTTAAGAAAAAGGCATTTGAACACAAATGTTGTGACTCTTGACAGTCAGCCAGGTAACCCAGACAGCTTCTAAATGACAAATGGGTGAATAGGATATACAGCATGGATACTCTGGACAATGGGATGATTCATGTCTTGGGCAAGATGAAGCAGGATGACAAGAGATTTCACCACACTGCTCAGAATGGTGGGAAACTTATGAATTATTTATTTCTTGAATTTTACATTTTATATTTTCAGATGGTTGTTGACTGTTGGTAACTCAAACAGTAGAAAATAAAACCACAGTTGAGGAGGGACAAGTACTTATACTTCCAGTAAAATTTGAAGTACCAGAGAAAAACAGAAAGGGAAGAAGAAAGGAAAGTGAAAGCAGCAAAAAGTGTTTATTTATTCTCACTGGGTGCTTTTTAAAAATAGTTTCTTCCTTTATGCCTTCCTTTTCCTTCATTATTCACAAGAGTATTTTCTGTAGTTCCCAGACTTGCACATTCTCTGCCATGCCAAATGCTCTCCAAGTCAATCTGTAGGTCTCCCATCATAAGTTATAAACTTATGAATGGTTTGCCTTTTCTCCTGTCAGCAAGGCTAATTTCAGCTGTCTATTATGTGTATATAAAATTAACACTGTAGTGGATAACACAGTGTTAACACAATCTTGCATTTTAAAGAAAGATGTAAACCAAAGGATGATTTTTTTTTTTTTTTGGAGGTAGAATTCTATGGAATGTAACAACTGAAGTGCAAAAAATAAAATCAAATCAGGAGATATCTTATTTAGGCCCCAAAACCTGTTTAGAAATCTGGATTCAACTTCTCCATAACTTTTTCCTTTTCTTTTTTTTGAATTCAGGGATTTTTCTAATAAATTTGCATATCCCTGGGTTCTTCCTTTTCTCCAAACTGCAATAGTTTGACTGTCAGAGAATAATCCTGAAGCTTTTCTGTGGTGGATGGTGGTATGTCCCATTGAATGGAAAAAAAAAAAAAAAAAGGTACAGACAGGACTCAGGGAATTAAACTTAGGGATACAAGTCAATGTTGTTTCCCTAAGTCATAAATTGCTTGGATTCAGAAGTAGGATTGATTTGACATCTGGAAAGAAGTTTCAATAATTCCTTTTTTAAAACTATAATAGTAATACATGACCATTGTACCCAGTTTAAACAAAAGCACTTTAAAGAGAAAATGCATGACATAAAAATAATAATTCCTCTTTTACTCCAGCTTTAATTACATTCTGTACAAGAAACCACTGTTAGAAATTTGGAGTATGTCTTTTCATATTTTTATCCATGCTCAGCTAATTTTGGCTCTGCATAATCTTGACATTTAGCTTTTTTAGCATTTTCATGGATTATCTAATGCAAAAATGTAGGTCATATTTACATCTGAGCTATAGCATATAATATTTAATAAAAGAAATAAGTGCTGTAAAAATGGAAGCTTCCTATAACATGGTATTTTAAAGAGGATCAACTATTAAACATTATCAAAATTTAGTTCTTTGTAGTGTTCTACAAAATTTTTGCTTGCAAACAATTCTGCTTAAGTCAGTAATTTGTTTCTTTTCAATTCATATGCCAGTTTAAGCTGAAGGTATAATCTAAAGATTTTCTTCACATCTTTTTTCTTTGCATTTTGTTTATTTGCATACACACTTGAAAGATGGAAAAGTGAAATATTAGTTAGAGCCCCAAATTCAAACCAAACAACATCCTCAAAGTTGGAAATGTTTCTATTTTCCTAATATCAATGATTTCTTAACAATGATTAATTAACACTTCCCTTTCCTCATCTACAACTGGAGATAAATTTTTGTCAGAGTTTGCTATTTAATCAGTATACATTTTATAATAATCCATTGTTTATTAAAACTATTACTGTCTTCCTTCAGTTTTCTTCAGTTGGAATAATAATTCAGCCAGTTTACTCTTATCTCCAGTAATTGCTAATTAATTGTTAATTTATTTCAAATACACACAGTTAACAAGTTTTTTTTTTTTTTTTTAGTAGAGTTTGCTTGACGACAGAAGACAGGTTTTGTTTTTTACTTAGCACTTTTGAGATGCACTGCATTTAAAAACAATTTCATTCAAATTACATTGATTATACTTTCTATAATTCAGATGCTATTTTAAAAATCAAGGACTGAGCTGGGTGCATCTCCCAAGCCTGTAATCCCACAGGCTTGGGAGAATGAGGCAGGATATTTGCAAGTTCAAGGGCAGCCTCATCAATTTGCAAGACCTGCCTCAAAACTAAAATAATTAAATAAAAGGGCTGGGGATGTTGCTCAGTGGTTAAGCATCCCTGGTATTTAAAAAAAAAAAAAGAAAAGAAAAGAAAAGAAAAAGAAAAATCAAGGACCAAAAAAAAAAAAAAAAAATGAAAACTAGTAACAGGAGCAGAATATTCAATGGTGATGGTGATACTGAAAAAGTAACTTTGTAAGCTCTGGTAGTGTTAGTATACTTAAATTCAACCTAAGTCAGACACAAAATGCTATTATCTAAAAAATAAAATGCATAAATGAATCAATTATGTCCGCAAATTTGGCAAGAATATATTGAATTTATTATCATTTTTTAACAAGGTTAAATAAGCTGTGTGATTTTAAAATGGAGAAATGAAAGCCTTTCAATTATAGCACTGTATTTTAATTACAGAGATGTGTGAACTCAGAAGCCTGAGGAACTAGCTCATGTTGACACAAAGTACCATTAAATGAAGGAAAAAAAACTCTTATTACCATAAAACATGATTATTTGTGTAGAATCTTTACTATGCTCTAAACACTGTTAGGATCCATGCCAACACATTATTTATTGCTTCCCTCCTCCTTCTTTCTCAATATATCTTTTTTTGATAGATTTAAGGTAAGAAATGCTATGTGCTATGTGCTTTTTCTCACATTCTAGAGATAGGCTGTCTGCCATTTTGAGTGCTGGTTTAGCAGTGAATTTTTTTTTCCTTCGTTTTGTGTTTTCATGAGTATTTTTATAAAATGTAGGTAGGAAAAGCCTGCATGTAGAGCTGCTGAAAAAAATGAACCCAACATCTGTGTCAATGCAACAAGGGCTTAGTAAGTAGCTATTGATTGATCAACTGCATGAACAAATTTAAAGAGCAGAGATAGCTCTTAAAATAGCAGGGCAGGTAGCTGATTATTTGAGGTGAATTTTTTCTTAATTTGTTTTTATTTATTTATATATGACAGCGGAATGCATTGCAATTTTTATTACACATATAGAACACAATTTTTCATATCTCTGATTGTATACAAAGTATATTCACACCAATTCGTGTCTTTATACATGTACTTTGGATAATAATGTCCGTCAGTCACACTCCACCATCACTAAAAAGACTGCCTGGTTCTTTTAATCTTAGACAGAATTAAGGAGCCTGGGCTTCTTACTTTAGGTTTATGAATACTTTATGTTTTGGCATTGAATACTGTTTTAAAATGGAAATTATTCTGGAATACACCATAATCCACCACCAAAACCTAACGTTAACCAGTATAGCAGTTTAGCTAATTTGTCACCAATCAGAGAGGTTTAGTACAGAAAAAGCTTTGATTCCTGGAGAAAAGTGGTAGGAAATGGAGATAGGAAGGTTCAGAACTAGGAGTGTTAGTATTCAGAATACTGAGCAGTGAGGAGTGGCAGGACTAGGGCTTTTCTCTCTGAAAATGGAGGCCACCATCGAGACAGTGGTATATGGGTCAAAGAAGAGAAATTTAACCTCCTTTCAAATTAAGCAGACCTGTGAAGAAAAGAGATATAGTCTAAAATACTACCTTTGTTTTCTTTTTATAGTCAGGAGGGCAAAAAAGGAAAAACAAATAAACAAAACTCACTACTTCAAAATGTCTTTCTCCTGAGTCTTTCCAAAGATGGCTGGGCTGTCATAGTGGTTGCCTTTGGGTCTTGAGGAAAAAAGCCATTTCCTTGGCTTGGTTTTGCATTCATGGGTCTCTCTTCATAGAAATTCTCTATCCACTCATGTCTCCAATGCAGGATCTGGGGCCAATTTAAGTAGAAGCATATATGTAGCATTTCTGACACTGTATTGTACATATACATAGAAATATACTGTAGTTCTATACTTTTATTATACTTTTGAAAAATATGATTTTTTTGGATAGTAACACTTAGTTTTAACTCTTATGATAATTAATGAAGTGATCCAGAATCCTTTCTTTCAGATAGTTAACTTTTGCATAATAACCAATCTTATTTTTATTTTTAATATTTGTGATAACATACACATAACATAAAATTTAGCTGTCATTAACTATTTTTAAATGTTCAACAGCAGTATATACATTGTAGTATATATTTACATTGCTTTGCAGCCTGCAGATATTTTTTGTCTTGCAAGTCTGAAACTCTTATGTCCATGAAACAACAATTTCCCATTTCTTTTTCCCTCAGGCCCTGGCAACTGGTGTTCTACTTTGTTTCTCCGTACTTAATGACTTTTGATAAGTGAAATCATGGAATATTTGCATTTATTGTGCTTGGCTTATTTCACTTAGCATAAGGTTCTGAAGCTTTATCTGTATTATTGCATATGTCAGAATTTTTTTTTTTTTGAGGCGGAATTGTATGTATATACTACATTCTCTTTATCCATTCATCTATTCATGGACACCTTTTGGCTATTGTAAATAATGATGCTATGAATATGAGGTACATAGATATCTTTTTGAGACCCTGCTTTCAATTCTCCCAAGAGTTGAATTGTTGGATAATATTATAACTCTATTTTTTGAGGAACTGCCATACTGTTTTCTGTAATGTTTGCATCATCTCACATTTTTACCAATAGCGTGTGCAAGGGTTACTAATTCTCCTTATCCTCACAAACACTTGCCCTTTTTCACTTTTCTCTTTTTTTTTCTTTCTTTCTTTTCTTCTCTCTCCCCCACCTCCTCTCTGCCATAGTAACTCTGATCAAGCTATCATCTTTCTTATACAGATGTGGAAATTGCAGTTCAAAGGAAAAGTGAATCCCTTTTATGGTAGATAAAGGATTGAGCTCCATGTTTCCAGAATCCGAGAGCAAGGCACTTTCTACCATAGCAGACTTTTTACAACACATAAACAGATAAAACTATTGGAACCAGCAATCAAGAGGATCTTAAAATAGGAGAGAAGTATTAGAAGTATGAGGGGAGGTATCTATTCTTTAGTGTTGTTTGGATCTGCAAGGATAAGAATCTGTTGGTAATAATACTATCCAAAGGAGGAAATTAGTTTTTCAAGAAAATTAGCTGTGGGAACAGTAAAGCTTGACCTTCATTAATATGCACACATTAGCATTATCTGATTTACATAGGTGTTAGCCCAGGTGTTTGGAAGAGCAGTCAGGAGAATAACCTCAGATCATTACAAAACTGGAGATGTATCTTCTGTTCCTCTCTGAGGATTCTCAAATAAACATTAATTATAACAGCACCAGTTTAGAAATGGCTGATTACATAATTTTGGCAAACCTATCATTATCCATAAATATTTCATGAAATACAAAAATGCATATAGCATTTTTTCATAGCTTCATAAGGACTTTTTTCTTGAGGGGGAAAACCAAACTATATTCTTTATTTGATTCTTAGCTCAGACAAATATGATTTCTGGAGCATAGAATTTTACCTATAGTTTTAGATACCCTGGTTAGTCCTCCTGGCTTTATATTTGGGGTACAATGTGACAGAAACTGTGTTTAAACTAAATGTTTATCTGATGATAGACTTCCCCTTTTGCATTTGCAGAGGGAAATACGACAATGTGGTGATATCAGCCTAATACAGCATTCTGCAGAGTTCAATATCCTACAGTTTCTCTGTGTTCTTGCTGGCCGATATGGAAATTAGTTCTATGCTTCATGAAAAATGACTTATCGTGGATAACTTAAAAGTAGCATTGCGCACTGTGAGAGTATTGTGCTGAGAAAACGGTGACAGAGCCCCACGTGAGTCATGTTTGTTCATATGTAATGCCTCTTCACAGTACCATGTCAGTTTTCTGGATGACAAATATGAAGAAGACAGAAGTCAGAAGAAAATAATGCTAAACTAATCATATAAATGACTGATAGATTCATTCATAGCAACACTATTTAATAAGTACCTATTATGTGCTAGTCACAGTTCATTGGAGTGATACAAAGACAGAAAGACATCATTTATGCTCTCAAAGATGCTAAAAATTACCTGTATGATGCACTGGCTCTTGAACTTTGGTGTATATTAGAACCACATGGGAAACCTGTTCAAACACTGGTTGCCAAGGCCTTACTCCTAAGCTTTCTGATTCAGTAGGTATACAGAGAAGGGGCAAAATTTGCATTTCTAAAACATTCCCAGAAGATGCTAATGTTACTCTTGGGACCACACTTTAAGAATCAGCTTTATAACAGTACTTTCATAGCATCAAAAGGAGAGCATAAATCTTAGAAGTCTTAACTTGTAAAAGCCTTGTTTACTTAAACCTAATAAAAATGTTGAAGCTTTAGGCAATCAATTGAGGCTGTCCACTGAACATAGTCCCTTCAAGGGAATTTCATAGGAATGGAATAATTATGCTTCTCACACACTCACACACACTCACACATACGTAAATAGAAGTAAAGAAATGGCACTAGATGAAACCATTTTGGAAAGTCTGGATATTTGGTATAGTATCACAAAAGCAAATATCTGATATAAAAAAATGAGACACAAATATAATGTAAAATTAAGACTTCAAATTACTTATATACAAAAGAAAAGCCATTCAAAATGTGATATCCAGAATAAAAGAGGCATATTCATGGCTATTTTATGACATTAAAAATAAAAAAAACAGACGACAAAATAAATGATACTTCTTTGATACAATTCAGTGGCAGATGTAGTTGATTTAAAAAATGATCTAATTTTCTGTGGATTGGCTTCTTGATGAAATATTTTCAGTAGTTTTACTATAAAACCAATTTAATGATAATTGAGGAAAATGGCTATGCTTCTTCATCTAGTTGTATATGCACATGGCACAAAGGACAGCAATGATGTGCAGTTGATACAGCAAGGAAACAAATGAGTATAGAAATAGTAGGAGTGGCTAAAAGTAAGCAAAAGGGGGCTCATGATGGAATTATCTAATACCCTATTTCTGATGGTCTCAAAGAATATTGACAATCAAAACTTATTAATTTGTACTAGCAATGCCATTGAGAAGGAGAATAGCCAGGCATTATTACCTGTGTTGCTGTTTATTTGCAATGGCATAGAGATTTCATGATCTCCCAAGACTTGGCACTTAGAATGAGAGTTAGGATCAGTGCTGTAGATTTTATTGGTTTATTTGTTTAAAAATTTGATCTAGTTTTTAATACTGAATGACATGTGTTTCTTTATATAAGATTTCTAGCAATTTTTGTTTTTGAAGGAATTTCTAGGAATTGACATTTGTTTTACATCTCTATAGGTGAGACCATGTTCATATATAGGGATTGGCTTACAGGAGCAGTTCTGGTGTAATCCAAGCTTCACCACAAAATGGTTATCATTATTCAATCTCTTTCTTAGTTATGTGCCTTCTTTCTTTTCTTTACTTAGTTATTGACCTTCCTTCCTGTTTTTGCCTGACTCCTTTGCCAACAGTCAATATTACAGAAGGGTGATGTGGGCAGGTTCTAGGATCAAGTTGCTGAGGGTCAGATCTCAGGTGTGCTACTGATTAGACTTCTGACTTTAGCAATAGTTAATCCTTCTAAGCCTGTGTTCCCTAATCTATAAAATAAAGATCCACAGGACCTGGCTGTGAATTGAAGGGCAGGTCAGGAAATTGGAAGAAAGCCTTTCTGGAGCCAGTCCCACCTATAAAATTCCAAAGAGGAAGAATCTCTTCTGGAAGACAACAGGGAGTTTTGTTTGGATCTGAAAGTAAGAGGAGAGCTGTTCAATTATAGGCTAAATTAAAATTATCTAAAGTTTGGACATATTTGTCTAGAGTGTTTAATTGAAAGCTGTTTAGCCATTGTCAAGTTTGCTCAGGACTGAGAACCTTCTGGCCTTCTAAGAGGACCATCTGTTTGTTTAGTAGTAGATTTCTCAAATCAGCTTTGGTCCAAACCTAACCTAATTGGATATATCATTGGGTTCTAGAACTTCTTCAGGTGTTTTGAAGTTGGGCCAGTTATCCCTTAACTCTTTGGACATAAGGATCTAACCTCTGGAAATAAGCGATCAAGCTAATGTTTTACCACTAAGGAGAAAAGAAGGACCCTCAGCCTTGAGTTCAGATTTTGTCAGACCCTCAGAAGCAGATATTTAACAATTGTAGCTTTGAGAAAGGACTCAGGTTGTATTGTGAGTAGTGGGAATAAAAAGAAATAAGGATTAGGGGAAATTTTTTTTTTCATTTATGTACTGAAGAAAAAACTAGGATGTTAGTATACAAATTATCAGAGGAAACTTGTTTTATTTCCTAATTAAAAAACATCTAGGTTAGACTTTGCATATGATTGTGCTAATTCTCAGGATGCTTACAAAATAAATCAAAGCTTATCAAGGGGCTAATTTTTCTAACAAAATTATAGAAGAGTATAATAGGACATCCTTAACTTCTCACTTGACTTTTGTAGCATGCTCATAAAGAGGGTTAACTTTGCAAAATATTCAAGTGCTTCTTCAAAGGCTCTTTTGAAGGATTAATTTTGTCATCAGATCTTTATTTCTCAATGGCTTGAACTGTTTACCAGTTTTACTTTTGTGAGCATCTTGAAAGCTCACACCTTTTGTGAGATTTTTAATTTCATGATAAGTTATAAAATGCCACAATTTTTGTAATTAAATGGCAAACATTAAAAAAAATGGTAAAGGATAAAACTAGTGTGAAGCAGGCAAGGAGTTTTTAGTATGAGATAATTTTATGTAAGGTCAGTTCCTTAGAACATATTTTTATGTTAAAATACATTTGCTTGCCTATAAAACCCTTTAGGTTTGAGGACTTGAATAATAAATATATGAATAACAAGGAAAGCCTGTGTGATTTTATTGCCTACTCAGACAGGGCAGGAGTCTTGTGACTTGCCCTTCTAGTGTGGTTTGACAATAGAAACACCCACATTATGTTGATATTGGCCCCAACTTCATAGCTTTATATTCTGAAATTAAGATTTAGAGACTTGATGATCCTTCTCTCAAAACAAATGTTTCTAAAGGTAAAAGAATACCTACATTCACAAAGTAGTGCTTTATGCTTCAAGTTGCAGTTATTTGGTACATATCACAGAGTTTGATGTCTTCATGGAGTGAGCAACTCAAAGTACATGAATCCTTAACATGGCAAATCTGTCCACTAGTGGCCCTGTAGTGGTGGACAATAGATTTCCTCTTCTGATAGTAGCTGGAATGCTTGGTAGGGCAGGCTCTAATTATTTCCATTTGTTCTCTCTCTCTCTCTCTCTCTCTCTCTCTCTCTGTGTGTGTAAAATAGAAGGAATTTTCATAAATTTAGACTTCAGTAATTGCTGTGGAGGCTAGATGTGAACTGAATTCTGACTACAGTTGCCCTTCTTCTGAGCACACTGATACATAAATTCACCTCTGACCAGACTTACTCATTATTCGTAGAACATGTTCAATTAGTCTTTGAGTTATTGGCAAAATGGATTTTGGTAGAGTTTGTCCTCTTCTGTAGACATTTGAAAAATATTTTTAGCTTAGTGTCAAAATTCTGACAGTGAGTTTGCTTAAAGCACATAGTATCAGAGAGAGAGAGAGAGAGAGAGAGAGAATTTTTTAATATTTCTTTTTTAGTTTTCGGTGGACACAGCATCTTTATTTTTATGCAGTGCTGAGGATCGAACCCAGCGCCATGCACATGCCAGGCGAGTGCACTACTGCTTGACCCACATCCCCAGCCCCTTGTTTTTTTTTTTTTCCCTGTATTTTTTTAATCCAGCAACCAACGTGATTCATTTTTTAAAATTAATTAATTTGTTCTAATTTGTTATACAAGATAGCAGAATGTTTTTCAATTCATAGTACACATATGGAGCACAATTTTTCATTTCTCTGGTTGTACACAAAGTATTTTCACACCATTCATGTCTTCATACATGTACCTACGGTATTGATGTCCTTCTCATTCCACCATCTTTCTTACCCCCATGCACCCTTCCTTCCCCGCTCCCCTTTGCCCTATCCAAGATTCCTCCATTCTTCCCATGCTCCCCATCACCTCCATTATGGACCAGTGTCCATTTATCAGAGAAAACATTTGGCCTTTGTTTTTGGAGGAATCAGCTTACTTCATTTAGCATGATATTCTCCAACTCCAACCATTTACCTGCAAAGGCCATAATTTTATTCTCTTTTAATGCTGAATAGTATTCCATTGTGTACATATACCACAGTTTCTTCATCCATTCATCCACTGAAGGGCATCTACATTGGTTCCACAATTTAGCTATTGTGAATTGAGCTGCTATAAACATTAATGTGGCTGTTTCCCTGTAGTTAAGTTCTTTGGGTATAGACCAAGGAGTGGGATAGCTGGGTCAAATGGTGGTTCCATTCCCAGTTTTCGAAGGAATCTCTATACTGCCCCGATTTGCAGTCCCACCAGCAACGTATTAGTGTGCCTTTCCCCCCACATCCTTGCCAACATTTATTGTTATTTGTATTCTTGATAGCTGCCATTCTGACTGAAGTGAGATGAAATCTTAGAGTGGTTTTGATTTGCATTTCTCTAAGTGCTAGAGATGTTGAAAATTTTTTCATATATTTGTTGAAATATAATTGTATATCATCTTCTGAGAAGTGTCTGTTCAGTTTCTTAGCCCATTTATTAATTGGGTTTTTTTTTAGTGTTAAGCTTTTTGAGTTCTTTATATATCCTAGAGATTAGTGCTCTATCTGATGTGCATGTGGTAAACATGAACATACTACCAAAAGCACTATACAAATTTAATGCAATTCCAATCAAAATCCCAATGACATTCTTCATAGAAATAGAAAAACAATCATTAAATTCATCTGGAAAAATAAGAGACCCATAATAGCCAAGGTAATCCTTAGCAAGAAGAATGAAGCAGGTGGCAACATAATACCATACCTTAAACTATACTGCAGATAAATAGTAACAAAAACACAGTGGTACTGGCACCAAAATAAACTTGTAGATCAATGGTACAGAATAGAAGACACAGAGACAAACCCACATAAATACAGTTATCTCATATTAGATGAAAGCATCAAAAATATATATTGGAGAAAAGATAGCCTCTTCAACAAATGGTGCTGGGAAAACTGGAAATCCATATGCAGCAAAATGAAATTAAGCCTCTGTCTCTCACCATGCACAACATTCAGTTCAAAGTGGATCAAGGACCTAGGAATTAGACCAGAGATCTTATGCCTAATAGAAGAAAAAGTAGACCCAAATCTTCATCATGTCAGATTAGGCCCTGACTTTGTTAACAAGATTCTTATAGTGCAAGAAATAAATACAAGAATCAATAAATGGGATGGATTCAAACTGAAAAACTTCTTCTCAGCAAAAGAAACAACCAGTGAGGTGAAAAGAGAGCCTACAGAATGGCATCAAATTTTTACCAAAGTGATTGTTTATAACATGTCAGTTTATGGTTTATGTCATTCCTCTGCTTAAAACCCTCCAATGATTCCCTATTTTCCAGAGTAAAATGGCATAAGAGGTCAGTTCAGAACATTTCAGAACCCATATGATACATCACAACTACTGGCTGAACCAGGATCCATGAATGTGTCCTAGGCATGTGGACAGTCAGTTGCTCCCAAGAAAGCTCAGAACTTTTTGGAAATTATTTTAAAACTTGGTTTCAGAACCATTTCACGCCAACAGGTGTACTATGCTGTTTCCTTATAGTCAGATACCTTTTCTTTCAAATAGTCTTCCAGTCTGATCATCAAAGTATTTATCACATTATGAATGGTAATTATTTCCATCTGAAAATTAAAATATCAACACTTGAAGGATGAAAACTTACTAGCCCAGAGCAGCAGGTTTTAACTGTAAATCCACAATAGGATTCTCCCAACTTTTTCTTAATCATTGACAAGATTGATGGACTATAAGTAGAAATTCCTAAGGCAAGAGGAGATGATACTTACTTAGCATTTTAAATTTTGAAAGTTAATTTATAGGAGCTTTCCTATACTATTCAGAATTATTTTCTAGAGTAGTTCAGAACTTAAAATAACAAAGTCTCTTAATATTTCAAGGATATGTCTTGAAAATATAAAAAAAAGTTACAAAAATATGATAGATAAACTAATGAATTACAAATCCAAATGAATCAGGAGAGATTCCCCATACCCAGCTCACCATAAAATAAGATCCTTTGAAAAGAGAAAACTAAAGGACAGTTAAAGATGGCAAAGTTACAAAAAAGCTTCACTTTGATAAACAAAAAATGTCAGCAATCTGTTAGAGCACAGAAATAGTGATTGCCCCTCTCACTACAACTTGGAAAGATCACATTTGGCTTTGCTAGTGTGCTTTCTGTCTCCCCATATGGGGAAAATGTAACTAACTGGATAATTTTCAACCAGAAAAAAAAAGCATAATTTCCAAAAGAAATTTTGGAAAGACTGATATAAAAATGCTAAAAATAGTTGATAAGTTCTAAATGGAAATGAGGATAAGAAAATACATACTAAAATATTTTGTAGTTATGTGTAATGGGGTGAAATTAACCAAAAGCAAACTTAAAAGTGGAATATTCCAGAGATGATTTTGATGACAAATGGTAATGTCCTGGTCCATAACAAGAGATCCATAACTTAAGAGTATTTGAATGTAAATTCGCAATACTCAGAAAGATTCTCAAGGATACAGTCCTTTTCCAGTGAGAGGGAAAAAATTCCTTGCAATTTTTTGGTCTTCTTGACTATGAAAATCTCCTCATTTCCCTGGAGCTTTGTGAAATACCATTATTTTTTAAAAAACTTTCTACTACCTGGTTTTTGGGCATCACACTTCTCTGGGGAGATACAATGATAATCTGACAGAGCATATTGGCTCAAACACCCTTAACTTTAATCCTCTGTTAGAAACTAAGTCTACTTTTTTCCTCCAGGCTTTTGGCTTGGGACAAGTTTTTTTTGCTACCACAGAAAATAGTGCCATGTCTCACAAACAGTTGCAAAAGTAAACTTCCTCCAATAAGGTTCTAAAAACCAGATTATTAAATTTAAAAAATGTAATCTAATAAGGGGCATGGTGTAGCAAGACATTTGTTAAACGCATTCATTAATAAAAACACATTTTCCTCACACTTGAGACTCTATAAATGGTGGTATGGTCTCCAGCCAGCCTGCCACGTTTATTTAATTTACAATGCAGTTGAAACAGAATGTTCTATAAATCAGATACATTATGGGTTAATGGGGCCTTTGGGGAGACCAAGTTTGGAGGCAGTGAGAGAAATAGCCAGGGAATCTGACTGGTATTATAAATTATTTTTAAAGCAATTGATTTTCAAGTCAGGATTCAGGATGCCAAGATCTTAACTACAACGTGTCCCAGGAAATTGAAAGATTGGAACAGGAAAAAGGAAGAACTGGAGATAGGATTTTATTCTGTCAGGACACAAGTGATAGTGGTAGTGCGTCCCAAACTAAGCCTTCTCATTAGGCTGTCCAGTATGAAGAGTTTTTTCTCTCAACACCAGAAAAATCACTAGGACAGGGTTCTCTACCTCACCCTTCAAACTCCTTCCCCAGAAGTTACTGCTTAGTATTATAAAAGGACATTCGGTCTACTTATGGGTCTCTGGTAGTTCTTCATGTCTTGCAAAACAAGGCCCTGACTGCTCTTTGTTTTCAATTATCTTTGTAAGGAGAGCAGATCTGGAGACAGATATTGTGTCCCTCAGAGAAAAGGGTGGGGTTGCTGAAGATCTTGGAATGTGGAGATAATCTGTCCCTCTGGAGCAATGGGCAGGCTCTTGACTCCAGGGTTCCTCTATTCTAACACAGTCCTATGTGTGTTGGGTGTCCAGGTATAAACACAGAGGCAGATCTCTGGCTATTGCTATTGTTCTGAGCCAACCATTTCCCTTTTGTCTCTGACCCAGGGAGATTTATCTTCTACATCCACGAAAAGCTAGTAAAGAGTGGTAGGCTAACTTATTTTCTTGCAGCTTAGCTTATTGCTTTTTTATAGAAGCAGAACATGTTGATAATGATTCTGATATAGGTATATATTAAATGTATCATCTGTCTTTAGGCAACACCTTATCATTTAAATACTAAATAATTTAGCATAAGTAGCAAGAAAAAGAAGAAATAACTCATAAAAAAAGAGGTTGAAATGCCCTTTAAAAACTTAACAACAATGGAAAAAAAAGAAGTCCAATTAAAAATAAGCAAATAATCTGATTAAACACTTCTCAAGATAAGAAATATAAAAGGCCAACAAATATATGAATAAATGCTCAAAATCACTGGCCATCAGAGAAATATGCACCAAAATTATAATATACTATCTCACCTCAGGTTGAATGGCTATTATAAAAAATGCCGATGAAGATGTGGAGAAAAGGGAACTCATATACACTGTTATTGTAAATTATGTCCTACTTACATACTGACTGTTCTTAATCATTATGGGGAACAGTATGGAAGTTTCTAAAAAACTAAATATCTGCCATATATATTCAAAGGAAATGAAATCAAGGATCTGGGAGTATTAGCTTAGTGTTAAAGCTCTTGCCTATCATATGTGAGATCTTGGGTTCGAATCCCCAGCATCACAGTACAAAATGAGTTGGTTAGTCTGCCCCAAAGGAAATGAAATCAACATGCCAAAAAATAATTGCTCTCCCATGTATAAATATGAGGCACCATTCACAAAAGCTAAGATATGAAATCCAACTCGGTGTTCATCAGTAGATGAAAAGATAAAGAAAATGTTGTATATATACACAATGAAATATTGAAGAAGAAAGAAATCCTGTCATTTGCAGCAAAATGAATAGAACTGGAGATCATTGTGTTGAGTGAAATGAGGCATAGACAAATACTACATGTTCTTGCTCATTATGTAAGCTAAAGGGGGTCGGGGAAGGCAATCTGAATGCTGAATGGTGATTACTAGAGAATGGGAAGGAGGTGGTGGTGTGGGTATTGATAAATGGAAGTTGGATAATGAATATGAAAACATTCTTGGATGGAGTAAGTCTTGGTGTTCTGCAGAATGGTGGAATAACTATATTTCACCATAACATATTATATATTTTATAAAGATCTAGATGAGAGGAGTTCAAAGACTCTAAAACATAAAAAAATGATAATCAGAAATGCTAATTACCCTGATTTCATCTATGCATGCTCTATGCATGTATTGAAATATCACACTGCATTCCATTGATTGTGTACCATTAATACATGTTAATTAGATATAATAAAATATAAAAATATTGAATTAACTGTATTACTTAGAAAAATCTATTAACCTTCAGATCTTCAGTCATCTCATTGTAAATATAATAGAAGTGATTATTACTCTCTCAAGAAAACTAACAGAAAAAGAGGTTGGGAGATTAATGGTGATTATCAATTTTTATTCTATTTAAACATAGCTTTCACATGGCACACGCCTGTAATCCTAGTGACTCAGGATGCTGAGACAGGAGGATCAAAAATTTGAGGCAGCTTCAGAACTTGGCAAGACCCTGTCTCAAAATAAAAGAATAAAAAGGCCTGGGGATGTAGCTCACTGGTAAAGTGCCCTGGGTTCAATCCCTAGTACAAAAAAAAAAAATGCTTTCAATATAAAACCAGGTTTCTTTTATACAGTTCTACCACATTAAGTGCTGTGTGTTATTTTTCTTTCCTGGTATAAATTCAGTATTTACAGAAAAAAATAGGGTC
Source organism: Marmota flaviventris (assembly GCF_047511675.1). Classification (NCBI taxonomy): domain Eukaryota; kingdom Metazoa; phylum Chordata; class Mammalia; order Rodentia; family Sciuridae; genus Marmota; species Marmota flaviventris. Next base: position 40,956,460 of record NC_092498.1, read on the forward strand.
TATGATTACAAATTTGCTCTGTGACCCCAAACACAAACACAATTCTCCTACCACCAGATCTTCTGAATTTACCCTCTAATTGGGAAGCACAGTCTTCAGCTTTTTCTGATCTTTGTGGCAGAGTAGGTCAGTCCTATTTAGTGTGGTTAAAGTTACAGCCTAGCACAACTTTGAGGGTCAAACACACAAATAAGGCATACATTTTATGGATTTAATAACATTTTTTATTAGCTTTAAATTTAGATTTAGTTTAGTTTTCTTTATTTTGGGAAGTATGTTAACTCATTCTTCTTACTTTATATTGAGCTTGAGAAATCTGTCATTATTAATCTGTGTGGAACAGGCAAACAGAAGAGGAAACACAGCAACATTTGCTGGTTCTTAATGACTAATTTTATACTCTTAGTGCCTTGTACATGACAGCAGAGCAATGGATTCTGGTTAGACAATGGAGTTAGAAATAAGTATATTGTTCTTTAAAACTACCTTAGGACTGAGGATGTACTCATGCTAGGTAAAACACCTGCCCAGCCTACATGAGACCCTGGTATTTAAGCTCGGTCACCACAAAATAAAACAAATAAGCAAATAAAAAATTATCTGAGCTGGGCACGGTGGCGCATGCCTGTAATCCCAGTGGCTCAGGAGGCTGAGGCAGGAAGATCACGAGTTCAATGCCAGCCTAAGCAAAAGTGAGGCACTAAGCAACTCAGTGAGACCCTGTCTCTAAGTAAAATATGAAATAGGGCTGGGGATGTGGCTTAGTGGCCGAGTACTCCCGAGTAAAATTCCTGGTAACGTCCCCCACTGCCCACCACCCTCCCCCTCAAAAAATGATCTGATTAGGATTTTACATCAGTTATTTCAATCAATAGAAAAGCATGTTAACATGTGCCTTTTTCTTCATAAACATAAAGGACTGTCTTACCAAACAAGCTATCCTTTAACTAATTCATTACCTTGGGAAAAAATAGAAGATTAGAGTGAAGAATAGTTGCATGTTAGGATCTTTAAAGGATTGGACAATTGAAATTGTCAGGACAATAATTACTTCATTTTAGAAGACCTACTACCAGATAAATTAAACTCAGATTTGACACAGAGAAAGAGCAGATAATAACTTGAAAAAATCATTTAAAATATTTGTCTTTGCTTGAGTTTTGGAGTTCAAGGTTGGTCTTGTGAATGAAATACTCATATATATGGCTGGGGCTAGAACTCAGTGGCCGAGTTCTTGCCTAGCATGTGTTAAGCCCTGGGTTTGATCCCCAGTACTGCCAAAACAACAACAAACAAAATAACTGCATGCATAATTAATTGTATAATAAACAATTCTTAAGGTATTTAATAATATAATAAAAAAGGATGAATATATCTGCCAAACAAGTTTTAGATCTTATTCCTGCATGGTCTTTTTTTTTTTTTAATTTCTTACATACATCACAATTGAGGAGTGCAATACTTTCATAATTTTTTTGCATTACAATTCTTAATACACCTTTATACCATAATTTATCAAATCTCCGTTTGTATATGTTGACACCAAATTCACATTTTCATACATGAATTTTGTATAATGATGACTGTCTTTTTCCACTATCCTTGCTATTCCCATTCTCCCTCCCTTCCCCTCCCATCCCTATTCCCTATCTAGAGGTAATTTTCCACCCATGCTCTCCCTCCCTACCCCACTTTGAATCATCCCTCCCTTATATCAGAGAAAACATTTGGCATTTGTTTTTTGGGATTGGCTAACTTCACTTAACATAATCTTCTCTAATGCCATCCATTTCCCTGCAAATGCCTACATGGTCTTAATTAGTAGTTGCAGCAACTATTATTTTTTCCCTCTTTTACAGGTGTGGAAACTGAGACAGGAAAATTGTCTTGCTCAGGTTAACATTCACTAAAAAATGATAGAATTTTAATTCAGTACTCTTCAACCTTACAATTAGAAAATGAGGACATTTTTCAATATAAATGGAAATTCCTTTGTTTTTCAAAGAAAATAAAAAAATTTTCTTGTCCTTTGAAATTACCTCAAAAACTAAATCTGAAGAAGAGAGTTGCATTTTCCTCGTTTATCCATCCAATCTGGAACTGCCCATGGAAATGAAAACAAATTATGTATATTCTGGGAATCAGTTTGTTAGAAACCCATTAACTTTTAATTTTTAACTATCAAGATTTTAACCACTGAGGTTATTAGGTTAAATCTATCACTTAAGAAAATTGCAAATGCCTCCTTAGGGAAGAAATTAATTCAATTCTTGAAGCTAAGACTACAGACTCTACAACTCAATGGTGTTCACTTCAGCAGCGCTAATCAATTAAGACTCATAATCCTACTGAAATGGAGTGCTAACTTTCCCAAGCGGCCACATCAACTGACATCTATAACTTTCCACTGAGATGGTAAGTCTTTATCCTGAGTAGCTGGGAGGCTGTTACTGGTTCCTGTTAGCTACTTGAGCTGGGGGAGTGGTAGCAGATTTCTAGTTTTTCCAGATGTGCAACCAAATGATTATTCGTTAGGAGATAAAACATATGCTCCTGGTCTGCTCTGTACTTTCTCCCCAACAGTTCTATGAGAAGGATTATATCTCTAAACTATGATTAATTTATTTAGAAAAATCAGTCAGACCTAAAGGTGGCCTTGCACACAACTTTGAAAAAAAAAATCTAGTCTTCTTGAAGTTTATGTGGTTCTTCAGCTGAGAACATTGCCATACCTTTCCCCACACCCTTGCACTCCACCCACTTTCCAAGGATTAATCCTCTATATACTTGGCATGTCTAAAAAACCTCAAATTACCCTGTGAAAAAAAAGGATTTAAAAGATTTTTGAGGCTGAATTATCTTCTTTGGATGAAATTCAAACTTCTCTTTACATGTTGTTTTTCTGGTTTTTAGAATTTTTTGCTAATCAACATTTCTTTCTTCTGATTTCTGTTCTTTGGGTTGGGTGGGCTAGAGAAGGATCCCTAACTTTGTTTTAGCCTGTGCTCTTCCCTACACAAGTGAGCACTTTACCAAAGGCTCTCAGTGCTGAATTCTTAGTCTTAATGCCAACCTACCTGACCAATATTTCCTCTAAAATGGTGCTTGATATATAGCTGGTCTGCCATGACTATTTGGTATATGGACAGTGGGAAGCAAAGCAATGTCCCTTTCTTCACAGAACCTTTAGTCATACCAAAAGAAAAAAGAAGAATAAATGATAAATGAATACAAATTTTGATAAGTAGTGTAAAACAACAGATTCCTCCACAGTTATGGAAGATGCCTCCCTGTAGGTGGCATGAAGGCAGTGAGTTGGATAAGCCATGTGGGCAACTCAAGGAAAAGTACCTAAGGCAGAGGGAAAGGCAATGTGAGGGCCTTAAAGGGCTAGTATGCCTAGTTTACTTGAGATGGAATGGCCAGGTAGGATAGTACTAGGAGATGAGGTCAAAGAGGTGATGGGTTACATCAGCAGTGCTATTTTTTTTTTTAGTAGAAGATCTAATAATTTAGACATGGAAGCTCATACTTCTCTGAAGAACACAGTATATCTGGCAAGTATTTCAGGACTCATAGAGTTCTTTCTGTGTAGGTGTGGATGGTTTAATTAGTTCCATGGAGGTTGATGTGAAACAGTAATTTTGTTTTCAATCATATTACACATATAAACCCTAGAAAAGGATACAAACTTCCAAGAATTAATTATTTTTTGCTCTAAACATTCACTTAATTAGAGTTTTAATTTTGACCCACCGTCAAAATGAGGGATTCAGTTCGGTGCATAAGTCGAAATAATCTGATTGCTTCTAGCTACTTGCAGGCAGTGTATGTGTGTGACAGTAGAACAGTTTAGTTTTCATTTTCGGAAACGCTCTTAACTTTTGCATAAGTTTTCCACTTCATAATTAACCGAGGAAAGATAAGAAATTAAACTTTTGGATAAGTAAAATTCTTACATAATCTATTATAGTGGTCTGTACACAGAAATTAAGTAAGTTTAATAATTTGTTATTATGAAGTTATATAGGAAAAACCTTGGTAGTTATTTTGGAGGAGTCCATAGTTGAATTGATGGATAAAACACTTTGAATAATTGTGGGAACCACATTGGTCCAGAAATGACTTTTTCCACGATCCCTTGTTTGTCTTCCTTATATTGTGATATTCTAATCTCTGAGATTTTCAAGCTTTCTTAGCTCTCATATCTCATCTGGAAACAATTGTATTTCTAATGTAGAAGAACTTAAGGAATTGGCTGATAGCAGAGGGGTTCAGAACCGGTCCATACGCATGGTTGATCTGGCTTTGGCTTCAGTTGCATTCCCATATTCCATTATTCTGATAACTGCATCTGCCTTTTCCTTTGGGACTGAACTCTTCTTGCATCCTGCTTATCTTTGTGTTCTGTTGGCTTTGTATCCCATTTTCAGGTTTTTTAAAAAATTAAAGTCCTCCCCAAATTAGAGCTGCAGAGAGTCAAAAGGTACTTAGGAAAAAGATCCATAATACACCTACTTCAGAAGTTGAGCATGGCATATTAGCATACCCGTAACAGCTTTAGCTTGTGTGGAGTGCAGAATGTGACCAGGTAAATAAATAGTGAATAAGGAGACTAGAGAGGTTCTCAAGGGCTGGATTCCTAGAAACCTTATAAAACGCGTTCAAGAGTTTGGAATTTTCCCTAAGAAATGGCTTTAGGTAGGGAAGTGACATAATCAGATTTAAACTTTTACAAAGATCACTCTTATTAGGTATAGAGAATGGATTGGAAGGAGGCAAGCCTAGAGCCAAGGAAACTATTTAGGAGGATATTGCAATAATTCAGGCAGGGGATGATAACTGTTTGTCATAAAATTATAGTGTGACAGGGTGTGTGTGAATTCTTATCAACTTTAGCTCCCTTTCCACCTGTCTTAGTGCTACACTGGAAGCCACTCCACAAGGGCTGCATCAACATTGCCCTCCAGCTTTCTATTAGATGTGGTCAATGGCAGATACCTGTAGGTGATTATAGAGAAGGAGAAGAGGTTGAGAATGATTCCCTCTAGGATTGATCCACCCTGGTAGCCACATGTTGGTTGCTCCAGCTAGTGTTTGGCAACTGTATTGTTATGGCTTATATATGAGATGTTACCCAAAAGTTCATGTGTGAGAAAATGCAGAAAAGCTCAAAGGTAAAATGATCAGATTATAAGAGATGTAACCGAATCAGTGGATTAATGCACTGGTATGGATTAACTGGGTGGAACTATGGGTGGATCTCCATGACTTGGGTCAGAGAAAGGGGGCTTACGTAATGGTCAGAACAAAATTGGCTTTCATCCAATCCTGAATATATTTGGTTTATCTCAAGCTAACATTCCTTGTTGCCAAGGTTTAGTCCTAAAATTCCACATAACATTCTTATGGGTTTATCTGTATTTTGCTGGGAAACTTTGTAGGGAAATAAGACCAGGGTTAATCAGGGGGCAGTCATGGTGGTTACAACTACATATGGCTACAGTCAAATCAAGCTGGATCCTTATACCCCTCCACCTCATCTGAAGCAGTTCTGAAAGATTCAAATAGAAATACAATAGAAGTCTCAATTTTTTCCTTTTTTGATGAAAGAATCCTTTAAAATGACAAACAAAACTGTACATATTTGCAGTACACAATGTTTAATATACATATGCATTGTAAAATAATTAAATTGTACTAATTAACATATCCATCATCTCACATACTTACCATTTTTTTGTGATGAGAACATTTAGAATCCAATCTTTCAGCAATTTTCAAGTATACAATATATTATTAATTATAATTATCATGAAGAACAGAATATCTACAGATCTTCTAGAAGAAAGACTTAGATCTTTCTAAATGCAACGTTGTACATTTTGGCCAACATCTCCCCATTCCCATTACCCTCTGACCTCCAGCATCTGGCAACCATCCATCACTCTACTTTATGTTTCTGTGAGGTCAACTTTGTTAGATTCCACACAAAGATGAGATCATGCAGTATTTGTCTCTCTGTGCCTTGCTTATTTCACTTAGTATGATATCTTCCGAGTTCAGTTAGGTGTCACAAATGGCAAGATTTCCTTCATTTTTAAGGCTATATGTATATATGGCTTTGGGTAGTAAGAACATTTTCACAGTATTAATTCTTTCAATACTTGAACATGTGATATATTTATTTGTTTCTTCTTCAATTGTTTTCATCAGTGGTTCATAATTTTCAATTTCCAATTATTTGACCTAATTAGTAAACTTTACTCCTATTTTTTTCTCATAGCTATCATATTATTAACTAATTTTTTGGAAAGTTTGTTAATATAGAAATGCTACTGATTTTTATATTTTGATTTTCCATACTGCAACTTTGTAGGATGAAAATATTCTGTTAGAATATTTATTAGTTCTAACAATTTTTTGGTAGGAGTCCTTAAGTTCATATATATATATATTTTTTTTCGTATCATCACCAAATAGGGAAAATTGAACTTTCTTTCTAATTTGGATGACTTTTATATATTTTTCTTGCATAATTGCTTTGGCTAAGAATTCCAGTATTATACTATATAGAAGTGGCCAGAATAAGCATCCCTGTCTTGTTTCTGATCTTAGAGGAAAAGCTTTTTTCTTTTCATCATCAATGTTTGCTGGGAGATCCTCTTAAGTGGCTTTTATTGTGTGGAGTTATATTCTTTTACCCTGATTTTTTTTTTTGAGTTTTTAATCATAAAATTCTTTTGAGTTTTGCCAAATGTTTTTTCTGTATCTATTGAAGTGATCATATCATTTTTATACTTCATTTTGCTAATGAGCTGTATCACATTTATTGATTTGCTTATGATGTAATATCCTTGCACCCTAGGAGTGAATCATACTTGATTATAGTGTATGATTCTTTTATTGCACTGTTGAATTTGCTTTGAAAGTGCTTTATTGAGGACTTTTGTATCTATGTTCATTGGTGAGAATGATGTACATTTTTTTTCTTTATATCCTTGGGATCAGGTTAATACTGGCCTCATTAAGTTTAAAAGTGTTTCCCCTCTTCAATTTTTTTGAAAGAGTGGGCTTGTAATTAATTTTTCTTTAAATATTTGGTAGACTTCAATATTGAAGTCTAGCTGACTAGTCCTGGTATCATTGGAATGTTTCCTTTTCAGAAGTAATTTTGTCTCTTTGTTCTGTTACTCTAGCTAAAAGTTTGCCAATTTCTGTTTGTGTTTTAAAAATTGATTCAATTTAATAGATCTTTTCTATTTTGTTTTTCTAATATTTTATTTATTTCTGTTCGGATTTTCATTATTTTCTTCCTTCTACTGACTTTATGCATAATTGATTCTTTGTTTTTCTCATTAGTTGAATTATAAAGTTAGATTGTTTGAGGTCTTTCATATTTCTAAATATAGGCATTTATCTGTATAACCTTCCCTATCAGAACTACTTTTGCTGCATTTCTTAAATATGTTGTGTTTACATTTTTCATTAGTTTCAAAATTTTTTAAAATTTCTCTTTCTTTTTAGATTTATTTTTTGTTAGGAATGTATAATTTAATTCCTACATATTTGTGAATATCCTTCTTGTGATTGATTTATATTTTCATATGTTATGGCCTAAAAAGATAGTTGGTATGAATTTGAACAAATCTTGACTTTGTAAGAACTTGTTTTGTGGACTAACATATGATATATCCTAGAGAATGTTCCACGAATACTGGAGAAGAATGTGTATTTTGCTTTTGTTGGTTCTGTCATATCCATTTGGTTAGTAATGATGTTTAAGTTTTTGTTTCCTTATTATTTTTCTCTTTAGATGACCTATACATTGTTGAGAATCAGGTGTTGTAGTCCTCTATGATTATTGCAGTGTTATAATTGCTTCATTTGGTTCTGTAAATATTTGCTTTATATATTTAGTTCTCTAGTTTGGGATACACATTTATTTACAACAATTGTATACACTTTATTGAAACAATCTCCTTGTCATCTATGATGATATTCTTTGTCTCCCATGATAGTTTTTGAATTAGAATATCTTGTCTTATATAACTACATTAGCTCTCTTTTGGTTACCTTTCTTTTTACTCATAGCCTGTTAAAATGAGTCTCTTGTGGTATCATTTAGTTAGTTCTTTATGTGTATTTTTTATATTTATTTTTTTAGGTGTAGATGGACACAACACAATGCCTTTATTTTTATGTGGTGCTGAGGATCAAACCTGGGTCTTGCCCGTGCTAGGCGACTGTTCTACCGCTGAGCCACAATCCCAGCCCCAATATGTATGTGTATGTTTTTTAAAATCCATTCAATCACTGCATGTCACTTGATTAGAGAATTTGATCCATTTATGTAATTACTAAAGTAATTATGAAAGTAATTACTGCTAGATAAAGCCTTATTACTGCCATTTTGTTATTTGTTTTCAGACAGTTTTGCTGTTCCTTTGTTCCACTATTTCTCTCTTGATGTCTTTCTTTGTGATACAGTGATCTTTTTGTATTGTGCATGTCAATTTATTTATCCTTTGTGTATCTACTAAAGTTTTTTTCTTTGAGGTTACCATGTGGTTTACATAAAACATCTTATAACAGTCTATTTTAAGCCTTTAACAACTTCAATCACATACATATACTCTATAATTTAATCTCTCTTTTTATTATTGATGTAACAATCTAGATAACTTATATATCATATATCTTTTGTCTTTATTATATAGTACAATTAAAATAATTTATGCATCACTATTACAGTATTATTTTGAATTTGACTATATTCTTGCCTAAATAGTTTTATCTTTTCATATGTTTTTATGTTGTTAGTTAGTATCCTTTCATGTCAATTTGAAGAACTTGCTTTGGCTTTTTTTTTTTGGTATGGCAGGTCTAGTAGTGATAAATTCAAAAGTTCTCTGGCAAAGTCTTTATCTCTACTTCATTTCTGAAGGACAGTATAGCCAGGTAAATTATTCTTGGTTAGAAGTTTTTTGTGTTCTGTTTTTTTTTTTTGTTTGTTTGTTGTTGTTGTTCTTTGTTCTTTTAGCACTTTAGATATATCATCCTACTTTTTCCTGTAAGGTTTCTGCTGAGAAATCTGATAGTTTTTGAATTTTGAAAATTTGACTTACCTGTATTTCAGTGATTATCTATTTATGTTTGTTCTATTTGGATTTCTTTATGCTTCCTGATCTGTATATTTATTTCCCTTTACAAATTTGGGAAGTTTTTATTATTATTTCTTTACATAAAATTTATGTCCCTTTCTCTTTCTCTGATCCTTTTGGGACACTCATAATGCATATATTGTTTGCTGTGTGGTGTCCCATAAATCCTATTGACTTTCTTTACTCTTTTTTCATTCTTTTTAAAATTTTTTATCCATTTGATTGGGAAATTTTCAAATGACCCATCCTTGAGCTCATTAATTATTTTTTCTGCCTGATTGCATTTGTTGCTGAAACAATCTATAGAATATATTATTTTAGTTATTGTATTAATTTGATTCAGAATTTCAGATTGGCTCTTTTTCATGGTTCCTATGTCTTCATTAAACTCCTAATTTAGTTTGTTATTGTTTTCCTGATTTAATTTGTTGTTGGTTTATTTTATTTTCTTGTAGTTCACTGATTTTGTTTGTAACAATTATTTTGAATTATTTTTCATACATTTTTGTAGATTTTGTTTTTTAGGATCTGTTACTGGTACTTTATTTTGTATGGTTAATTGTATCATGTTTCCCTGACTAATCATGATATTTTTGGTCATGCATTTGTAATTGCACTTTTGAACAAGTATCCATCTATTATAATCTTTATATACTGGTTTTTGCCAATTATCTTCACCAGTAATCCCATGTGGAGGTTCTAGTCAGGCTTTCTGGTGTGGTTTTTGTTGGCAGGTTTCCTGCCAAGAGTCCCCATGCAGACTGATGTGAAGCCTGAGTCTACAAGGACTGGTCTAGAGCTTGGGTCCTAGGAGCTTGTACCCTATGAAGTTGGTTTGGGTTCCTGGTCAGTAGTGACTCTCTTGACACCAGGCCCACTGGGGGGTGTCCTTTCAACTAGATCCATGTAGGTGGGAATGTGTGTATAGGTGCTGACTGGAAACCTGGGTCCATGCAGTTCAACCTGGTGCTTGGTGGGCCTTGAACCCTGAGTCCATAGGGACAGTGTGGCCTTGGGGAAAACCTGGGAATTCTCAGTTTTCTAGTTTTTTTTTTTTTGCCTCAACTTGTTAAGAAAAATAGGTGTAATAATAGCAAATATCTTACTAAATATCAGACACAGTATTAGACCTTTAAATACATTGTCTTGTTCAATCTTTACAACAATTTGTAAAACAGGTATTATCCATTTATGAGTATGAAAATTTCACAGAAGTTAGGTAACCTAACTTAGGTTACCCATCCACTAGGTGGCAGAGCTAGAATTCAAATTCACATGACTATTTTATATGTATGGAACTCTGAGGATATTTTCTGGATGTTTATACTGAGGGTTCCTTAGACCAAGCTATACATGGATTTAGAGGATTTAATATTGGGTTTTGAGGAGTTATTTTAATTAATTTTTTTCTGTTTTGCTTGTTAAAAGGCTGCATAAACTATTCGATACCATCTTCGAGGCTGATTTTTTGACAGAGATTTATTCTGTCACCATATTGACTCAATTGTTAATTTTTGAAAGCTTCCAATGTCACATCAGTTTGTGGGTAGGACTATGTAAGAGAGAGGAGACAATTTTATACAGAAAGGAAAAATCATTGGTTTTATCTTAAGTGAACTGTATATATCTATATTTCTTGAAAAAGATTAGCAGTCCCTGCTATATTTGCCACCAGAGGGAGTCATATGAATACCATAATGTATTGACAAAGATAAAGACATAATTATTGACTCATTTGTTCTAATTTCATTGATTTTTCAGTGAGGATTCAGAATTTGGTAAAACTGACATAATTCTGGAAAAGGACTCAAACATCTCATTTTAATTTATCAGTTAATTAATTACTATAGGGTTAAAACAGAAGAAACATGCTACTTAAATTAGCAATGCAGATAAAAGATAAGCATGAAAACAAACACATTCCAGATTTCAGCAACATGAGCTTAATCTTATACAGAAACACAAAAATTATGTTGTTATCTCTTTTGTTCCCAAAATTATTATCTACTATACCAAAACACAGTATCAAAATTTCTGGAATCAACAATTTTATTTATGTTCAATTAAACACATTTTATCATTATTCTTCCTCTTCTAGAATGACTGTGTTTATTATTGTTCACAACAATATTAAGCAAAATGAAAGTGAACTGAAAGGAAGCTAGGTAGAAAGATTTCATAACCAAAGACTATTTTAGGTACCTATATACTCTGAAACACATGCTAAGATTTTCTCAATTGGTAAACCAGAAGAAAATATTGATTATAGCTGGTAAGTAAATGATTGGCTTATAACATAATTTGTTTTATTTCTAACTTTATAATTGATTGAGCAAAATAATTTTCTGAAACCTATTATATACATAGTATTATATTTTCCATTAAAATTGAAGTCTAGGGACAATCTTGGCAAGATGAATTCTGATGTGATATATAGACCAGTTGTCCTCAAAAAGCGGTACGTGGAGCAGCTTCACCATGATTGCTTGGGAACTTGTTCAGCATACAAATTCTCAAGTCTCAGTCAAGACCTCAGTAGGTCTTAAAATTCTAGGAGTGGGGTCTAGTCATCTATGGTTTGGGAAACTCTCTAGGGGATTCTGTTGCTCACTCACTAATAGAGACATATAGTCTATTGAAACTAAGTCCAATGACATATGCAGATTAGAGCATTAATTTTGGTATTTTGCAATATTTATATGTCATGGACAAATTTTAAAAATATTTAAAGATAAATGGATGATCATTAAAATGCTTAAATATTATAACTTTGTTTTAGTCTCAAATAGTCATAGATTAGAGTAGTTGAATTTTAAAATAATAGCCATGCATTTTGGAGAAGCAAAAATAAACAATATATTACTTTCTGTAAAATGAGAAAGGTTGAACTACATGGACCCTGTTTTCTTTTTCTCTCTCTACAGTGTTGGCTGTGCACAAAAATCATGATTTACTGATTTTCATGTTTATCATTTTGAATTTATATTGTTAAGAACTTCACAAGAAAATGCTATTGAAAAGCAGCCTATCCAAGGGAAAAGTGAAGTTTTCCTAGAAAAGATAAACAAGTTAATTATTATAAGATGACTAAATTTGTACTTTATGCACTTCGTTGGTGGGGGTGGAGACTGAGTTTAACCTAGGGGCACTCTACCACTGAGCTGCATCCCAGCCTTTTTTAATTTTTATTTTGAAATAAGTTCTTACTAAATTGCCAAGGATGGCCTCTAATTTGTGATCCTCCTGCTTCAGCTTCCTCGGTTGCTGGGATTAAAGGTGTATACCACCATGTGGGAATTTTTATTTATTTATATTTTATTTTTTCGCACCAGAGATTGATCCCAAGGGCACTTAACTGAAATCTTTATGTATTATTTTTGTATTGTTGGAATTTTTATCTAAATACATGCATTGCTTTATAATAGAAAATATACTTCTATTCAACAAACAGTGTTTTAAAATTATCTTTAATGTCTAGCTGCAAACAAGTAACTGGAATATGACACAAAATGAAACTGGCTTTTATTTTGGTTTATCAAGATATATTAGTTTGAATCATATTAGTTATTTCAGCACAAAGCAGTCAGATTATAAGTAGATGGTCTTACACATTCTTTGTGATTGACTTATATGTACATAATAGATTTCACTGGTCATTTATAACTGACCTTAGAGATTGACTTGTCACTGCATTAATAGCACATTCATATAAGGCACAAAGTAATAGGCACACCAAAAAAAAAAAAAAAAAGGTAGCTGCAAAGATTTAGTTGATGTTCTTTCAATTAGATTGGTACATCATGATAATAGCTTCCATTAATTACTTGTCTTTCCTTATATATACAGGATAATGTTAAGATGAATTCTTTTCCCTGTTTGCAAGGAAAAGAAAGGTTACATACACATTTGTTGAAGATAGAATAGATGCATGAGTTCCTGAACTTGTTTGACCCTTCTGTAGGAGAAAATCAGAGTTTCAAAATTTTTCTTCCTGTTCTTGAAATGACCAATTTCACAAAATGGGGGGGGGGGGAAATGTTGGGCTGTTGATTACAGATTTATAGTAAATGTGAGAAATTGAAGAATGGGGTTGCAATAAATTTCCTGCAATTTCTCTTTTTTAGGCCTCAGAATTGGGGGCTACTGTTAGTCTTCAAGACCATCCTTGCCCAAGCATGTTCACTGCTTGGAGTTAAATGAAGTGCATGTGGTGAGGGTATCACAGCTCTCTGGAGATAAGACATGGACTTGCATTGAAGAATTTAAACATCATTGTTTTGGGGATGTTGTATTCAAGGTAGTTTTAAAATAACATTCAGATTGGAAATTTAGAATTTCATAATGCTGTTCAAGAGAATGAATGGGCAAGAAAGTTTTGTAAAAAATAATACATATGTAAATTATTATTTATAGAAGCTATGATTGTCTTATGTGTTTCCAAAAATACTGTATTTACAGTGATTCTTAAAGCAATCAAGAGGTAGAGATAGTTTAAAACTTCTTAACAGCTATTTAAATGAGGCTGTGTATTGTAGAGTTGAAGAATATGGATTCTGAGTCATATTGGATTTAAAATCTCTACCAGGTAGAAAGTTTTGGCACTGAATGAGTAGAGTTCAATTTCTTTTGTTCCCCAATCTCATTGTCTCATCCAGAAGATGGGAAGAACAGTGTTTTATTCTTCATTGGGGAATATCTGTGACAGTGCAGGAATAATACAGCTCTTTTTTTAATCTCTTAGATGAAGTTAAATTTATGACATGAATATATAATTATGCCTGGGAGCATGTCTCTTGAACACACATGTTTTTATTAGTCCTTCATCTTATTTACTATTAGCATTTAGTGGCAAGTATTTTCTAATCCTGTGAAGGAAAGCCACCTCAAATGAAGAAGTTATTATTCTATGGACTATAATTATGCAGCCTTTGGAAAACCTCAAGAATACTGTCAGATTTAGTCACTTCAGTTTTTAATTTCAAAGGTTAATGAATCAATAATAGAAAGATCAGGAAACAGAGGCTATCAGCTTTTCTTCTGTTTTTGCATGGATTGAAATTTTGGCATATTCCTTATATTTTAAGAAAGAATTTTCTTAAATTGTTAATATTGAAAAAATCCTTACTTTGTCTTTGAAAGCAGGAAACGTGTAACAAAGCTATTTATAGCTGATAAAACCATTGGGTACTAAGCCATCACTGATAGTGATTAAAGGATGCAAGTGTCAGGGAATCCACAGTTCCCTTAAGAAAAAAAGAATATTAAATAGCTCATGAGGACCATTGTGGTATGGCCTTTTTTCTCCTTTAATAAGAAAAGATTGCAAGAAGCTGAGAATAGAGAGATTATCCCTTTATGTAATTTAAAAAACAGAGGGCTTTGGATTCCTAGTTACTAAAAAGATATTTCAATATAATAAAATCCTTACCAAAGAGGAAGAGTACATATATTATAAGAATATCTTAATTCTGTATTTCATTATTTTAAGCAGCATTTATCTCTCCATAAGATCTTATTTTTGCTGTGCTGTGAAAATCAGCTCAAATTCAAATAGCATAAAGAAGATAACCATTAAAGGGAAAATACAGCAATCCTTAAGGTTTCTTTTAAACAGATCGTGTTGCAAGATGAGGATGAAGCAAATGTATTAAACAGTTTTGCTGTAAACATTTTCACAATATTTAAAAACTAGTTTATCCTAAGGTTTGGAATCATTCTAATTTCCAATTTGGTTTGCACCAGTTTTCCTTAATTAGAGGAATAAATGAATAAAACAAGATGGATATTAATGATTTATGAAATTTCTAATATCAGAAGCTGGGTTTGCTGCCTGACTGCCTTCAAGGTTGACATGCACTGAATTAGGATGTCGGTGATGGTGAGTCATGAATGTTCTGTCTTTTTCTTGTGGCCACAGGCATATGTTTTCAAGAACAATAGTCACACACAATGTTCAGTTTAGAATCACAGATTGGAATGACATAACATGGTCCTTAGGTTGTAAGTATTCTCTAGTCATAGAGACAACTTGCTCATCTCTTTTAAAAAAAATTTTTGGTAACCATTGGCATACCAATTCACCTAACACTTACTAGAAACTCATATTTTCTTTAACATTATGTTTTTAAAAATAACAATTCCTTTTTAAAAATAATACAATTTTTCAGTGATGGATTTAAGTTCTTTGGTATAGTCTGCCACTTGTTTGTAGATGCAAGCTATGAGTTCTACTTCTGATACTATACCTTTCAACTGGTACAGTGACTTGTGCTTCCTACTATTTCAATTTTTTTTTTTTACCATTTCTAGTTTTTGCTGTTGTCTAGATTAGCCAATTTTTGCCAGTAAATTGTAGCCAACATAATTATTAAATCATATATGAAAAAAAATTGCGCACATACATAAATACTATTATTCTTTTTATTTGTTTATTTTATGTATCATGCTACTCTTACTTGTGATTTGTATGTACTCTTACTTATGGTATTTGTACACTACTGTGAACAAACTAGAAGCAATAAGATAAATTCATACCGAACGGTTGATTTTCTCATATAATGCAGGAAGGCATTTTCTTGTTCCTAACATAGTACAAAAAGACCATGAGTAAAATCATCTTGAAAATAGCACATGAAATATTTCAGATTTTATAATCTCACTTTGTCAATAAATCTTACTCTAAAGAAATTTGAAATTTGCATTTATTACAATCAGTGTTATATTAGTAAATGTTTATATCACTCTGGGGAAAAAAGAGCTGTAATTAGTAGTATTGGCTGATTTCCTCATGTAAATACTTCCAGCAAGATTGATTTCAACCACCAACCTCTCATCCCTGATTGGTGATGGAGAGAGATGAGCTGATTTTCTCAGACTGATTTTTTCAGACCAGCATGAGCCAGATCCAGGCTGGTTATAATTCCTGCTAAAAGCTGAAATTATGGCATTGTTTCAAATGATTTTTTAAAAAGTCCTAACAGATTTTGTCACACCAGATTACTTTAGTATCTTTCTTTCTTTGAGAGGAATAGCCCCCGAGAGTGATCTGAGTACTTTTAAATAGATAATCACTGTAGAAAACTCTGTCTTAGAACAAATCTCATATATTTGAAATAGCTATGAAGTTAGGGACATAAATTACCCAAAACTCTTTTTCTTCACCTGGAGAGCAATCTTGCCATGTTAACACTGAGTTTTATTGCTGCTATTTCTAATATTTGCTACGTATAATATTAGTGAGCAGAAAACATCTTTGAACAGTAAATTCAATGATTTTGAAAATATACAGTTTTATTTTTCATTATAGAAAAGGTAGTTTAGAGTAGTACTCACACTTAGAGTTCACATACTGGTGTAAATCTCAAAACTGATGTTTACTGTTTTGTAATGAGAATAGAGGCAAAATTGAAGCAAGGGCTTAGACGTTATCATGGCAATTTACCTGTGGCATCCAAGGTATGACTCCTCTCATAGGTCTATATTTGTGTCCTTTACTCATTGGATAAGGTACAACTCAGTCTGAGTTTTAACAATCCTTTTATAGGATAAGTTGGTAGATCTGGCTATAACAAAAAACTCAAGATGAATCTTGAAAATATATAATATGTCTCATTTTGTATAGAAGATAAAAGTGAATATTCTGAGTTTGTCAAAATCATTTTTAAATCTCAAATTTCATTCCTATCAATATTTCTCCATGAGACTGATTTCTATATTTGAGGGTTATTAAAACAGAAACCATTCAGAAACCCACAATCCTTTGCAAGTTGTATTCTTTTCAATCCAACCTTGATTAGACAATTTACAAAGTAAGAAGCAATTTTACTTATTGCACTAAAATCCTTGAAATATAATATGAAAAAATATATTGTTAGTTATATTTTCATGTACAGACTACAACTTGTGTTGTCAAGTACCAGCAGTAGAAATTTCCATATGTCTAACCTAAATGAAGTTGTTCACATTCTATTGTAGGTACAATTGGATAAAAGGTCACAGCAGACAAAATAATCTTCTAAAAATATAACTTGGTTGTTCCACTCATTTTCTGGCTTAAAACTCTCTTACAACTTCTTGTAACATTTAGAATAAAATTCACACTCCTTTTCATCACATGTAAGATCCCAGGTGTTCTGCACCCAGTCTCCGTCTCTGACTTTGTCTTACCTTTAGTACATTCAACCATATCAGTCATATCTGTGTTCCTTGAATGTGCCAAGTGTGTGCTCACCTCATCCATCATCACCTTTTATTTGATGTTCCTTTTATTGAAGATCCTGTGCTCAAATCTTCCCACAGCTGGCTTTATCTTATTCTTTGAGATTTCAGATTAGTATTGCATTCTAGAGAGGCTTTCCTTCTGTCATTTATCAAGTGATTATTTTATCAATTTAATGACACCTATCACTATCTGAAATTATTTTTGTTATTGGTTTGATTATTGTGCCTCTTTTTTCATTAGAATATAAAGGTGATAAATGAGAGGACGTTGTATCTCTTGTTTATGTCTGTTATTATCAAATTTGTTATTTTGGGAAAGATCCTAAAATATAACAAATGTGGGGAGAAGAGCCATTTTATTTTCACTAACACTGAGTCACTTCATTTGGAAATTATGGGAAAACTTGAGAAGATATCTCACTAAAGAGCAGTGCATGTCAGTGGAGGATTTTTGTTGCTATAAAAGCACTCACCTATGGAAATAAAATCTATCTCATTTGATAGATAAACTCCATTTCTGATGCCATATGTAATCATTCTCCCCTCCAAATTCCTTTCAATAAACTCATTAATCCATATTTTTTTGAGAAGTCCAGTATATTTTCATACATTTTTTCATCATTTTTTCCTGAAAAATCAAGTGTTTGTTATAGAACACAATTTTTCACTGGGGATCCATAGATGCCCTGAAATTGGATATGAACTGTGATATATATTAATTTTATTAAAGTAAAATATAGTGATCATCAGATTCTAAGTGGAATCATGATTCCTAAAATACTAATAGCTTCTTTTACATGAATTCCAGAAAACATAAGCAGGAAAAGCTCAGAAACAGTCTGCATATATTGGCACCAATTATAATAAGCTAAAGATGAAGGTATAAACTTACAAAAATACTTATTTTTATGTACCTATTTTTGACTACATTTTGAATTAAATTCCCCACCATGAATGTAGGGATATTGAGAAGGTAAGTTAATGGTAGGCTCTCTGAAGATGAGATACACTTTGAAGCTAATTATTTTGTACAGCAATACAACTGATAAAATTTACTGCATTTATTCCAGTTATAGCAAAAGGCATCAACTAGAACCACATGGGATAATTTCCTTGCTATGTGAATATTTTCTCTGATAAGGCTTTTAGTAGCCCTATTCATGACTAAGAGCTGAAATCCATTATATATGACTTTCAGTCTGCTCCGATTCTGATCAAATGGTCTACTTGAACTTTGATTTTTAAAACTTAGGGCCTACAAATAGTAGTAAGATTTATTTCTGTATGTCCACTATTTCACTTCTAATGTAGGAATAATTAAATGGATTTAGATATAGATTTCATTCTAATTTAGTTTGGAACCTGAGATACTTTACCTCATGTCATTTATAAATATTCCATTTTTTTATGTTATTGAAAATATCACATCACAATTTCTGTTGCCTCATGTTAACCTTTGTAATAAAAAGTAATAAAGATATTATTTTTGGAAAATCTGCTTTGAAGGTATAATGTTCATGTTGCACCTACAGCATGCTAGATAAGCTGGCAGTCAATGCCTTTAATAGTGTATTCTTAGATGGATGAATACATAAGTATATACTTTGCTATTTTAGTATCTTTAAATATACATAAGGCATACATACATATGCTGTATTTTTTTCCAAAGATATTTACCTAAGTTGTTGAGGTCACTATGAACTCAAAAGTTGTTATTATACTATAAATTGCTTGGTGAATATTGTTCTATAGTTCTAGAACTTACCTATTTTCATTTTCTATTGCTTAATGAAGACCTTGCCTTCAAGCATTGTAGGATGGACCCATGTATGATTAATATATGAAGAACTCAATGAAAAATTTTAAGAATTTCTAATTTCAATGTAGTTAGAATAATATAATTTTCTTAAGTGTAGCATTGCTAAATTTTATATTCATTCTATTCAGGATGTTAATATTTTAAAAAAGAAGCTTCTCCAAAACTATAGGAAAAGCTTTGAGCTTTTTTGACTCTACTCTGGTTTCTCCCATAGTCCCTTTAAACCAAATGAAGCAATTGAGAAATACATAAGCTAAAACCATTATATTTCTTGTTGGCACACACACACACAAAAATCTCCCACCATGTCAAGCACTTATTATGTTGTGAATCACAGAAGAGAACAATAAGAACTACAAAGAGGTATTTCTGACCACTGATGTGTGCTTTCTTTTTTTTTTATTTTGGAGCTTGATCTACACATAAAATATCAGCAAGGGCTAGTGCTGTTCTCTGATCAAGAAGAGTATTATTTACAGAATAGAGCCCAACTCAAAAATTAATAATGAACTTTATATCTTTTCTATGGTTCTCAAAGTTCCCCTGTCAATTCTACTTCCATACTGTTATAATTTGTACTGCTTATAAACTCTTTAGGGGGTTATATCCTTCATTTTAAAATATAATTTTTAATTGAATAGTGTTCTACAATAAGTATGGTTAATTTTTATTATCAGAAAAAATTAACAGTTGAAGTTACTTATTTTTAGAAAGTGCTCTCGTGTGGAAGATAACATAGTCAGCACTGAGGAATGGGGTGAAGTGATTGAGAGTATTGGTTTGGGAATCATATTATTTGAATTTGCAGATCTGAACTAAACTAACAGGTGATCTCTGTGAAACATTCACAGATTCTCTGTACCTTAGTTTCCTCAACTAAAAATGAGCATAACAATAACTCCTACCTCAAAAAATTATAATGATAATTAATCGAATAATTACATGACCAGTAATTTGCCCTTGCACATAGCATACACTCAATAAATTTAATTTAATGGACGTTGTACTATATCTATTGTAACACATGTAGTCCATATGTGAGCTTTTTTTCCTTTTTTTTTTTAGTTGTTGATGGACTTTTATTTATTTATCTATATGTGGTACTGAAAATAGAACCCAGTGTTTCACACATGCAAGGGAAGCACTGTACCACTGAGCTACAACCCCAGACCCTGAGAATTTTTTAATAGGAAAATATTTAGTAACTTATTTTTGGTAGGCTAAATAGACTCAGATATTGAAAATATCAGAAAAGGCTGCCTTTCATAATATTCATAATTCTTTGGTCTTTGCATAGGAGGTTGCCATCAAGAATCTGTTTAGATTCTACAGAGCTCTTTAGAGCAAGAACTTTCTGGAGATTCTTTCTTAAAATAATTTGGCAGTGATCCTATTAATGTAATAATAGCTTGGGTCAATAACTTACAGCATATAAATTTAAGTCACTTTTTCTAACCACACTGTCTTTACTTGAGTTCATTCACTTTGGGGAGAAATCCTTTTCTGTTACATTTTCACCTCATTGATAACAAGCAAATGATGAAGCACAAATGATCTTGGACTTGAGAAAGTATGTCCTGAGGAAGAGGTTTTCTATTTGTTTGTTTGTGTGTTTGTTTTTAGCAGTGGGTAGGGCGAATTGACCTCCCAAACTTTTCATATTTCTCATTACCAAGCAGCTCTATAGAGATGTTTCATTCGTTGAGGACAACATAAGCAGTTTAAGAATGAGTTTCTGTCTATAGCTACTCTTTATTTTTAAGAATGAGTGGTAAAAGATTTGCTAATTCTTTTATGACTTATAACCTACCAAAGGCATACCTTTTCAGTCACGCAGGGTCACAATTTTATTTTCTATGAGGAGGAATATTAAGTATGCTGTAACAATATTAAATTTTTTTAACTTTTTAGATCACTGTTATAGCATTAGGCAGCCATTAAGGCTGGAGCTAGTTCACAGCAGTTATTGATCATTGCCTAAACTTACCTATCGTCTCACACAAGGTTTATATTTATGGAATATTACTGTATACTAGGCATGGTAACAAAGCATGGATGAAATGAAGTAATACTTTAATGAGTGGACAGTCTTTAACAGAGAAGTTATAATACAATATAATAAAGATTTTGATGATGGAGATACAAATAAATAGTCATAAGTCCTCAATAAGGAATGTCCTCAGAGGTAGAATTTTGCCAAGGTTAAAAGCAAGAAAGGATTCTGGAGGAGGAAAGAACATTAAGCAAATGTGTGTAGAGCTTCTGTAGGGTATCATCTGCTGGGATATATAACAGGAGAATGAAAGGCAACTCAAACCACAGAGCAGCAGTTCAATGGGTAGAATTTTTGCATCTTTGTGTGTCATGTTAAAGTCTAAAGATGTTCCAATCAACCTACGAGTTAAGTAGAGAAGCAAAAGCTCTTAACTAGAGGTATGACATGATCAGATGTTAAAGAGAAAACTTAAGTAAAATTCTAGAAGTAGAGGGTAGACAATAACATAAAATCCCCCACTTAAAAAAATCTCTAGATCTCATTAGCTCTAAAATTTTCTGTTAGTTTTAGAAAAATGGGGAGCTTCAGTCATTGTTGAAGGAACAAACTGTTTCTTTTCTTGATTCTCTTAAGGATAATCAGTCCTCAGAATAAATGGCATAAATAACTTATAGGAGGAAAGATTCATTTTGGCTCAGGGTTTCAGAGTTTCATGGTCAACTGGCTCCATTGCTTTGGGCCTGAGTTGAGGCAGAACATCATGGTGGAAAGGCACGGCAAAGGAAAGCTGCTCAGCTCAAGTCAGCTGAGGAGAGAGAGAAAGAGAGGGAGAGAGAGAAAGAAAATGTAACTGGAGAGGCTGGGGAGAAGAAGTACCCTTCCATGGCATGCCTGTGGTGACCTACTTCATTATTCAATCACGTCCACCTCTTATAATTCCCACTGCTTACGAGTAGTCCATTCAGCTATCCATAAATTAATCTATTGATAAGGTCAGAGCATTTATGATCCAGTCACTTTCCCTAACTCTACCTCTGAACATTGCTATACTGGGGACCAAGCCTTCAATACTTGAATCTGGGAAGGATACTTCATATTTAATCCATAACAGTATCCATGGGTTTTACACCATGGATTTGACCAATTGCAGATCAAAAATACTCTGAAAAAAAAAGTTATGCTTTTACAGAACATGTACGGACTTTTTCGCTTTGTTGTTATTATTATTAAAATAATACAGTGAAACAACTATTTACATACCATTAGGTACTGTAAGTAATCAAGAGGTGATATACATCACGCAAGAGGATATAGTAGGTTTTATGCAAATACTTCAACATTTTATACAAGGTACTTGAACATCTTCAGATTTTGGTCCTGGAACCAGTTCCCATATGGGTACTAAGCATCAACTGTATTTGTTTTAAGGAGGAATAAATATATTAATTTAAAGATGGGAGGAACTTAGAGATCCTGTGGTTTATTTTCATTGGGTCCTACTTGAGGAAACAGAATCAAGCCACTTATCTGACTAAGGAACCAGGACTAAAACCCGGTCTACAGTGTTTTCTCCTGTGTTAGAGTCTGTAAACAAGTCAGGATGGCACCTGGCAAATGTTAGAATGGGGGTGACGAACAACTTGTGTCGATTGATACAGCAGGAGTGGGAGCCATTTATTGTAGGACAACAGAGGTATTTATACGTTTTACACAGCTTGTCTTAATTAGCATAAACTAGATACATCAGTCAACCAATAAGGAATCTCCACACTTAATGGCTCGCTGGCATTACTTCACAAACCACTCTCTCTGGCAATATGCCAGGCGCCATCCAGACTTGTTTACAGACTCTAACAAAGCAAGTATATTAGAATTGATTCAGAGGGAATATGCTGACATTCAAAATCTGCATTTCTTTAACTTGAACACTTTCAGCATCTTCCTGCTAGTACCATTTCTGTTACTCATTTAGTTTTCATTTATGCTATAAAGGATGGCCAACATCTTAGGCTCCTGCATGATATAATTGTGGAACATTTTGTGTAAAATTTTTGTTGCAGAAAATTCTATTATATATAGTTATTTTTAGAGAATCAAATTGACTCAAGCCATAATATCCATAAGACAGATTTTGGTCCTGTGGTGACATTTTTAACTAGTAAAAGCATATATCTATTAAAGACATAGTGGATTATTGTTAGGGTTAATGTAGACAACCCCCAAAACTTTAGAATATGTAGAAATATCAGATGTAAAAATGAGCAAATGAGACTTCCCTTGAATCTGAAAGAAAATTGTCTTGAATTATTAAATTTTCTGTATCCTCTCACTTCTTCATTTGTTTCTTAAGTTCCAGTTCCCTTAACTCAAAGTTATTGAATGATGTTAGAGTAAAAGTGAATTTCTTAAACATATTTAAAACATTTTTAAAATGCTTTAAAATTTAAAGCATATTTAAAGCATTTTTCCCAGTTATAGTGAAATGTACATTAGCATTATAAATAAAATTATATGAATTATATGCATTTACATTGAACACTGTACCTTATACAGTTAAAGACTTCAAAAACTGTACTTCAGGGCTGGGGTTGTGGCTCAGTGGTAGAGTGCTTGCCTGACATGAGTGAGGCCCTGTGTTCAATCCTCAAGACTGCATAAAAATAAATAAATAAAAGATTCACTGACAGCTAAGAAAAATAAAATAAATTGAAAAAAAAATATACTTCAAAAACTGTACCATATTAAAAATATTAGTTTTGATTTTATGTATAAATAGCTATTCATGTGGTATAACATGCAAATAGAAATTGAATCCAAATACAATAAACCACACTAAGTATTTGCAAAAGGTAGAGATACACTTAAGTAATTGTTGTCATCACATTATGTGTGTTCTATGGTACACTAGTGCTTCTGCTTATTCATGATCTGTGTCACTTTGGGCTGCCATAATGCATCATAGATGGGGTAGCTTAAACAATAGACTTTTATTTCTTACAGTTCTGGACTTTGGTATGTCTGAGATCAGAGTGCCAGCATGATCAAGTTCTGGTAAGAGTCCTTTTCCTGATGTGCAAAATGTTGTTACCATTGTGTTCTCACATGGCAGAGATCAGAGAAGAGAGCTCTCCCATGTCATTTTAGAAAGGCACTAATCTCATTCAGGAGGACTTCACCCTCTTGACCTTTCCAAGGCCCCACTTGCAAAAACCCTTACTTTGGGGAATTGGACTTTTGACATATGAATTTTAGAAAGACACATTCAATCTATTCCAGTGTTTTTTGAAGTAAGGATTTTATCAAAATGATTCTGCAGACACTAAGTTTCAGTCAAACAGATTTTAGCAAAGCTTTTCAAGTTTTTGATATGCTAATGAGTTCTGTGATTCTTCCATGAGGGAAAAGATATAAAGTGCACCCCCAACTTATTTAACCAATGCCTTTGTTTTAGGAACTGTCTGATAGCATTGATGTTTTGTGGTTTACCAGTTATGAAATATTAGTTTAGACTATTAAATCTGAGTCCCATTTCTTTCCCTACCCTTAAGTCATTACTAAACACTGTAATTTTATTGTTTTGCAGGCCTACATATTTATTGTTCTTTAATTTTTTTTCTCTGATTATTTAATACATAGTTTAGGACCATTGGGAGACAATAGGTTTTATTTCTCAGCTATTGCACAAAATAAAATTCAGAAGGATTAGTTAAATTCCGTAAAAACAAAAAATAAGGAGTGTTAAGCCCCAAATTACCATTACCACTACCCAAAGCAGGATGTTTATTAAATGTTTTGGTTGGGGATATGTAAACTTTTTAAGTTTAAAAGCAATCAGTTAAGAAAAGAAAACATTAAATGTAATTTGGATAGTTGAGAGTTCACTAATTACTAAAATTTTACACATAAAAAAGGGGTATAGCCCAAATTACAATAACATAAGAAAATAATTTCAATATAACAAAATGAGCTCATATAAATCAATAAGAAATACTCAGAGACCAAATAAATAAGTGACAAAAGATAAGAACTAATGCTTTTACCACAAAGGTAAAAATCCATGTACAAAATCTTTTTTTCAGTACTACAACTATAATTAAGACAACAATGAAACATGTTTTTGGACTATGTACCTAATTAGGAGAGATTTTTTAAAACATGGGAGTATCTAGCATTGTTTACGGGTAGGGTAAAAATCTTTCACATTGAGGATTTACAAATTTTTACAATCACTTTAAAAAGGAAATTAAAAATATATTCTGATCCAATGATATCACCCTTAGGAATGTATCCTAAGGAAATAATTCATTCTTTCAGCAAGACTTATTAGCTTCCCTGTCAGAGTAACTTCAAATTCCAACTATTTCTCGCTTTCCTGACTCTTCACCTTAGTACTGTAAGCTGCCAGCTTCTTACCAGGCTATTGTAAACACTTCCTGAGGAGTCTCAAGTGTTTTCTACCTTCTCTGCCTTCACTTTCACCAGTAATCTGTTTTTCACACACCAATAAGACTCATTTTTCAAAGTGCAAATTTTATCATATGGTCCCTGGCGAAATCCTCCCAATTTTCTTCCCATTACTAATTTCAAATTCCTTATTATGGCCTTAAGGGTTCTCTATGCATTTGTCCAATCTCCTCTAAACTTAATGTTCTCTAATTTCCTACTTTGTTCCTTGGTTAGGACCAATAACAGGGGTGATTTCATTGGTCAGAATTTTTTTTATTTCAAGTAATAAAATTGAAATCATTGTAGCTTAAGCCCAACTGGGTAATTTATTATTTATGACAGGCAAACTGTGAAAGTCTTTGTGGATGAAAGAATTGGGACATGAACGCCGTAGGGTGTTACTTCTATTGTTGCTTCTATCTTTCTACTTCAGAACCTTCTGTTGCAACTTGACATCTTCCAAAAAGCAGGATCCATGGCTGCTTATACTTTAGGTTTCATATCTTATATAAGTCTAATCACCAGAAAAGAAATTCCCCCTTTAGTCTGAGTAGAAGAGTCCAGGAGATTCCTGATCAGCTCATCTTGGTCAAGGTACCACACATGATAGGGTGCAGTTGGGGATTATGCAAAACTATGGTAGCTTACTTTCAGATTATATGTTAGAGCAGGAATTTGGGGAAAGAGGGCCAGTTCCCAAAGGAAGTAAGGGCTATTTTTTCCAGAAGAAATTAAAAGAGATGTTGGATAGTCAAAGCAGTCATAAGCTTATTTACCTATATGTAGAAAATACATTTAGAATCTTTTCTTGGAATCCAATATATGTTTGTGGATTGAATGACATCAAAGAGGGTGGGGTGTCACAAAAGTTCTTTGCCTGTGCTTTATCCTACTTACTTCAAAATTATGTTCTCTTAATTAATCCCCCTTCTTGCTAGCCATTTCAATTTATTGCTGTCCACATAGCATACTCACTCTTTTTGCCTAGCCTTCTACCCAAAATCTCACTGTCTTCACAAGTTTCACCACAATTCTTTGCTTAATTTTGTCATTTAAAGTGAAAGGTACCAATATTTCAGAAGTTCTAGTCCCTTTCCCAAATCGTTGCTTAAGCCCTTGTAATCTGGCTTCAGTGTTTTACAAATGAAGGTGTACTCTTGGAGGCTTCACCAATCTCTTTATTCATTCTGT
This sequence comes from Marmota flaviventris, assembly GCF_047511675.1. Taxonomy (NCBI): domain Eukaryota; kingdom Metazoa; phylum Chordata; class Mammalia; order Rodentia; family Sciuridae; genus Marmota; species Marmota flaviventris. Next base: position 40,983,296 of record NC_092498.1, read on the forward strand.
TATTTTTAGTAGCTATTGTGAATACTCAATAAAGGTATAATCAAGAATCAAAAATCAAACAAGTGGATTAGTTGTCATGTCAAACTAGTAGGACTGCAGAAGGTGAAAACATGAAGAATCTAAGTGGATCGTGGACCACTTTCAATATGATCACCTGGGATACTTGCTAAAGAGCAAATTCCTGGATTTCACATCAAACATCCTAAATCATATTATCTGGGTTAAGACCCAAGATTCCACATTTTGTACAAGATTTCCCAGATGATTTAATACAACCAAACCTTAAACTAGGAGCTCAAAAAGGAACAAGAGTAGGTCAAGAGCTAATTAGAAATTTACATTGTGGATTCTACAAAGCCCCCCCAGGCCCACTTCAACCAAATAATGCTCCTCTTGGGTATAGTCTAGGATTTCTCATGGCATTGAAGACAGGTCTTTGAAAAATAGAAATTAATCTAAAGAAAATTTAAAAGTTATTAGTTAAATGTTAATTAAAATTGATACAAAGAATGAGAAGAGAAAATTTGCTCTAGCCTCAAGTGGACAGGTATTAAGTTTTCTTATGAATATGTTTGAAAGTGACAAGATAGGTGGCTGGAGCTATTTGATAGTCTAAGATCTGGGAGACAGATTTATACTGGTTATTGAATTTTGATATTTATAAAATTATAGCTGCTTAAAGTCATGGAATAGATGGTACCTCCCTGGAAAGTATAGGGAAAATTGTGCCTAATATAGGATCTCAGTGACCCCAGTGTACAAAGTACAGGTGGAAGAAGAGCAGTCATTGGAAGGAGCCAAATTGCCAACGAAGCTAGCGAACATTTGAGGATAAGAATTATTTCAGACAAATAGGAGAAATGTTTTTTAAAAATGTTGTCAACAGCATAAAATGTTACAGGGGATCAAGTAATATAATAGTAGAAAATAATTGATAGGACTTGCTATTAGATCATTAGCAAGATGGTTTCAATGTCATGATAATGACAAGACAGGTTTTAGTAAAGAGAACAAATAGGTGAAAAAATGAACTCAGACTACAGACAGCTCTTTCTAGAAGTTTGAGGGACAGAAAGGTATGATAAGCAGGAAGGCAAATGGTAGGTTGCTTTTTAAAATTGTACATGAGTATTATAGGCCAGATATGGGAGATCATAAAGAAAGCATGGCAGGGATGGGAGGGAAACTGATTGTGGGACAAGATCCCATGCTGGAACATTGTGGAGAGTTTTACAAGGAGGTGAACATACTAGCAGGAGAAAGATTCTTCCTTTTGATACAATTTCTTTATTCATTCTATTATTTTTTTAGTAGCTATTGTGAATGCTCAACAAAGGTATAATCAAGAATCAAACAAGTGGATTAGTTGTCATGTCAAACTAGTAGGACTGCAGAAGGTGAAAACATGAAGAAGATGATACAGAAGCAAAGAAAGCAAGGATGCGTGTAGTACAGGGAACTTTTCAGGGAGTTTGGAGGACAGGGAATGGGAAGAGAAGATACCTGAGTTCAGAGATGATCATTTCATCTGTGTCATGACCAGCATTCTACTTCTATGACATGAAAAAAAAAATAACATTTAAAGTTTATTTCAAAGTATCTGATAGAATTTTCTCTTCTATATCCCTTACTCCTTGATAAGGGTAGTACTTCTGTGGAGAGTTTGCCACTCTGATTTTAGTTGCATAGTGTCAGCATGTGAAAATGTAGTCAGGAAGCTGGTGTAATGTACAGGGAAACATGAACGTGATTATTGTACACATGTTCATAGAAGGAAAAGTAGTAAGTAAGCAGATCAGAAATATATTTATTTTATTTTGAAAAATTTAATGCATTTGGAAATTAAGTTTTATTTGGAGAAAGAGAACCAGCTTTGAATCCACTAAGGAATTAATATTTTAGTAAAGTGGACCAGAGTTAATTGTTTTACTGAGGAACCATGATTTTTTTAAATTTTTTTATGCTAATTTGTTATATATGACAGCAGAATGCATTACAATTCATATTACATATATAGAGCACAATTTTTCATATCTCTGCTTGTATATAAAGTATATTCACACCATTCATGTCTTCTTCATACATGTACTTAGGGTAGTGACATCCATCTCATTCCACCATCTTTTTTTTAACCCCTTTCCCCCTTCCCCACCTTCCTCCCCTTTGCCCTATCTAGAGTTTGTCTAATCTTCCCATGCTCCCCCTCCCAACTGCACTGTGAATCAGCCTCCTTATATCAGAGAAAACATTTGGCATTTGGTTTATCGGGATTGGCTAAATTTACTTAGCATTATATTATCCAACTCCATCCATTTACCTAAAAATGCTGTGATTTTATTCTCTTTTATTGCTGAGTAATATTCCATTGTGTATATGTACCATATTTTCTTTATCCATTCATTTACTGAAGGACATCTAGGTTGGTTCCATAGTTTAGCTATTGTGAATTATGCTGCTATAAACACTGATGTGGCTGTGTCCCTGTAGTATGCTGTTTTTCAGTCCTTTGAGTATAGACCAAGGAATGAGATAGCTAGGTCAAATGGTGGTTCTATCCCCAGTTTTTCAATATATCTCCATACAGCTTTCTAGTGTGGTTGCACCAATTTCCAGTCCCACCAGCTATGTATGAGTGTGCCTTTTCTCCCACATCCTTGCCAACACTTACTCTTAATAGCTGCCATTCTGACTGGAGTGAGATGAAATCTTAGAGTAGTTTTGATTTGCATTTTTCTAATTGCTAGAGATATTGAACATTTTTTTCATGTATTTGTTGATTGATTATGTATAGCCCATTTATTGATTGGGTTATTTGTGTTTTGGGAGTTTAGCTTTTTGAGTTTAGCTTTATAAACCCTAAAGATTAGTACTTTATCCTGATGTGCAAGTGGTAAAAATTTACTCCCATTGTGTAGGCTCTCTAGTCACTTCACTTTTTAGTTTGAATCTATCCCATTTATTAATTCTTGATTTTAATTCTTGCACTATAGAAATCTTGTTAAGGAAATTGGGGCCTAATCCAACATGATGAACATTTGGCCTACTTTTTCTTCTATTAGGCATGGTGTCTGGTTTAATTCCTAGGTCCTTGATCCACTTTGAGTTGAATTTTGTACATGGTGAGAGATAAGGGCTTAATTTCATTTCATTCCATGTGGATTTCCAGTTTGCCCAGCACTAATTGTTGAGGAGTCTATCTTTTCTCCAATGCATGTCCTTGGCACCTTTGTCTAATATAAGATAATTGTAGTTTTGTGGGTTAGTCTCTGTGTCCTTTATTCCGTAACATTGGTCTACCAGTCTGTGTTGGTGCCAATACCATGCTGTTTTTGTTACTATTGCTCTGTAGTATAGTTTAAGTTCTGGTATAGTGATGCTACCTGTTTCACATTTCCTGCTAAGGATTACTTTAGCTATTCTGGGTCTCTTATTTTTCCAGATGAATTTCATGGTTGCTTTTTCTATTTCTATGAGGAATGTCATTGGGATTTGATTGGAATTGCATTAAATCTATATAATGCTTTTGGTAGTATTGTCTTTGATAATATTAATTCTGTCTATCCAAGAACAAGGTAGATTTTTTTCATCTTCTAAGGTCTTCTTTAATTTCTTTCATTACCATTCTGTAATTTTCATTGTAGAGGTCTTTCACCTCTTTCATTAATCTGATTCCCAAGGGTTTTTTGTTTTGTTTGAGGCTATTGTGAATGAGGTAGTTTTTCTAGTTTATCTTTTGGAGAATTTGTCCCTGAGGTACAGAAATGCCTTTGATTTATGGATGTTGATTTTGTATCCTACTACTTTGCTGAATTCATTTACTAGTTCTAGAAGTTTTCTGGTGGAATTGTTTCCTATCTATCTCTAATGAACACAGATGCAAAATTTTCAATAAAATTCTGGCAAATCAAATACAAAAACATATCAAAAGTTCTTCTTTTCCTATCTATACCCCTTTAATTTCTTTAATCTGTCTAATTGCTCTGGCCAGTTTTTCCAAGAACTATGTTAAATAGAAGTGGTGAAAGAGGGCATGCCTGTCTTGTTCCAGTGTCTAAAGGGAACACTTCTAATTTTTCTTCATCTAGAATGACGTTGGCCTGAAGCTTAGCATATATAGCCTTTGCGATGATGAGATATGTTCTCTTTATCCTTAGTTTTTCTTGTGTTTTGAACATGAATTTGTGCTGTATTTTGTCAAATGCTTTTTTCTGCATCTTCTGAGATGATCATATGGTTATTATCTTTAAGTCTATTGATGTGAAGAATTACATTTATTGATTTGCATAGGTTGAACCAACTTTGCATTCCTGGGCTGAATATGACCTCATTGTGGTGCACTATATTTTTGATATGTTTTTGTATTTGATTTGCCAGAATTTTATTGAAAATTTTTGCATCTATGTTCATTAGAAATATTGGTCTGAAGTTTTCTTTCTTTGATGTGTCTTTGCCTGATTTTGGAATCAGGGTGACATTGGCCTCATGGAGTGAGTTTGAAAGTTCTCCCTATTTTTCTATTTCCTGAAATAAATTGAAGAGTATTGGTATTAGTTCTTTTTTAAAGGTCTTGTAGAACTTGGCTGTATATCCATCTGTTCCCAGGCTTTTCTTGATTGGTAGGCTTCTGATGGCATCTTCTAATTCATCTCTTGAAATTGATCTGTTTAAATTGTGTGCATCATCCTGATTCAGTTTGGGCACATCATACAACTCTAGAAATTTGGCGTTGCCTTTAATATTTTCTATTTTGTTGGAGTACAAGTTTTCAAAATAATTTCTAATTATCATCTGTATTTCTGTAGTGTCTGCTGAGATATTTCCTTTTTAATCATATATGTTATTAATTTGAGTTTTCTCTCTCCTTCTCTTCATTAGCATGTTAAGGGTTTGTCTATTTTATTTGTTTTAAAGAACCAGATTTTTGTTTTGTCAATTTTTAAAATTTTGTTTATTTCATTTCAATTTCATTGATTTCAGCTCTGATTTTAATTATTTCCTGTTTTCTACTGGTTTTAGGGTTTATTTGTTCTTCTTTTTCTAGGGCTTCAAGATGTAATGTTAAGTCATTTATTTGTTGACTTTTTCTTTTTTTAAGGAATGAACTCCATGTAATGAAATTTCCTCTTAGAACTGCTTTCATAGTGTCCCAGAGATTTTGATACTTTGTATCTGTGTTCTCATTCAATTCTAAGAAATTTTTAATCTCCTCTTTGATGTCTTTTGCAACCCAGTGTTCATTTAGTAGCATGTAATTTAGGTGTTGGAGTACCTTTTAGTTTTTATTTTATCATTGATTTCTAATTTCATTCCATTATGATCTGATTGAATGCACAGTAATATTTTTACTTTTTTGCCGCAGTCTGGCTGGGCATAATATGACCGAGCCACCACAAAAGCCTTGTAGATTCAAACAGCAGCTCTTTATTCCCGAACTGTCACCGGCACTCTACACGCACGTTCTGGGAAAATACCCCCTCCACTGGGCTCTGTGTACCCAATACCCTCTGAATCCCGCGAGAACTCAATGGGAACTCAAGGAGTGGGCGCCTGAGGCAGCAGGATACGCCCTATTCCCAGCAGGATCCACCCTAAACCCAGATCCACTCTAAACCCAGATCCACCCTAATCCCTGAGCAGGGTCACCTTTCATCCAAAACTCTCAAGCATTCATGCAATGTCACTGCAAATGACCTGGGTCCAAGGCAAGCCCATTTCCACAATGGAGAGTCCTCCCTGTAAGCATCATTGGGTAGGCTGACAAGGAAATTGCAATGCGTCATTCCTACTTGGCTATGGCTCTCAGCATCTCCCCCCTTTCTGATTAATTAAACAACAAGCAATGTGGCTTAGGGACCGTGCCTGTTAGGTTGTCCAATTCAACACATGGTCCTTACCCGTCACCGGATGATCTGACCTCTAGGCATCAGCCTCCTGTCTTAGGTTCGTACCACTGCAATTGGATCATACCCGTCACTGACTACCGGTCCAGCATACAGCCATACTTGTGGATAGGCCTATGCACCAGTGGGGGCGAGGGGGTGAGGTTCTTTGCCTCACCTCTGTTGGCCCCAAAATTTGGCCTTGGTGCCAGTGTGGGGGGGTGAGGTTCTTTGCCTCACCTCTGTTGGCCCCCAAATTTTAGACCATCACTAGCAGAAGGGAGGAGGATACAGAAATGCCACGACACCAAGCCAATTGACGGCTCCTTTGGAAAAATTGTATCACCGGTGACACCATCAGCAAAGATATGCCAGCACTACCACAATTCGCTGCACCAACAGATAGTTCACAATGCAGACAAGTGATACATAGTCCAGGCAAGTTCTGCAAGCAGTTCAAAGTGGAGGAATCTATCAATATGTTCATTTCCTCCCAAAGTAAATAGACTCCTTGATTGAGCATTACTTGTTGAGTTATTATTCATTGATGCATCAGTTTATACAGTTTACTGTGATAGCTATCAAAGAAGCTGTAGTTTGGTTTTATCTTTGTCTTCACCGGCACTGGGATGAAGATAGGAATTCTGGCAATGATGCTAAAAAGAAATTATGCAACATTACATTATCCTGAACAGAATTATTAAATATAATGAAAAGGAAAGGTGAAAGTAAACAAACAGATCTGTTAACCACCTTTAAAAACAATCCTCAACAGCTGTTAACATAATTTAAATTAAACCATTTAAATCATGTGAATAAAAAAAAATTTGGATCCATATTTTCATGAGCGCTCCTCATATATGAAATATGGACATACGCACATACAGAAAAACATTAACCTAGGTCTGTATGAGCTCAAAAAATAAAATAGAACTTTATGATGTGGGTAAAGGCAATAATAAAATAGATGTTGAAAAAAGCATCCTGGTCACAGATATAAGAATAGCCAAGCTGGAGCTCTGGATATCAGCTGTTATGGATTTGAGTCAAATCATCTCCTTTTTGGTCTGTAGAAATCGCTTTGGTTAGTCTCACTGGAATCCAAATCGGCTGCTGTTCTCCCTGTGGAAACACACAAACAGAACCCTGACTCCAGACAATCACTGGGTCAGTACCTTTCCATTGTCCTGTTAGAATATCCTTCCAAAGTACCTTAGGCTTATGTACATTTTTTGGATACATATGTCTTTCTGCAGCACTAAGTCGTGATGAATCCAAATTTAAAAAGTTTAGAGTAAAAAGCGTTATTTTAAGTTTATCTTTGGGGGATATATACCCCTTTCCAATTCCCTCTTTTTGCTTTAATAAGTACATTTTAATAGTTTGATGAGCTCTTTCAACTATGCCTTGTCCCTGAGGATTGTATGGAATTCCTTTTATGTGAGTAATGCCAAATGATGAGCAAAATTGTTTAAAAGAGGTAGAAGTATAACCAGGACCATTATCTGTTTTTAACTGTTTTGGAACACCCACAGAGGCAAAATTTTGTAAGCAATGAGCTATAACATCTTTAGTTTTTTCTCCGGAATGAAGGGAGCCCATCAAAAATCTGGAAGAAGTATCAACTGTAACATGTAAATATTTTAATTTTCCAAACATGGAATCTTTTATGAAAATTTGTAGCTTCTTCTAGTGTAGAGAAAATATGTATGTCATGTGTAGTTTTATCTGCTAAATCATTGCCCAAACTAAGGGCTCCAGGCAATCCTGTATGTGCCCTGATATGTCCTATAAAGAATGGATCTTTTCTGTCCCAGATTAGACTTTGTATAGTGGAAAACAAAGAGAAAACAGTAGAGGAAGGAGAAATCCTACCAGCATCTTCAAGGGATACTATAGCATTAACTATATACTGACTATCAGAAAATAAATTAAATACAGAATCTTTAAACATCACAAAAGCTTGTAATACTGCATTAAGCTCTACCATTTGAGCTAATTGTTTGGGTACTAAAAATGTAAAAGTTTGATCAGGGGTAACTACTGCTGCTGTACCATTATTTGACCCATCAGTGAATATATTTGGAGCATTCATGATAGGGGTTTTTCTTGTTATTTTTGGGAAAAATACAGGATGCTTAGACCAAAAAGACAACAAAGGATTAGATGGTAAGTGATTATCAAATGAAACATTTGATTTACACATGATTATTGCCCAAGTATTTAACTCATTAGCTAACTCATCAATTTGATCCATAGTATATGGAGTAATAATTTTATTGGGAGAAATTCCAAACACTCCCTTCACTGCTTTTATTCCTTTGAGTATTAATTGTACTACAGCCTCAGGATACCTAGTAAGAATAGTGTTAGGAGAATAAGAAAAATGTATCCACAATAATGGACCTTCTTGCTAAAATACTCCTGTAGGAATATTTTTTGTTGGTAGTACAATAAATAATAAAGGCAAACTTATATCAATTCTATCCAAATGCATATTTTCCATATATGTTTCAATAATTTTTAATGCCTTTCTTGCTTTAGGAGTTAACATGCAGGGTAAATTTGGATCTGATGGACCTTTTAGAATATCAGATAAATGTCCCAACTCTCCTGTTGGTATGCCTAGATAAGACCTTATCCAATTTATGTCTCCCAATAACTTTTGAAAGTCGTTAAGTGATTTGAGTTGATCTACTCGTATTTGAATTTTTGGTGGATGGACCATGGTTGAGGATAATGGAACTCCTAAATAATTAATTGGAAAATTGAATTGTACTTTATCTATTGCTATCTCTAGATTATAATTTTTTAATAAGTTTGTAAGTGTGGAATAGCATTCCAGCAATGTGTTTTTATCTTTATGTGTTAATAATACATCATCCATATAGTGAAATATTTGTAGTGCAGAATTTTGATTTCTAAGTGGCTGGATTGCTTTTTTAACATAGATTTGACACATAGTTGGACTCTTAGCCATCCCTTGAGGGAGTACTTTCCATTCATATCTCTGATCAGGACCTTCATGATTTAGTGCAGGGATAGTAAATGCAAAACGTGGACTATCCTTGGGATGAATTGGAATTGAAAAAAAACAATCTTTAATATCTATAGCTAGAACATACCAGGTTTTTGGCAAAGCAGACAATTGGGGAATCCCTGATTGAGCAGGTCCCATAGTAACCATCTCATTATTAATGGCTCTTAAATCTTGCAATAATCTCCATTTACCAGATTTCTTTTTGATTACAAAAATGGGAGTATTATGGGGAGGTACGGAAGGTTGCTAATTGTTGTTTGACCAGGTCATGGGCTGCTTGTATCTTTTCTTTAGTCAGGGGCCACTGAGGAACCCATACTGGTCTTTCTGATTTCCAAGTAATTTTGATTGTCTCAGTGGCCCTTTCTGAAAATCCAACCCATGTCTGTCTGTTCCTTGATCTATTTGAATTGGTGCTGCTATACATTGTTCTTGTTCTCCTAATTTTTTTCTTTCCTAAAACCTTGTCTAGCCCTAGTAGTGGGTGCATTAGGATTGATGTTATTTGTTAACATCAAACCTAATTGATCTAGGACATCTCATCCCCATAAATTTATAGGAAGATGATCCAATACATAGGGCTGTATAGTTCCTTCACATCCTTCAGGATCCTTCCAATCTAATACCATTGCACTTCTATGGGGATTAGTCGCCAATCCTAGGCCTCGAAGCGTTTCATTGGCTTGTTGTAATGGCCAATGTTTTGGCCATTCTTGACAAGATATGATGCTAAGGTCAGCACCTGTGTCCAGTGACCCATTAAATTCATGTCCTTGAATATTTAGTTTTAGCATTGGGCGAGAATCTAAATTTAAAGACAGCATAGCCCAATCTACACCTGTGGAGCCTAATCCCCTGGAACCTCTTTCTACATTGCAACTGGAAAATTTATCATGTAGGCTAGGTATTATTAACAACTGTGCTATTCTATCTCCTGGTGAAATTACTGATATACCTCTTGGATAACTAGCTATAATTTTTATTTCACCTACATAATCAGGATCAATTACCCCAGGAATTACCCCAGGACTTGTCATAAGTCCTTTTAGTGTAGAAGAACTGCGTCCCAATAATAAGCCTACAGTTCCTTGGAGAAGAGGTCCTTTTACTCTTGTGGGAATGATTTGAACTCCCATCTCTGGAGTTAGCACTGCTCTGGCAGAGGTGCAGATGTCCAACCCTGCGCTCCCTCTGGTTTGTCTGATGAGGGATTTAATGGACAATGTGTCCTGGGCACTACCCTGATGGTGTTGCTGGGTTCCTCCACTGCCCCGTATATTTGTGGTTGTGGGCCCCGGAGCATTGGGCCCCCCAGTCCGTTTTTTGGCAATGGAGCCTGATGCCTTTCTCCATGATATCGTGGGTAAATACCTGGTCCTTGTCCATTTTTTGATAAGGGAGTACCCTCTATGGTGGTTTGAGAACGGCATTCATTAGCCCAATGTCTCCCTCTATGGCATCGTGGGCAAATACCCGGTATTCTATTCCTTTGATACCTAGTTTTGTTAAACCATTTTCCTATGGGGCAATTCCTTTTAAAATGTCCTGTTTGTTCACGATTGTAGCATGTTTTTGGCCTGGCATCTAAAGCCTGTTGTACTGCAGCTGCCAAGACTTGCCCTTGTTCATTAATGTCTCTACATAATTTAATATATGTGTTTAAATCTTCATGTTTCCATGGTCTAATAACCTCTCTGCAGCAACGATTTACTTGGTCATAAGCCAGTTGTTTTATTAATGGCATTGCTTGTTCTGTATCCCCAAAAATTCTGGCAGCTGTTTGAATAAGCCTATCTACAAATTCAGCGTAAGTTTCATTAGCTCTCTGTATTACCTTATATAGCTGACCTTGTAAATCTCCATGTCCTTATAATGTCTTCCATGCCCTAACTACGTCTGCAGCAATTTGTGCATATACAGCAGGATCATATTCAATTTTTTGCCGTTGACCCTCATAAGGTCCTTTTCCTAACAACATATCTAGATTTCTTTGAGGGTAACCAGCTGCTGCATTTCGCCTAGCTGTCTCCGTGCAAAATTCCTCATTGGCAACCTTCCATAACAAATATTGTCCTCCATTTAGCACAGATCTACACATGCTAGCCCAATCTGCTGGCGTCATGTCCAAGTTGGTAATGGATATGACCATGCTTACCATGAAGGGTGCTTGGGGACCATAGGTTGTTACAGCCTCCTTTAACTTCTTCACTGTTTTGAAATCTAAGGCACGGTGAATTCGCTGCCCTCCTGCCTGCTCAAGTACAGGGCATGCTAATCCTTGAGGTCCTGTCTCACGATCCCATTTATCAACTACAGGGGTTGAGGGCCACTCAGCTTTCTCCATAGGTGGGGCTGTAGGTTGAATTATGCCCTCTGGTGATAGAACGGAGTTAGTAGCAGCCTCCTGTTATAGCCTTTTTCCTAATAGCGACCTTCTCTTTTGCTTGATCTAAAATGTCTTTCTCCATGGTCTGAACCTCTAACAATTTACTTAACACTCTTTTGGTTTGTTTTTTACTAATTTCTAATCTACTATAAAGATAATGCAACCCAATAAGATAACACAAAACAAAACGGAAACTGAATGAAACAAAAACGGAATAAAAAATCGTTGTATCAATTTTCTCTTCCTCAGGGCCGACAAACTTCAAACCTTGAGCCAACCATTTTTCCCAGTTTGCCTGAGAAAGTTCTAGGGATAGGCAGCTTGAAACAAAAACAAAATAAATCAAAACAAGAACACATTGTTTTTTGAAATTGTCACCCATTCTCTCGCCTTCCCTCAGGGGCGAGCAATTTCATTTACCTCCAAGCTTCAGACTTTCCCCACATGGGCCGCCAAATGCCGCAGTCTGGCTGGGCACAAAATAACCGAGCCACCACAAAAGCCTTGTAGATTCAAACAGCAGCTCTTTATTCCCGAACTGTCACTGGCACTCTACACGCACGTTCTGGGAAAATACCCGCTCCACCATGATCTGCGTACCCAAAACCCTCTGAATCCCGTGAGAACTCAACGGGAACTCAAGGAGTGGGCGCCTGAGGCAGCAGGATATGCCCTATTCACAGCAGGATCCACCCTAAACCTGGAACCGCCCTATTCCCAGCAGGATCCACTCTAAACCCAGATCCACCCTAATCCCTGAGCAGGGTCACCTTTCATCCAAAACTCTCAAACATTCATGCAATGTCACTGCAAATGACCGGGGTCCAAGGCAAGCCCATTTCCACAATGGAGAGTCCTCCCTCTAAGCATCATTGGGTAGGCTGACAAGGAAATTGCCATGCGTCATTTCTACTTGGCTATGGCTCTCAGCACTTTTTTATGTTTGCTAAGAATTGCTTTGTGGCATAATATATGGTCTATTTTAGAGAAGAATCCATGTGCTGCTGAGAAGAAAGTTTATTCATTCATTGAAGGGTGAAATATTATATATAGGTCAGTTAAGTCTAAGTTATTGATTGTTGTATAGTTTCTTTGTTCAGTTTTTGTTTGGATGATCTATCCACTGGTGAAAGAGGTGTGTTAAAGTCACCCAGAATTCTTTTGTTATGTTCTCTTTGACTCTTGAACTTGAGAAGAGTTTGTTTGATGAACGTACATGCTTATTGTTTGGGGCATTTAAATTTATTATCGCTATGTCTTGTTGATAAATGATTTCCTTAAGAAGTATGAAATGTTCTTCTTTATCCCTTTTCATTAACTTTGGCTTGAAGTCTACTTTATTTGATGAGGATGGAGACCACTGCTTCCTTCCACAGTCCATGAGAGTGGTATGATTTTTCCTAACCTTTCACCTTCAGTCTGTGGGTATCTTTTCCTAAGAGATGAGTCTCTTGGAGGCAGCGTATTGTTGGGTCTTTTTTTAAAATCCAATCTGCTAGTCTATGTCTTTTTAGTGGTGAGTTTAGGCCATTAATATTCAGGGTTGTTATTGAGAAATGATTTATATTCCCAGCATTTTTTTTTTTGGTATTTAACTTTACTTGTTTTCTCCTTTGACTAGTTTTTCCTTTAGTGTAATACCTCCATTTGCTGATTTTCATTTTTGTTTTTCAATTCCTCTTCATGGAATATTTTGCTGAGGAGGTTCTGTAGTATAGACTTTCGAGATGTAGATTCTTTTAACTTTTGTTTATCGTGGAAGATTTTTATTTCATCATCAAATATGAAATTGCTGGATATAAGGTTCTTGATAGTATCCATTGTCTTTCAGAGCTTGATATATGTTGTTCCAGGATCTTCTAGCTTTCAGGGTCTGGGTTGAGAAATCTACACACAATCTAATTGATTTTCCCCTATATGTAATCTGTTTCCTTTTTCTTGTGGCTTAATATTCTCTCCTTATTCTGTATGTTAGGCATTTTCATTAAATGTGCCTTCATGTGAATCTGTTGTGATTTTATACATTTGGTGTCCTGTAAACCTCTTTAATTTGGTTTTCCAATTCATTGTTCATGTTTGGAAAATTTTCTGATATTATTTCATTGAATAGATTGCTCATTCCTTTGGTTTGGAACTCTATTCCCTTCTCTATCCCAATAACTCTTAAATTTGATCTTTTTATGTTATTCCGTATTTCTTCAATGTTCTGCTCATGGTTTCTTACCATTTTTACCATGTTGTCTACATTATTTTTAAGATTATATATTTTGTCTTCATTGTCTGAGGCCTTGTCTTCCAAGTGGTCTAATTTGTTGGTTATGCTTTCAATTGAGCTTTTTAATTTGGTTTATTGTTTCTTTCATTTCAAGTATTTCTGTTTTTTTTTTAAATCTATCTCCCTATTGAAGTAATCGTTTGCTTCCTGTATTTGTTTATGTAGCTCTTTGTCAAATGATCTTTTGCTGACTGTATTTGCTCTCTTATATCATCCTTTAATTCACAGATTTTAGTCATGTACATCCTGAACTCCTTCTCTGTCATTTCTTCTGCTGTGCTTGCCATTAATTCTAATAATGTGGTGTCTTGATATGTTTGGGACACTTTCTTCCCTTGTCTTCTCATATTGCTTGTGTGTCTTCCCTTCTAGCACTGTGGATCTGAGGTGTTACTGTTTTTACCTTATAGGCTTATAGTGCCCCTGTAGGGATCCAATACCTCTCCTTTGAAGTGAAGGACAATGTTATCAGATCCCAATATAAACAGTATAAACTCTGAAAACAAATGTTTGCTATTAAGATGTTTGCAGTTGGTCACAATGTACAGAAAGAATGAATTCAATTATTTTCTATAATATAATCAGTCAGTTTGTAAAAGGGTTTACAGTTTCTGATGGTGGACAAAGAACTGGGGGTGAGGAGTAGGATGATATGCTGAGGAGGTAGAAGGTGAGGATGTAGAGTTGTTATATCTTAGGAAGTATGAAAGAGAAATCTAAAGAGTAAGATTAGTAGCAGGAGAAGGGAGAGGAAGTAATTTTGGGTAGACAAATAAGTGGGAAGACAGTAGAATACAAAACATAAACACAAATAGATATTGAGAAGAATAAGAAATGTTAAAATAGTAGAAATTGGTGGGATAAAAGAAAAAAAAAAAAATATATATATATATAGAACACAGTTGTAATACACAGTCAGATGTCCCAGTCCTCAAAATCCTAATTCATGCAACGTATTTGGTTTCACATATGTTGGGGATGTGAACATGGGATATTAGAGAGGGAGACGGGAAAGAAAAATCTTGAAGGAAGAAACAGGATTATTTTGGTTGGAAATCTGTGTCTTTCCTGCTTCCCTTCTAGTCCAATAGGTGGGGACATCTGTTGTTAGCTGGTATCTTTGCCCTCAGGATGGTGAAGGTAACCAGGGTGTCCCTGTGCTGGGGTATTGGCTGCTGGGGAGAGAGGAAAGTTAGAAACTTGGTACCTGGCCATTTGGGTTTCAAACTGGGAATTGCCCCCACTGAAGTGGGTGATGAAGGTGGCCCAAGATGGAAGCACCTGCTTTCAGCGGTGGGCTGTCAGGTTGTGTGGGGGGAGCCGAGTGATAAAGTTGGACGATGAGTTCAGAGATGAACTCATGGAGTGTGTGGCTTTTGGCTGACTTTAGAGCCTGTGTGAAGGTCCCAGGTGCAGGCAGGCTATGGTTATAGAGGAGTATCTCAGCTGCTGCAGAGTCCCAAGAGGGTAGTGACCCGGGGAACCCCACGTAGGTAGATGCGGTCCACACGGGAGTGGCAGCCAGAGTTCCTATGGGTGGGAAGCTGCTGGATGTCTTGCGTGGGTTAGTGGCATCAGTGATTTCTGCTCGGGTGGGTGGCTGAAAGTTCTGCGCAGGTGTTGATGGTTCCCTCTCATGTACCTGATAGTCCTGTGTGGGTGAGTAATTGGGAGACCTACTGTCATGCTGAGGCCAGGAGCCCTGGAGGGGCAAGGTGGCCATGAATCACATGCGGGGGCAGGAATTTTGCTCACAGAGAAGCAGTATTCTCAAAACTTGAGTCCCAGGTCACAGAGTGAGTGACCCACAGTGACATAGAATGATGCTTCCCACTGGCCCGCCACGTTGATCTCTCCCACGAAAGACTACTGTCACCTCACAGAAATTTCCAGGTGATCCAAGTTTGTAAATCAAGCCAAATTCATGTCTTCCCCTAGCTGAAGCAGTCCAATATATGAGAAAACTGAGCATCTTTATTTAGGTAAGAGGTGGTGCATAGTTCTCTTCATAGGATAGAATTTTAGTAGCTAGGTACTTTACAAAGAATGTCTAACTGCTATTTTATTTTCAGTTTATTGTATTGAGATTGACCTCAATGAAAACCCATTTGAGAAAGCTGGAGGTGAAAGCAGAAAAAGCAGTAGAGACAGCATAGGCCTCTCTATTTCTTTCTTTTTTACTCAAAAGAAACACATAGCTAAGTTGTTAAAAAAGAAAGAAATGAACTGTATGTAGGCTAAATAGGATTATCTTCTTAATGATGCTAATGTGAATTACTTTTAATAGGATTAAATCTCCTGGGTTTAGAGTAATAAAGAGAATCATCTTAGCTATTTAAACAAAATGTGCCTAAGTGGTGAATAAAGATTCCAAATAATATTAACATTCTATAGGTAATGCCGTTGCTGGACATCATTAAAAGTCATCATCCAAAATTGGAAATTATGTTCATGTTTAATATTTAATTTCACTGTTTTAGGCCCAGTTATTCTATTCTGAGAAAGAATAGGAAACTTTGGCTAAAATATTTATACACAGTATCATCCTATTCAGTGTGACACACTGTTCATAAATCATTTTTCAATAGGAACCCTGAAAATCGATTAAAAATCTCTCAGATATTGACAACAAGAACTTAAAGCATGGTAAAAATGGTCTTTAAAAATATCAGAGGAAAATATTTAATTCAACAAGTGGTATTGGGAAATCTGACTATTTGGGAAAAATTTATTTCTGTATCTTACATATACCACGAATTTGCTGGTAAATTAAATTTTATAAGAATACACATATACTAATAAAAATACTTATTAATAATGACATAATCTTTGTGTTCAGAAGATTTTTCTAAGCATGATTTCCATGATTCCAAAGTCAGAAGTCATAAAGAAAAAGGTAGAGATTTTTGAAAAGAGGATCTCTGCTTTACTTTAGAAAAATAAACAGACCAACCTTACCCTGGCAAATCGGCCTAATAGAAAAATGGGCAAATACCTTGAATAGGCAATTTATTTTTAAAAAATACAAACTGGCAACAAATAAGACACAATTATTTACCTTTCAGATGACAAAGATGGAATAACTAATGGTGGGTGGCAAAGTGAGGGGAAATAGGTATTCTTTTAAAGTGCTGGTGATATTAATGTTGTAGACACTGATGTGTGGCTTGTGTTCTCCTTCGATGGACATTTAGTGATCTGGCTGCTGGGGCTGTCTCATCTGCAGGAGTTCAGGAAGAAAGTCTCATCCAAACACATATTCTTTCCTTAGATGGCCCACATCCAGTGACTGATGGGTGTGGAGGTATAAATCCTTAGTCACCTCAGCACAACTTAAGACATTTCTGAAGACTCATTCTAGCTCCAGAGCTCCATGTGGAATAAGATGCAGGGCACAGCTGGGCTTGCATTGCAGGTTGCATGCAGTCTCTGCCTACTTCTCTCTTCCACAGAAGTTGATTTTAAGAACTCTCCTTAACAAACATCTAGTATGCTAACTTCCATTTCAAAATATGCTGCTTAAAGGAATCAAATCTGCTATGATTTTAATTTCTACAATCATTTTGTTTCATTTTATTTTGATTAGCCCTGGGTATCAAAAGAATTCAATGTAGCATTTTTTTATATATATATATTTGCAGGTAAATGGATGGGGTTGGAGAATATCATGCTAAGTGAAGTAAACCAATCCCCAAAACCCATAGGCTGGTTGTTCTCTCTGATAAGTGGATACTGATCCATAATGGGGGAGGGGCATGGGGAAAATGGAGGATCTTTGATTGGGCAAAGGGGAGGGAGGAAAAGGGAAGGAGGAAAGGGGAGGACGTATGGAGGCAGGAGTGATGGTCGAATGCAATGGACATTATTACTCTAGGTACATATATGACTACACATATGGTGTCACGTTACATTGTTTACAATTAGAGAAATGAAAAGTGCTGCAATTGTGTACAATGAATCAACATGTATTCTGTCATATATACCTAATTAAAATAAATAAATAAATTTATTTTTTTAAAGAAAGATAGCAAGTGTTGGTGAGCATAAGAAATAATGGATGCAAAGTTTAAATCAATAATATGCCAGCAACTGCTTGTGGAGAAATAATCACATGCCAAAAGTGGAGTTTAAAAGAGAGTTCGATGCAAATGTCAATAAAAAAGAAGGCTAAAATTTGCAGAAAATATATACCTGAATATCAATACAATACTGTATAATCTATATTGCCATTTATTTTTTAATGGGTGATACCTGCTATGGAATGGGAGAGCTAAAAACTCTATTTTACATTATATTGTTCAAAAGCTTATCAATTTTCACACATAATAAAAGAATTAAGTCCTTTTTGGTTAAAAAAAAAAACAAGATGAAACAACTATATTTATTTATCCAAAAGCTTTGACTGTATAAGGCCAGATACGCAGACATCTACCTTTACCTTCTTCTCCCAAGTGCTTAAAACTGTGAGAATATATCAAAGCCAAATTTAATTCCTAGGGAGACTGAATCTAATAGTTGAAAGTACCACATTTTGCTAAGTCCATTTTTATGGTGTGCGCTGTATTTTGCTCAAACTCATACAGTGAAGTTTTTAATCCTAGTATTTCAGAATGTATGCTTATTTGAAAAGGGTTATTTCAGATGTACTTCATTAAAATGAGGTTATGCAAGTAGTGGGCCCCTAATTTGACTTAAATTCTTGGGAAATGGGGAAATTTGGGAACACACACGTGCACACGCACACAAGCACAGGGGAATACCATGTGAAGGTGAGAGGGCAGAGGTGAACTGATACTTTTGAAGTATAAGCAATGCCAAAGAACACCCATAAACCACCAGTCATAAAACCAACTCTTTCTCACAGTCTCCAGAAGGAACTAACTTGGTAGGTACCCTGACTCCTAGCACTGCGAGACAATTTCTGCTGTATAAGCCACTCAAACTAGAGTCCTCTGTCATTTCCACATTTCAGTCCAGTTGTTTCAGAGATTGAGATGAAACTCAATTCTCAGAAGAAGCAGAGAATCAAGTTTATTTATTATGTTTTTATCAGTGCAATAAAGCTATACAAAATATATTGCAGTTTTTCTCCATTCAGTATGAGGTTGGTTTGGGATTGGTCGTATATAGTGTTTGTAATATTGACGTAAATTCTTTCTATCCCTATTTTCTCTAGTGTTTTAAATATGAATGGGTGCTAGATTTTGTCAAAGGCTTTTTTTTTGCATGTGTTGAAATGATCATGTGATTCTTGTCCTTGATTCTCTTAATGTGGTGAATTATATTTATTGATTTGCATGTGTTGAACCAATCTTACATGTCTGGGATGAAACCCACTTCATCATGGTGTACTCTCTTCTTAAATGTGTTTTTGAATGCTATTTGTTAATATTTTATTAAGGATTTTTCCATCTATTTTTATCAGTGTTATTGGTCTATAGTTTTCTTGATAAGTCTTTGTTTGATTTTTTTTATTGGTTGTTCAAAACATTACAAAGCTCTTGACATATCATATTTCATACATTAGATTCAAGTGGGTTATGAAATCCCATTTTTACCCCAAATACAGATTGCAGAATCACATCGGTTACACATCCACATTTTTACATAATGCCATATTAGTAACTGTTGTATTCTACTACCTTTCCTATCCTCTACTATCCCCCCTCCCCTCCCCTCCCATCTTCTCTCTCTACCCCATCTATTGTAATTCATTTATCTCCTTGTTTTTTTTCCCATTCCCCTCACAACCTCTTCTATGTAATTTTGTATAACAATGAGGGTCTCCTTCCATTTCCATGCAATTTCCCTTTTCTCTACCTTTCCCTCCCACCTCATGTCTCTGTTTAATGTTAATCTTTTCCTCCTGCTCTTCCTCCCTGCTCTGTTTTTAGTTGCTCTAATTATATCAAAGAAGATATTTGGCATTTGTTTTTTAGGGATTGGCTAGCTTCACTTAGCAAAATCTGCTCTAGTGCCATCCATTTCCCTGCAAATTCCATGATTTTGTCATTTTTTAGTGCTGTGTAATACTCCATTGTGTATATATGCCACATTTTTTTTTTATCTATTCATCTATTGAAGGGCATCTGGGTTGGTTCCACAGTCTAGCTATTGTGAATTGTGCTGCTATGAACATCGATGTGGCAGTATCCCTGTAGTACGCTCTTTTAAGGTCTTCAGGGAATAGTCCGAGAAGGGCAATAGCTGGGTCAAATAGTGGTTCCATTCCCAGCTTTCCCAGGAATCTCCATACTGCTTTCCAAATTGGCCGCACCAATTTGCAGTCCCACCAGCAATGGACAAGAGTACCCTTTTCCCCACATCCTCTCCAGCACTTGTTGTTGTTTGACTTCATAATGGCTGCCAAATTTACTGGAGTGAGATGGTATCTTATGGTGGTTTTGATTTGCATTTCTCTGACTGCTAGAGATGGTGAGCATTTTTACATGTACTTGTTGATTGATTGTATGTCCTCCTCTGAGAAGTGTCTGTTCAGGTCCTTGGCCCATTTGTTGATTGGGTTATTTGTTATCTTATTGTTTAATTTTTTGAGTTCTTTGTATACTCTGGATATTAGGGCTCTATCTGAAGTGTGAGGATTAAAAATTTATTCCCATGATGTAGGCTCCCTATTTACCTCTCTTATTGTTTCTCTTGCTGAGAAAAAAACTTTTTAGTTTAATAAGTCCCATTTGTTGATTCTTGTTATTAACTCTTGTGCTATGGGTGTCCTATTAAGGAATTTGGAGCCCGACCCCACAATATGTAGATCGGAGCCAACATTGTCTTCTATCAGACGCAGAGTCTCTGATTTGATATCAAGCTCCTTTATCCATTTTGAGTTAACTTTTGTGCATGGCGAGAGAAAGGGATTCAGTTTCATTTTGTTGCATATGGATTTCCAGTTTTCCCAGCACCATTTGTTGAAGATGCTATCCTTCCTCCATTGCATGCTTTTAGCCCCTTTATCAAATATAAGATAGTTGTAACTTTGTAGATTAGTCTCTGTGTCCTCTATTCTGTACCATTGGTCCACCTGCCTGTTTTGGTACCAGTACCATGCTGTTTTTGTTACTATTGCTCTGCAGTACAGTTTGAAATCTGGTATCGCTATACCACCTGATTCACACTTCCTGCTTAGAGTTGCTTTTGCTATTCTGGGTCTTTTATTTTTCCATATGAATTCCATGTTTGCTTTATCTATTTCTACAAGAAATACCGTTGGGATTTTGATTGGCATTGCATTAAACCTATAGAGAACTTTTGGTAATATCGCCATTTTGATGATGTTAGTTCTGCCTATCCATGAACAGGGTATATTTTTCCATCTTCTAAGATCTTCTTCTGTTTCTCTCTTTAGGGTTCTGTAGTTTTCATTGTATAAATCTTTCACCTATTTTGTTAGGTTGATTCCCAAGTATTTTATTTTTTTTGAGGATATTCTGAATGGGGTGTTTTTCCTCATTTCCGTTTTAGAAGTTTTGTCACTGATATACAGAAATGCCTTTGATTTATGCGTGTTGATTTTATATCCTGCCACTTTGCTGAATTCATTTATTAGTACTAGTAGTTTTTTTGTAGACCCTTTTGGGTCTTCTAAGTATAGAATCATGTCTTCTGAAAATAGTGATAATTTAAGTTCTTCTTTTCCTATTTTTATGCCTTTAATTTCTTTCGTCTGTCTAATTGCTCTGGCCAGTGTTTCGAGAACTATATTGAATAGAAGTGGTGATAGAGGGCATCCCTGTCTTGTTCCAGATTTTAGAGGGAATGCCTTCAATTTTTCTCAATTCAGAATGGTGCTAGGCTGAGGCTTGGCATAGATAGCTTTTACAATGTTGAGGTAAGTTCCTGTTATCCCTAGTTTTTCTAATGTTTTGAACCTAAAGGGATGCTGTACTTTGTCAAATGCTTTTTCTGCGTCTATCGAGATGATCATATGGTTCTTATCTTTAAGTCTATTGATGTGGTGAATAACATTTATTGATTTCCATATATTGAACCATCCTTGCATCCCAGGGATTAATCCTACTTGATCATGGTGCACAATTTTTTTGATGTGTTTTTGTATCCGATTCGCCAGAATTTTATTGAGGATTTTTGCATCTAGGTTCATTAGAGATATTGGTCTGTAGTTTTCTTTCTTTGAGGTGTCTTTGACTGGTTTCGGAATCAGGGTGATTTTGGCCTCATAGAATGAATTTGGAAGAGCTCCCTCTTTTTCTATTTCCTGAAATAACTTGAAAAGTATTGGTATTAATTCTTCTTTAAAGGTTTTGTAAAACTCTGCTGTATACCTATCCTGTCCCAGGCTTTTCTTGTTTGGTAGTCTTTTGATTACTTCTTCTATTTCATCCATTGATATTGGTCTGTTCAAATTATGTGTATCCTCCTGACTCAGTCTGGGCAAATCATATGACTTAAGAAATTTATTGATGTCTTCACTATCTTCTATTTTATTGGAATATAGGTTTTCAAAATAATTCCTAATTATCTTTTGTATTTCTGTAGTATCTGTTGTGATGTTGCCTTTTTCATCCCGTATGTTAGTAATTTGAGTTCTCTCTCTTCTTCTCTTCGTTAGCATGGCTAAGGGTCTGTCAATCTTAATTATTTTTTCGAAGAACCAACTTTTAGTTTTGTCAATTTTTTCAATAGTTTCTTTTTTTTCCATTTCGTTGATTTCCTCTCTGATTTTAATTATTTCTTGCCTTCTGCTACATTTGCTGTTGTTTTGCTCTTCCTTTTCTAGGGATTTGAGATGAAGTGTGAGCTCATTTATTTGTTGGTTTTTTCTTTTTTTGAGGAATGACCTCCAGGCGATGAATTTCCCTCTTAAAAATGCTTTCATTGTGTCCCATAGATGCCGATATGTTGTGTCTGTCTTTTCATTTATCTCTAAGAATTTTTTGATTTCCTCCTTTATGTCTTCTGTAACCCATTGATCATTCAGTAACATATTGTTCATTTTCTATGTGATGTAGGATTTTTCCTTCCTTCTTTAATCATTGATTTCCAGTTTCATTCCATTATGATCAAATAAAATGCATGGTATTATCTCCACCCATTTATATTTACTGAGGGTTGCCCTATGGCATAATATATGGTCTATTTTTGAGAAGGATCCATGTGCTGCTGAGAAAACAGTATATCCACTTGATGATGGTTGATATATTCTATATATGTCAGTTAAGTCTAGGTTATTGATTGTGATATTGAGTTCTATAGTTTCTTTATTCAACTTTTGTTTGGAGCATCTGTCCAATGGTGAGAGAGGTGTGTTGAAGTCACCCATAATTATTGTGTTGTGGTCTATTTGATTCTTGAACTTGAGGAGAGTTTGTTTTATGAACTTCACAGCACCATTATTTGGTGCATAAATATTGATAATTGTTATGTCTTGTTGGCGAATGGTTCCTTTTAACAGTATATAATGTCCTTCCTTATCCCTTTTGATTAACTTAGTCTTGAAGTCGATTTTATTCGATATGAGGATGGCCACCCCTGCTTGCTTACGGGGACCGTGTGCGTGGTATATTTTTTCCCAACCTTTCACCTTCAGCCTGTGTATGTCTTTTCCAATCAGATGTGTCTCCTGGAGGCAGCATATTGTTGGATTTGTTTTTTTAATCCATGTTACCAGCCTATGTTGCTTTATTGGAGAGTTTAAGCCATTAACGTTTAGAGTTACTATTGATATATGGTTTGTACTTCCAGCCATGTTTGATTATTTATCTTTTTTTTTTAAATTTAGTTTGTTTCTCCATGATTAGCTTTCCCCCAGCCCTCTGTCTTTACTGAGGCACTTCCCACTTATGGTTTTGGTTATTGTTTTTCATTTCTTCCTCGTGTAGTGTTTCGCTCAAGATGCTTTGCAATGCTGGTTTTCTGGCTGCAAATTCTTTTAACTTTTGTTTATCATGAAAGATTTTTATTTTGTTGTCGTACCTAAAGCTTAATTTTGCTGGATACAAAATTCGTGGTTGGCATCCATTGTCTTTCAGTGTTTGAAATACATTGTTCCAGGATCTTCTTGCTTTCAGCGTCTGTGATGAAAAATCCATTGTTAACCTTACTGCTTTACCCCTGAATGTAATCTGCCTCCTTTCTCTTGTAGCTTTTAATATGTTCTCTTTGTTCTGTATATTGGATATCTTCATAACAATGTGTCTTGGTGTTGGTCTACTGTGATTTTGTCTGCTCGGTGTCCTGTATGCATCTACAATTTGTATATCCTTTTCCTTTTTTATTTCTGGAAAGTTTTCTATAATTATTTCATTCAGCAGGTTGCTCATTCCCTTGGTTTGAACCTCTATACCTTCCTCTATCCTGATGACTCTTAAGTTTGGTTTTTTATGTTATCCCATATCTCTTGGATGTTTTTCTCATGATTTTTTACCAGCCTTTCTGAGTTGGCTAGACTCTTTTCAAGATGATATATTTTGTCTTCATTATCTGACGTTCTGGCTTCTGCTTGCTCCACTCTGTTAGTGATACTCTCATTTGAATTTTTAATTTGGTTTATTGTTTCCTTCATTTCTAGAATTATTGTTTGAGTTTTTTTTATAATCTCTATCTCCTGATAAAGATGCTTAATTTCTTCTTTTATCTGTTTATGTAATTCATTTTTAATGTGTTCTTTCACTGTTTGATTTGCTGTCTCATATCCTCTTTAAGGTTCCATTCCATCTGTCTAAGGTATTCCTTGAGTTCTTTATTTGACCATTTTTCTGATGCCTCTAGGTCCTCCTGACATGCTGCTCATGTTACTTCTTGTTTTGTTTGACTGCTGAGTTACTGTTTACTCCTATAAATTTATTTGATGCTTGGGAGGAAAGGTATTAGAAGGGAAGGGAAGAAGGCACTAAAGAGAATGAGAGTAAGCAGGCAGAATTCAAGGAAGGGGGAATAAGGAAATTGAAAAGAAATGAAAAGAAAAAAGAAAAAAAATAGAAAATAATAAAAAAATTTAAAAAACAACAGCAACAACAAAAAAGAAAATGAAAAAAAAAAAACCCAAATTAAAAAAAAATTAATAAATGCAGTCTTAGAATTTGATTAACTTCTCTTCCAGTAGGTGGAGCTGTGCCCACCGGGCCAAGCTTCTCCTCTCAATACGCGGGAACCAATCACTGTGCAGCAGCTCCTCCTCCCAGACTGGGTGGGTCTCCAATCCTGAGTGCCTAGGGCCTTCTCTTGTGTCTAGTCACTTCCCCACTTTTCCTCAAGCCAGGCCCCGCTCACTGGTGATGCTTACCACAATACTGGCTACACACCAGGTCTGCTGCTCCCGGGAGCCCTGTTTTCATGAACGACTGGGCACACTCTCCCTGTTTGCCATTCCCTCAGACCCTAAGTTTGTAGAGCTTGGGGCTGAGAACCCTCCATGAATTTTGCTTGCCCTCTGGTAGCCACGCCCCCGGTAGCTGGTGCAAGAGACCTCAGTTGTCAGCACTGGTGGGATCAGTAGCCGGGTGTTCCGCGCCACGGGTCCCACGCCACTCCTGATTCCCTCGGTCTGGCTATCGCGCTCACGGGAGAGCTGGGAGGGGCCCTTAAGGTTTCCCCGCTGTGTGGAGAGGGAAGGCTAGGGGGTTACACACCTGTTGCCTCTGGTTTCAATGGAGTTATCTCCTCCACCGCATTCTGGTGACGTCAGTTCTCTGCCATGGTGGTATCCCATGCAAATGGCGACAGTTCGTTCCCTTTGCCGGGTGACCAATGCAACGGGTGGGTCCTGACTGGCTCTCCCAAGCCCCGTTTCAATCCTGTGGCCACTGCCTATGAAGGCTCGGTTGGCATTAACCTCCGTAGTTTCAGAAGGGCCGACCAGTTGTTTCAGTGGGATCGTTTAGTGCTGAGTCACAGCAGTTTGTCTGCGAGAAGCAGGCGAACGGGAGCTTGAATTCAGCCGATCCGGGCTCGGTGTGCATTCTGAGAGGCCCAGACAGTTCGCCCCAGATCCACGTCAGCTCAGCATTGCCTAGTTATCCTGAGCAAACAGCATTTAGACGGTTTACGACTCCCTATGCCCGCGCAGCTGAAGAGGTCAGAGACTTGATCTCTCTGCGCCCGCTGCCATGTATCTTTGTTTGATTTTGATATTGGAATTATATGGGTTTTATAGAATAAATTCAGGGGTGTTTCTTCCTTTTCTATTTTCCTGAATTCTTTGCAGATTGGCATTAATTCTTCTTTAATAATAGTTTGGTAGAACTCAGCTGAGAATCCATCTGATCCTGGGCTTTTCTCTATTAGATGGCTTTTAATTGCTGCTTCAAACTCATTGTTCTGTTTGGGTTTTATAATCCCACATGGTTCGATGTGGGTAGGTTATATGTGTTGAGAAATTTGTTAGTATCTTCTTTTACTGTTTATTTGGAGGATAAATTTTCAAAATAATTTATAATGATCCCTTAGATTTCAGAGGTATCTGTGGTGTGATATCTCCTTTTTAAGCTCTAATTTCATGGATTTGGGTCTTCTCTTTCTTTATTTTTTTTTAAGTTTAGTTAAGGGTATGTCAATTATCAATCTTGCTTATCTTTTCAAAGAACCAACTCTTTGGTGCATGGTTTGTATCTTTTTATTTTTATTTTTTTAGAACTGCCTCATATTGTCCCAGAGATTTTGATATGTTGTATCTCTGTTCTTATTTATTTCTAGGATATTTTTTTTATTTCTCCACTGATTTCTTCTATGGTCCATTACTCATTCAAAAATATATTATTTAATCTCAAGTTAAAATCATTTCTGTTTTTAATCTTGTTGGTTTCAAATTTAATTCCATTATGACCTGATAGGGTAGGATTTTTTTGTATTTGCTAAGAGTTTTTTTCTTTGTGTTCTAAAATATTGTCTATTTTAGAGCAGATTTCATATGCAGCTATAAAGAAAGTGAATCCAGTTAGTGATTGGTGGGATGTTCTATAGATGTCTGTTAAGTCCATTTGATTAATAATATTTTTTTAGTTCTGAATAGTCTTTACTTAATTTATGTCTGGATGACCTATCTATTGGTGATAGAGGTGTGTTGAAATTACCCAGTATTATTGCACTTGATATATATGATTCTTTAAATCAAGTAGAGTTAGGGTTTCCTTTATGTATGTGTGTAGTTGCACTGACATTTGGGGCACAAATATTTGCAATTATTACATTTCATTGTTGGATGATTCCCTCAACCAGTATGAGGTTTTGTTTTGTTTTGTTTTGTTTTTGGTCTCATTAATTTGGCTCAAAGTCTACTTTGTTAGACATAAGAGTAGCTATTCCTGCTTGCTTTTGGTCTTCATTTGCCTGATATAACTTTTCTTCATCGTTTCACCTTCATTCTGTGGATGTCTTAGCCTGTAAGGTAAGTCTCTTAATGGCAACCTAAGGTTAGCTCTTGTTTTTTGATCTATTTGCCAATCTATGTCTTTTGATGGAGTGTTTAGACCATTTATATCTTGTGTGATTATAGAGAGATAATTTCTAATTTCCTTACCTTTTTATTTATTTATGGTGCTCAATCTAGACTTAATTCTTCTTGATTTTACTATTCTTCTAGTGAGATTCATCTATACACTGACTCTGATATTTATTTTACATTTCTATTCTGAATATATCATTGATGATGTTTTATGGTGCTTGTTTAGTGGTTATGAATTCTTTTAGTTGCTACTTATCAAAAAAAGCTTTTATTTCATCTCCAATTTTGAAGGATAGTTTGGCTGGTTATAGCAATCTGGGTTAGAATCCATTATCATTATCTTGGAATCATATATACCAAGCCTTCTTGGCTTTTAAGGTCTGGACTGGGAAATCAGTACAAATCATAATTGACTTACCTCTAAATGTGACTTGTGATTTTTCTCTTGCAGTTTTTATAATTCTGTTTTTGTTCTGTATATTAGGAGTTTTAATTATAATGTGTCTTGGAGAGGATCTTTTTTGATCTTGTTTATTTGGGGTTCTAAATGCATTTTATATTTGAATTTCCATCTTATTTCTAAGGTTGGAAAATTTTTCTGTTATTATTTCATTGAACAATTTGTGCATTCCTTTAGTTTGTATTTTGCTTTTTTTATGTATGCCAATGATTCTCAGATTTGTTTTGATCCCAATTTCTCAAATATTCTGGTCATGGCCCCTTAACATCTCTTCTTTATTGTTGACTTTTTTTTTTAAAGATCATGTACTTTATCTTTGAGGCCTGAGAATCTGTCTTCAAAGTGGTCTACGCCATTGGTGATGCTTTCAAAGGAATTTTTAATTTGATTTTTTAAGTCTTTTGTTTCCAGTATTTTTGTTTCATTCTTTTTCAAAATGTCTGTATCTTTATTGAAATGTTCTTTCATTTCCTGTATATTCTTTCTTAGTTTGTTCCTTATATCTCCTTTTTGTTCATTTAACATTGTAATTCTCAACTTTCTAAATTCTTGCATTTTCTCTACTGTGGTTGCCATAGGGTCACTTGTGTTGTAAACTATTTAGAGTAGCTTGTTCCCTTGATTTTTTCATGATTTTTGTATTTCTACCCATCTTATGGGATGATTCTGTCTTCTGCTTATATAAAAGTGATGTTTTAGTCAGATGCTTTCTCATTATTATGTGTCCTGATTTGAGTGAATGTCAAATGTTAAATTTTCAATCAACTTGAACTCAAGTCTATGTACAGAATCTAATACCACATTGAAAGGAGATATAATCCCCCAATTAATATAGCTTCTTCAAAACAATGCCTTATACTAATAAATCTTAAGAAAAACAACAACAACAACAACAAAAGGTTTAGCAGTGTTCTTCAGCAGCTCACTAATCTGTTGTTTTTGTTCAGGTTTTTGAAGTAGAATGTTTTCTTTCTGGAGTTTCAGTTATTGGGCACCTCTGACCCAAAGTGGTCATACTTGTTAGGGAAGTGTATATGTGGAGTTGTATTGCAGGGTTTCACTCTCTTCTTGGTTGGATAGCTCTAATGACTTTCTCTCTTTGGGAAACTCAGACCATGTGCTGGAGTGAGAAGAGAAGCCTTTGTAGGCTTCAAAGTGATGACTGAGGCCTCACTAGATGTGGCCTAAATTAGCTGGTCATCAGTCCCTCTCACATCAGTCAAGCTGTAATCCAAGAGCTCAGATTTCCTGTTTTAAGTAAAAGAGTTCTTAGTTCTTCTCAGCATTGTAGACTCAGTTTGCCAGTACAGAATTGCTGTTTTGATTCACTCTTGGGAAGTTATTATGATATTATAAGCTATTATGTGGCTTCCTCTGAATCACATTATTCTGTTCCCCAAAGGACTAGACTACATGAATTAAAAGGATGATAAGAATATAGTTCACTAAGAGTAAAGAAGCTAGAGCATAAAGGCAAAATATATTGTAATATTCAAAAGCTGAGAGGAGAGAAAGTGGAAGAAAGATCATGCCTGAAGGCCCCAAAGAAGGAGGAAATGAAGAAGTAGAAGAGAGAAAATAAGTTTTTTTTTTTTTTTTTTTTTTTGCTATTAGAGTGGGAGGCAAGAAGAGTTAGAGTAATGAAACAAGCAAAAACAAGCAGAGCAGAACAACTCCAACCCCAACACCAATACCAGACAACAAAACTAAATGATAAAAAAAATAAAAGCCAAACCAAAAACCCAAAAACAAACAAACAAAGAAAACCGTACCATCACCAGCAACAAATAAGTGACAATAAATAAATAAATAAATAAATAAAACAAAGAAGTCACTACCTCTTCAAAAAATAGGAAAAATAGTAAAAGGTTATGATAAAATGTGTGTGGGGGGGCCTTAGAAACATAGGTGTATCATAGTCACATATGTATGTACTTGAATCAACAAATATAGTTAGAACAACTAAAATATCTAAAACAAAAAAGAAAAAGAGCAAAAATTCTTAATTAAAAAGGCTTAAAGTTTTCCACTGAGGTAGCTAAAGTTGAGAATTTACGCCCTCTTCTGTACTGTTGTTCTGACCTTTACTTCTTAGGTTATATGCCTCTAATAGAGAGCCAGGGCTGGGTGATACAGAACCAACCTACTTTTGTGATTTTTGACACTCTGCCTGCAGAAGTAGATTGGCAGTCTAGTGGGTTGAAGTGGTTCTCAACTTCTGTACTCCCAGTGCAGGGGGTATGGAGCTAGAAGTACCTTCCATTGGGATTTTTGTCTACATGTCTTAGATCACTGACCTTCCTGGTTGGAAAGGGCACATAGATCTAATCTAAATGGAACATTGGAACTTTTTTTTGGAGTGTGTACTATATAAGGCTTAAATCTTTGTACCAGGGGGCTGAGTAGATGTCAACTTCAACTGGGCATCTGGGTGTTTAATGTCTCCCTACAGTTCTACTTGTGAGGCAGGGTGACAGACACATGACATGTGACATGTTTCCTGTAGCCTGCCCACACCAAAACATTAAGTTTATCTCTTAAAATGTAATCATTCCCACCTAATCATTCTTCCCCATCCCTTTCAGCTGGTCATAGGTACGGCAATGCTCAAAGGGAGATTAGGATGCACACTCTTCTGTACCTCTGTCTTGAGTAGCCCTGGATCCATAATTCTCTATAATCATTTTGGGATTGTGATTTTGCCAGGTGTCACACATTAAGCACTGGCTGAGACAGGGTGAAAGTATCCATTAACTCTTGGGCTCCGGTAGGAACAAAATTTGGCATCAATTGTGGAGCTTGACCTCCACCTCTGTTCTTCACTTAGACATCGAGAAATACATTGCACATTCTGCATGACAAGTTTGTTGATTGTGTTTCTCTTTCCCTTTGTGTTGCCTCTCACTTTGGGTATCTATCAGACTCAGGTACATTTCATTATAAAGATGGTTCACTACACCAGTAACTTTGGGTTTCTCCGAATCTCTGACAGAAAAATAATGATATATAACGGTTTTCTTCAGACAGACTCCTTGTTAAAAAGCTGTGTCCCTACTGTTCAAATTTCAAACAGCAGAGCAGAAGTGACTTCTTCCTCTACTCTGCCATCTTATGAACCTTCTCTCTGAATATATTTAAATAGAAATTTCAACATAGAACCTCATTTTTTTTGAGATGATAGAATAATCTTCCAAACAAAATGCAAACCCAAGTCAAACCAAACATAGAAAACACTACAGATTGAACTCATGAAATAGCTTGCTGAAACCAGTATGCTTTATCTCTTTGTGTAAGATATCAAGGGAAGTTGTTAGGACAAAGGAGAAAACAGGTCTATTTCTTTTCTGTGTGTCAGTGAGTAAAGATGTGTAAAGCTACCTGGAGTGTACGTTTTCAGTGTGTATGTCTATGATTTGTAGATTTACTTTTGTAGATTTACTCTAAATACTCTTTATTGTTTCCCAGGAAATTTCCAGTGTATTTATTTTTTTTGCCTTTATCCTGTCTGCATCAAGATCCACTAACATAATTCTGAGAAATGCAAATACACAAGGAAGAGAATAAATTTTCTGTTACAGACTTTTTTGTTTTGTAACCTCAAAAATGCAACAATGCATAAAGCACCATCACCTGGAAACACAAAAGAGAGCCACATCAAACATTCTGTTCTACTTTTTCTTTTATTTAGCACAGCGATATCCTTTATGGCTAGTGCTATAGTCCGTTGCACATCTTGTATGAGGAATGCCTGGGAATTTCTGGGTTCCTCTCCCCACGTTTTTTTTTTTTAAGCTCTCCTCATGTCTTCTTATCTTTCTGTTTATAACTTCTCTCTTATCCTTGCTGTGTGGTTGAGTTGAAAGGTGGAGCTATAGGACCTACAAATGAGTGTTTTGGAGGATTGTAACAACATTTTATTTTTTGATAGTTTTGAGTCAGACTACATTGACTTGATAAGGTGTTTTTGTTTGTTTGTTTGTCTTGGTGCTAGGGATTGAACCCAGGGCCTTGTGGATGTGAGGCAAACACTCTACCAACTGAGCTATATCCCCAGCTTTTGATAAGGTATTTTTGTTGTTAATGAATAAAACATGTGCTTTTGAATTAGATAAATCTAAATTTCAATTCCAGTTCAACAATTCATCCCCAGTAATTTTGAGCAAATTGTTTAACTTCTCTTAGCCTCAATTTCCTTATCTTTAAAAAGAAGTAGATAATAATAACATTAATTTTGTAGGGTTGTTGAAAGTGTTCAATGAAATTGTGTATGTAAAGCATATAGCACACTGCCTGGCACATAGTTGGTGCATAACAAATGGTGGGTATTATTCTGTTTCTACTTTAGGAAAACATAATAACAATCTTCATATAAATTCTTCAAATTTTATTGACTATAAGTGGTCTCTGTATATTTCTGATGATTCCTAATTATGAATCAAGTTTACCTCTTGTTTCCTCCACCACCTCACCCTCCAACTCCAACTTACTTTGGCAAGTTACTTTCTCTGGAAAGATGAAGATGAGCTTCTGAGTTTCATGATCACTGCAAATAGAGTGGGAAAGAGACAAAATGCTCTCTCTTCCATGAAATTCTTATGTAACTTGCCACATTCCACTGCCTTTTCGTCTTCCACCTCCCCAGAGTATTACTGCTGAGGAAAAACTATATTTAATGCCAAACATGGGAACAATGTTTGCTGTGAAGTTCTGGACAAAGAATGACATAACTTTTCTAACCTCAAAGTCTTCGATCCACCCAGGCTTAGACATTTATATAAACTTATCAACTTGGAAGAGAAAAGCTTTGTATGACTCTCTTGAGAAAATCTTCTTAGGTACCTTGTTCTTCCAGGTGATTATACTATAAAATTTTCAATAGATTTCCTTTTCCATTTGCTAGAAATAAAGTTTATGCAGGATGTCCAAACTTTAGCTCCCATCAGGGGCACTATTGAATTTTACACGGATTAAAGAAGTGTCAGCTTGCAAAATGTTTGTGACTGAACACACAGAGGAATTGAGAACAATATGAAAGATTTGGCAGATAATGTTTATAATTTCAAACTATCTAAGATGGGGGTAAACCAAATAAAAAAAAAATCTTTGTTCTCTTCTAGGCCTTCAGGGTACATACCCGCTATACCTACATTGTCCTAAGCATGTCTCAAGGAGTATGATTTTGGAACAGGGTTTAAACAAACCAGCTTTCCAATAAACCTTCCCTTTGCATTTTGTAGCCTCACAGGATGAGTGAATGGCTACTGAACATCATCCCGTTACAAGAGGAAGGTAACAGGAAGGTTGGGTTTCAAGTCCTCACTGGAGAAACACTATAAAACATAGCCTACCAAACTCATCAGATTATAGAATTATCTTAATTTAAATAGTGCATATTTTTAAAAACCATTGTGTTTAAATCTATGTAGGATTAATAATTAAAAACAATACTATTCATATATATTCTCATATATCCATAGAAAATAGTTAGAAGGGTAGCCAAGCAACTGTTAAGAGTAGTCTCTCCTTAGGGTTTGGTACAGAAAAGGAATTTTATTTTTCACTTTATACTCTTGCATTGTGTGAATTTTTACTCTATCCATAGATAAAATATATGTGTATATACAAATATATGTACAGTTACATATCAGTTTATGAAAATGATATAAACACACATGTATAGTATATAATATATATGGTCTGAAATTTAAATAAATTCAAAGTGAACATTATATGCCTTATATATCCCTGTTCTTCAAAGTCTTCAATAATCTTTCTCTGTGGGATATTTCAGATCATATTATACTTTTGTTGTATGCATCTCTGTTTTCTTCCCTCCTTTCTTTTACATTGCACTCACCTTTTAAATTTTTATTCTAATTTGTTATATATGACAGCAGGATGCAACTCAATTCATAATATACAAATAGAGCATAATTTTTCATGTCTCTGGTTGTAGTACACAAAGAAGAGTCACACCATTTGTGTTTTCATACATGTACTTAGGGTAATGATGTCTATCACATTCTACAATCTTTCCTACCTCCCTGCCCCCTCCCTTTCCCTCCCTCCCCTTTGCCCTATCTAAAATTCATCTATTCCTCCCACGCTGCTCCCCCACATCCCCATTATGAATCAGCATCCTTATATCAGAGAAAACATTCAGCTTTTGTTTTTTGGGGGATTGGCTTACTTCACTTAGCATTATATTCTCCAACTCCAACCATTTACCTGCAAATGCCATGGTTTTATTCTCTTTTAATGCTGAGTAATATTCCATTATGTATATATACCACATTTTCTTTATCCATTCATCTACTGAAGGGTATCTAGGTTGGTTCCACAATTTAGCTATTGTGAGTTGTGTTGCTATTGATGTGACTGTATCACTGTAGTATGCTGTATTTAAGTCCTTTGGATATAAATTGGGGAGTGAGATAGCTGGGTCAAATGGTGGTTCCATTCCCAGTTTTCCAAGGTATCTCCATACTGCTTTTCATAGTATCTCCATACTGCTTTTCATAGTGGATGCACCAATTTGCAGTCCCACCAGCATATATGAGTGTGCCTTTCCCCCCACATCCTCACCAACACTTATTGTTTGTTGTATGTATTCTTAATAGCTGCCATTCTGACTGGAGTGAGATAAAATCTTAGAGTAGTTTTGGTTTGCATTTCTCTAATTGCTAGAGATGTTGAAAATTTTTTCATATATTTGTTGATTGATTGTATATCATCTTCTGAGAAGTGTCTGTTCAGTTCCTTGGCCCATTTATTGATTGGGTTATTTGATTTTTAGGTGTTAAGGCTTTTGAGTCCTTTATGTATCCTGGAAATTAGTGCTCTAACTGATGTGTATGTGGTAAAAATTTGTTCCCATTCTGTAGGCTCTATATTCACTTCAGTGATTGTTTCTTTTGCTAAGAAGAAGCTTTTTAGTTTGAATCCATCCCATTTATTAATTCTTGATTTTAATTCTTACACTATAGGAGTCTTGTTAAGGAAGTCAGGGCCTAATCCAACATGATGGAGATTTGGGTCTATTTTTTCCTCTATTAGGAGCAGGGTCCCTGGTTGAATTCCTAGGTCCTTGATCCACTTACAGTTGTGTTTTGTGCATTGTGAGAGATAGGGGCTTAATTTCATTTTGTTGCATATGGGTTTCAGTATTCCCAGCACCATTTGTTGAAGAGGCTATCTTTTCTCCAATATATGTTTGTGCCACTTTTGTGTAATATAAGATAACTGTAATGATTCACTCACTTTTGATTACAAATGCTTTCCCCTTTAAGATAGAACACTTTCTTTTTCTCTTCTCTCTCTCTCTCTCTCTTCCTCTCTTCTTAATTAGGACTGACTCAGCTTCAAATATCACCTTCTTTAAGTAGCCTATGTAGGTTCTTTCTTAATAGATAGGTATTAATAATAAATAACAGTACTATAGTACTATATATATAATATATGCTACATATTATGTATAATAATACTATAATATACTACTAATAATAATAATAAAACTCCAGTTTTCAAATAAAAATGTTCTGAATAGTCTTAGTGGGCAGTGATGTACAGTGAGGTTGCTGGAACATCATAAATTTTATTGCAGCTGTGAAGACAGGAGATCAGGGGCTGGAGTTCAGGCCTGATGGTATAAACTAGAATAAGAGAAGAATTCCCTCTTAGAAGAGCTGATCACTGGGCAGAAATATTAAAGCAAGAAATTGAGTCCAAAGGGTAAGGCCTATAACTTATCACTGCAACTTGAGTACAAATGGGCAGTGTAGTATGTGGAAAAAGTCAAAACCCTGTAACTGACACATATTTGTGATCAGGATAGAAAATCATAATCAGAATAATAAGCAATTATGGATGGAGACTGGAATCATATGAAGAGATGGTCTTGGAAGTGACTTGGACATTGGGCTTTCCTGGAAGTTTCTCATCTATAGCAAATGTTGAAAACTACTGTGCTAGGTTGAATTAATGCCAAATCACCTGACTAAGATGGAGCTCAGAAGCTGAGACAGAGAGACCATGGCTGAGAGTCTAGTGGGCTCAGTAGCGGGGAGGAGGGAGCTCTAGATGTAGAGAATGAGCAGGGGTGCCAAAATCATCAGGGAAACTGAGGTTGAGAGAGTTTTATGTCTTCAGCAGATTTTGAACCTCCTTAAAAGTGATTTGGAGCTGAGGCCAAAAATCAAACCCAGCATCTCCCCTCCTTTTACCCCAGGCTTTTGTGGCAGTGCTTCATACTTTAAGGTTTCAACTGTCTCAGCTCTCTCCTAATCTGTCACCTTGTCCTTACTGATGTCCTTCTCTCTCAACTTTTGCTGTTATTCCTCATATTATACTATCCTCATTCAACTGCATAAGGTGCTACATAGGTCCATATGTAACAAAGTGGAAATTGAGCCCAAACAAATGATCAGATCGATACAACTGCGATAACACTTTTTCTTGTCTTTCCCTGTTTTTTACACTGTTAAGAAGGACCAATAGAAAATGGCCATTAAAATGTCTGCTCTGGCTCAGGATCAGACACACTTTGATGGTCTTTGCATAATTATAAATCCTGGAATGATAACATACATAAACTAGAAAGAGAAGCAAAAAGGACTAAATAAAAATTTTTTGTCCAATTTGGCTAACTAGGTTTTTTATTTTTAGTTTTTGGTGCTAGGGATCAAACCCAGGGCTTTATGCATGCAAACAAAGCACTCTACCAACTGAGCTATAGCCCTGGCCCAAATAGTTTTTACTTTCATAAATTTATTATGAAACATCAAGAGATTTAGTGATCTTTTTCACTTTTACTTTCAGAAAAATATTCCAAGAGCCAAATGGATATTTGATAAATGTTTTAATATGAGCACAAATTTGTATTTCTGTGCTTTAATAGTTATAGAAAAATTTCACCAGCTCATTAGTGTGATTACATAGACTCATTTGTACTATTTTTATTAGAATGAATATGTAGTGTTTGTTTCTTGACTGTTTCTTTAATTATGAAGATTTTCAAGGCTGCTCCAGGCACTTCTTATTTTGAAAGAGAAAAGGTTAATTGGCTATTATTTAATGGATTTGGTAGTTTCTAATTTATTTTTATTTTTATGTCACCCAATTAAGTAATAAATTCTAGTTTTGTTTTTGAAATTTTATTTATCCATTTTCTTAGAGTCACTTTATATGACATTATATTTCAAATTATTAGTCATTCAAAAATTAACTCTGAGTCCTGTCAGGATTGTCTTAACATTTTCGAAAGTTTACATTGCTATTTCTGTAACCGGTTTTGAGGATCATAGAGCAAAATTAGTGATATGGAATTTGTGGTTTGCTGATTGGAATTAAATATCACTAGTTATAGCAAAATCTACTGATTTCATTCATGCTGTGCTTACGACCAGGAATTCTAAAATTTGTTTTAGATAAGAGTCAGTGAATTTAGTACCCATGAATGATGCCAGGTTGGCAACCTTTGAATGGTGCCAGATGGACATAGGAGATTTCATTTTTTATTTTAATGAACAGAATAGAGAAGCAGGTGCTTCAGCACTATTCTCCCGGTGCTGCAGGGAATTTGGCTTCCATTTCCACAGTAGCATTTTTCCTGTTTGGAAGTAGCTAAGGATTAGGGATGGAAGGAAGAGGAGTGAATGGTCATGAGTCGGGAATTCCTGTGATATGAATTACTGCCATAACTGTTGCTAAGGTGAAGCTAGACCCACAATTAGGATTTCAATACTCAGATACCTAATATATTAGAACTATTAGAATTAATTCATTTAGCATTACTCTCTCTCAGAACTGAAAGGGATTGCTGAGCAATCCTCTATCCCAAAATCTTAGTCTCATAGATGAGAAGAAACAAGAGAAAGATTTGCTCAAAGTCATATGGCTAATTAGTAATAGACCCCTGATTCTTACTTTGAATCAATCACTGTTGACATTACATTATACTGTGAAACTCTTAATAAGGAGAAGAATAAAACTATCATCTGTTGACTTATTTTCCAGCCCTATCCACAGTGTTAACTTTTGAAACAAAGGAATTCACTCTCTGTTGGCATTTTTGCAATGAGGTAGCTCTTCCTTAATTGGCAGATCCACCACTTGAGTTTCCACATAAATCTTCTTCTTTGGCAATTAGCATATTAGAAAGGAAAAATATTTTCAGTCTAATTGAAATCAATTTAAATCTTCTAATTAACAGTCATTATTATTTTTAATATAATCTGATTGCATTACAAACAGAGAAAACAAAGCAAGCTGGGAGAAAGTTTGTCACAAACACCTGATCTTTTCTAGATCATTCCATATTGTAGATATTTCCTGGAGTCAAAAAGATATTTCTACTAGTCTCCTCCTTATCTAGTTGTATGGAATATGGCTGTGTCCATTTAAACTAAAAGAAATTCTCTGTATCAAGTGATTGCAGCAGTGAAAATTCTGTCTTATTGCAACATAACAGAAAAACCAAGTTATAGGATGTAAAGTGAATAGAAAAAGAAACACAAATTAAGGTGAAAATGTACTTTGGTTTATAGCTAAAGGTTTGGCTAAACAAATTATATAATTAAGATGATTTTGTATTGATTTCTCTGCATCCTTCCTTTCCTCTTCATTATTTCTATCAGCATCTGTTTTTGGCTTGATATCTAACCTGCCAGTTCACTGGAACCTTTTGGTCCTCTGGACAGGCTCTGTCCACATTGTCTGTACTTTGCTCTCCTCCCCCACCCATGCTTCCCTTCATTGAACTCTCCTCCCATCTCTCTAACCCTCATCCCAGCTTAGCTGGCCCTGACTAGGATGGTTACAGAAAGGATTCAAGCTCTTCTAGCTCAGTGTTGGGAGACTTCATGCCATCTCTCCCTTGTTGATAATGAGGCCCTATCCCAGGACCTCTCTTCTGAGGAAGATAATTTTTTTTTTCCCAAAGGTAACAAAAAAGCATAAACATGTGGGCTTTAGAAGCAGAAACAGTTTTAAAATCCAACTTCAACTCTTTTTATCTGTTTGAGATTAGACAAAATACTTTCCCTTTTTACATCTCAGTTTCTACTTCTCAGAGTTGTAAGGGGCCTAAACTAGATAGTTAATGTAAGGAATCTGATAGATTAAGTTTTAATAAGTGGTGTTTATTACAGTATGAGGTCAGAGAATGTGGGAAGCAGAGCTTAGGCTTGAGAGGCAGGTAGATAGACATTTGGATCCTGACGTCAGCCATCACTAGCAATTTTTTTTTTCTTGCAGAGCCTCAATTTTCTCATCTGTAAAATGGCATAAAGAATAATGCCACTCTGCAGAAATTTTTGTGAGGTAATAGCTATGGATCACTCATCACTCTATGGTAAATTCAGAGAGAGGATGGAAGAAGCAAGTCCACACTGTCCTATGTTGCCTCCCTTTCATTGTTTAACATAGTAGTCAGCTTCCTCCAGAAGACTGGATTACTCTCTCACCTGTCTCCCAGAAACTGAATGCAGTATCCAGTGAATTGGAGGAAATCTGCACTCATTCATCCATCCACTGATTTATTCATGCATGCAATAAATATCTATTAATAGCTATTGCTGTCCTTTCTATGACCTCTGTGTGTTGGACTTTCTCTCAGAACTGACAGCTAGCCCTGTCTCCAAAGTCTCTTGCCTCTCCCTGGGTAGGTTTAAGTTCAAGTCCTTAGCAATTGTTACTCTTCCCTGTCCTGCTGTGATTACTGTGGTCATATCCTATGGGCACTCTTTGTATTCATTGGGCACTACACAAAAGTGCCGCATCCAAGGTTGGCATCGTTAACATCATAGATATTATAGATTTATCTATTTATCTTAATATCTTGTAGATATTAAACAAAGAAGAGGTATATTTTTTAGTTTTTACAAAAGTGCTAAAATAGTTAGTAGTGGCCCTAATACAGTTGATTACCAATGCTACATATGTGGTATGAGATTTCCCAAGGAGAGAATGTCAGAGGATATGAATGACCTATGTTAAAACCTTAAGGATTATCAACAATGTTTAAGGAAGAAGAATCAATATCTGGAAGGGAGACTGAAGGGGTCAGGCCATGGAATTAGGAGGAAAACCAGATGCTCATGATATCATGGAAGTCAAGGGAAAAGAGTATAATGAGGAAAGAATCATAAATTGTGCCAAATGGTGCAGAGCAATCAGGCAATCCATGGACTAAGGAATGGTATAAGATTTGCCAGGCAGGAGGTTTTTGGTGACCTCAGGAATAGCAATTGTAGGAGAAACTGGGCTTCCATGAATGGAAGAGTGAGGAGAAGATGATGTTAGGTTGTGAAGAGGTGAGTAGGCATGGTAACTAGAGGAAGATGTAGGATGGATAATTACTTTTTTAGGCAAGGAAGCCATAAACATACATATGGTGACTACAATAAAGCAAAAGCATAAAAGTAAAATAAAAAGCAGTCTACTAGGCTCAAGTTCCTGGAGGTAGGTGGGAGTAATTAATAACAAGGTCTCTCTGAAGTTTGGGAGAAGATGGGAAATCACACATATTCAATTAATTGATTTAATGGTGTCCTTCTGGAGGGGAGTCCTCTTGTGGATCATGAATTTCGGGCCTGCTAATAAGAAAAACATGTTTGGGGAGAAAGAATCTGGTGGTCGTTCAAGTCATACACCATATGTGGTCATCTATTCTTTGCAGTGGTCCATATCAGAAATGAACTGTTTTCCTGCAAAATTTCTACATTCCACAACTGGGTCAATAACACAGCTTTTTTTGCTACAGATGATTGATTTTAAGCTGAAAGCTACTATTATTTCTAAGTTATAAAAGTTTTCTTGATCTTTCAATTGTATGCTGTTTCTGACAATATTTGGTTCCTTTAACCAAAAATAAAATAAAAAGTGATTTCTTCTACCAAGTCCCCATAGGATCTGAATCTGAATAAGTCATTGTTCTGTCCATCTCAGTTGTTATTTCTCCTCATTTTCTTAAAAAGTAACAAAATGACATGATTATTATTTTCCTCCTCAATATTAAAAATATTTCTCTTCAGTCACTTTACAGGTTGTATAACTTACAGGACATATATACATTTGTATGTCAATATGTGTGTGTACATATATATGTAGATATTTGTGTGTATGTATATGAACTTGTTTAAATTTCCTTTCCATAAACTGAGGGCTTGCTATGTGTAAGCTAGATTCTTTATACACTTTAGAATTTCTGTAATTTCCTTCAAGTTACTTGGGTACTATTATGAAAGTAGAGTTTATTATTATAAAGGTCTATTTTTCTTCAATCTAGTTAAAAGAAATAATTGATGAAACTGAATGAAAATTTCATTGTAGTCTTATATTTAAAAAGCATAATTTAAACAATTAAAGAGACTAGTTGAGTGCCAGCACAGAAAGAGTTTTTCTCAGAGATTTTTTATTTGTTTATTTTTTTAAGAATGATGAAATTGAGGTTCAGAGAGATTAGATGATGTTGGCAGCACCAGAACTAGAATTCAAGTCTCCTGACTCTTGGATAGAACTGCATTCTTTATCATCTTATAATATATAAAAGGCATATTTCTAAAATATGCCAGAAAATTAATTTAAGAGTGAAAGCATAAATAATATACATATATTTTTGCCACACAATACCTATAAAGAGATTAACTAATTTTTTCCCATAGAA
The DNA here is from genome assembly GCF_047511675.1 of Marmota flaviventris. Taxonomy (NCBI): domain Eukaryota; kingdom Metazoa; phylum Chordata; class Mammalia; order Rodentia; family Sciuridae; genus Marmota; species Marmota flaviventris. The sequence goes on from NC_092498.1 coordinate 41,024,416, forward strand.
TTTTTTTTTGTTCTATACTTACAAACAAACCAAAATAACTCATGTCAATTTGCAACTATAGAAACTGGGAGACAATTACTTTTGAAGAAGGCTTCCAGGATGGCCAAGAAAACACTTCTTGCTCCCCTGAAATTTCACACTATCCAATGACTCTGTAATTCCTTTTATTTCACTGAAACAATGTGATGTGCTATAATAAGAATTCAATCTGTTCTGATATTATTGTGTAGGAATATTCATCAGACTCCTAAGCTTAGACACGATTAGGTCTATTCTCTTCAGAGCCTTTCAGACTCCATTTTCCTATTAACTTGTTCCTTTTGTGGCATTTGTGCATTATAAATGCTTTTATAGTTCCAGAGTCTTAAAACAGCTGTTTGTATCAATCATTCCACAATGCCATTTATTTTTATCATCAGGAATCATGACCTTTGTCTTATGTTTTCTCTTTTCTTATTAATTTTTCTTCTTATTTTTTTTCTTTTTCTCTTCTTTTTTCTTTGGTTGATTGAGACACCCTGTCATTTGAGCTCCCGGGGCAGTGTAGGGTGGATAGCTTTGGTCTTGTGGCCCTGATTTGCTCTTCTGTAGGCATACATTCATGAATGAATCTATTTAAATCCTTTATGGCACAATAGTCTTGAAAATATTAATTTTATGGTATATTTCTTACAAAGAAGAACAATTATTTATGGTATATTTCTTACAAAGAAGAACCTAACAATTTCAATTCTGTATAATGAGGAGGAGGAAATGGAAACAGGAACTTGGCATTTTTTGCCGGCCTCCTTTTAAAGTGAATCCAATGTCATTGGATCTCAGTTTTTAAAAAAGTAATGACTACTAAAAGTTTTTAAGGAATATTAAAATTCAAAGTGAAAATAATACACATTTGTGCAAATTTTTTTCAAATAAAGTCAGTGGAGAAATGATTGTATTTGTCATGATCACTCAAAAATCGTAATTTGAATCACTTGGCTGGTATTGGCCTTTAGCTCTTCTATGAAAGAATGTCAGGTGAATTATGGAGTGGAGAGTTAGAAGTAGCCATAGAGAAATAATCAGTGTTTGTCAATTTCTTCAGCTTTGAGTTCGGTTTGTCCTTTGTCTTACCCCCAGTGTTAGTTTGTTAATTTTTTTAAAAAAAATTAAACTTACTTGACTATTAAATAGAACCAAAGATACCAATGAGTTACTCTTTGTCCTCCCAGAGCCATAATAATGTAGGTAATATTAGACTCAGTGACCCACAAAAGACTCCATTCCAGCAACATGTTTGTCCCTCTCTTATGCTTACCCAGCACTGCTTATATTTACGGAAAATATATCTTCCAGGAAGATATTTCTTAGTTAAAAAAGAAACCCATGTTTGCTTTCATTTTAAGGCAACTTGTGTTGCAATTTAAGAACCAGTGTCAATCAAATCAATAATAATTCATTTCCTCCCTATTAAACATAGAATATACTAAATCACACAGCCCTAATACAGGAATACTCTTGCTGTATTTCAGAAACCAGGAAGTTTGAGGAGCTAGTTAGCAAAACAACTTCCCTGAATCACTGCACAAAGTGAACATGTACTCTGCTGGGAACAACCTTAAGCTTACTTCCCCCAGCAGTGCCTGCTCTCTGTGAAATATGGTTTCATGATATAACTGATCTTTTACTGAAATTAAGAAGCCTAGAAATCAATCACTTTTGGTAGGATGGAGCATTTGCTTTCCTGATTTTGGAAAAGAACTGTCTCAAGAATGAATCTGTAGGATGATTTTCTTACACATCTTTAATGATTAAAATCTAAAAGTGAGGATGAGAACATTAGTTTAGGCAATACTTTCTAAATGGCACAATTCTCTTTTGGAATTGAAATAATAACATTTCCAGATTAATAAAATATGCAAAAATCTCCCTCATATTTATAAAACAGTTGTATAAGAATCAGGTTTTGTGTATGTATTTTATTCACTGAGGTATAATTTGTGCTGAATACAATGGAACATTACCATGTAATGTATGTATGTAGGTGTTGCATAAATGTTTGCTGAATGAATGAATAAATAAATAATTACTAACAATAATCAAATAATTTTCTTTATGATTCTTCCTTCAGAAAAGAACTACCACTAAGTTCAGTTAGATGAATAAAGATAATACTTTTAGTTTTTATTGATTAACAAAATAAGAGGTATTAATTATTTGTTCCAGACTCTTTCATAATTATTTAAATCTCAGGAGAACATTTGAACCAAAGGTTTTAGTGTGAACAAAAGACATTAGATGTAAAAGTGGGCTTATGTCCACATAAGCCCAAGGTTTGTATTTATAAAAAATAATTTAAAAGTAAAAAAAAAATCCAATAATTCAGTTTTATTTATCACCCATAAAAACTCAGAGAGCTCATTTATATGACAAATTAAGATTATATATGTCTTTCTTTCTCTTGTGCCAAATGGACACTCAAGTTGTCCCTATTTTCATTTAAAATAATTATAATCATGATAATAATAATTTGATAAAATAATAAGTACCCTTATACACCAAACTCAACAGCATTTATAATCTATTTAAAATTAAACAAAATTATTCTAAAGTATACTTTAATATACATTAAAATTCAGTTTATATTAGGTTATATTCTTGGCATATAAAAATGGAATATAAAATTTCATTTTTATATTCCAATTATAGGGTCATATTCTAAATGATATTTCAGAGGGATTTTTCAATAACTGCATTTGAACCATCTGTTAAAAATTGAATTACTCTAGATTGTATTTTACTAATTTATTTTAATTATTGTGGAAAATATACTGATTTAAGGCAATATTTGTTCATACTTGATAAGCTTAACTCTTATCTCTTCTTATTCTCTAACATTTAATATGTACTAGGGTATATGTTTTAAAATTCTACTACAGTTTAGCTGATTTCTCCATGATGACATTTTTGATGTCATGACAAGTAATCTATAAAAATAATCTAACATAGGTCCTTGTTGAAGCATAGATTAAGAGATATCTATGATGAATAGAATGTGCCAATTTGTAAATATTGTACAAGGTGAAGAATATTCTAAAGAAAACATATGTCTTTAAAAATTGAATATATATTTGTTTCAATATTATTTAACATATTTATGTGGTAATTGAGGCTATTAGAAGTAAAATGTCATATAGTTTTTCTGACCATGTAGACCATTTGTCTGAAACCAAAAACAAGGGAGCTAAAGGAAAAAGCATAAATAGTCCAAAATTTATCACCATTAAAGGAAACTTTTGAGTCCATTTTCCATCAATATACTAGTAGAATATTTATTTACATAGGAGAGGGCAGGATTATTCACATTTTGATTATAGACTCTTTTCCTTTCTTCTCTCCCTTATGGAGCCTCCTTCCCTATTTTGGAAATAACATTTGAATTAACATTTCAACTGGGACAAAGGCAAAGATAAAGTTAGCAGAAGAGTTGAAAAGCAGACAAAATTTCTAAAATTAATATTTTTGCTCTTCCATCCCTATATGAAAATAATATTTCTATTTTTAGAGCATCTATTTATTGCCTGTTATTAAGCTAGGGTGCTCTGTGGGACAAGAAGTAAGTAGAAGACAAGACCCACAAACTTAGAATCTTTCATCCTCTAGAAATGAATCCAAAGCAATTAAAGAGCACCATCACATCATGTAAAACTACACAGAAATTACATATAACCTAGACATTGCAGAAAATAAATTTATGTGGGTCACAGTGACCAAGGTGAAACTGGAATGGTTCTATGGACTGAGATAAATAGTTCTGGAGGGAAGGAGAAGTATGTCTGGTTGTTGGGGGAGGTGAGTGTGTGTGTGTGAGTGTGTGTGTGTGTGTGTGTATGTGCGCATGTGCACATGTGTGTGTTTATAGGGTGGTGATAACGAAAAAGAGGAAAGAATAAAAAGAAGAATCTGGGTAAATAAAAACAGCTATAGCCTAAAAGTTCTTAAAAATGAGCTTTGAATTGTACACTTAGATCCTGAAGATTCTCCAACAGTGAGGTCAGATTCTAGACCATTTTAAAAAATATCCCCTTGTGTGTTTCGTTGTTGTTATTTATGACTTTCAGACTCTTCTATTCATGAAGATTTTTTTTTCCTGGTGTCACTGGTTCTACCACTGGAACAATCCTACCATTCTCTCATATCTTATGTAGTATCTCTTTGGTGATTATTTATATGTATATCCTGTCTTCTGCTACAAAGAAATATCTGTGGCAGTAAGTTGAGTCACTTTTTATATTGAATGCACTCTACTTGTCCATGATTATCAACATAAGTCTAGTTTTAGTTCTTTGAAAATATAATAGTTCTTGCTTGAATATTTATGAGAATGTATTTTGTCATGTACATGTAATTTCAGGTGATCTTAAGATTATAACAGAGTAAATTTTCCTTAGCAAGATGCAATATATTAGAAAATGTCTTTTTTCCCTTCTCATTTTTTCTCCTTAAAATGACTGTTTTTCATGCTCATGATGGAAACTCAAAGCACTGGAACTCAGGCACTGCAGAAAAAGCTCAAGACCTTCCAGGCATAACAAATAATAGCACCACAGAGAAGAACATAGGTTCTTTCTGCATCGGAGAACTGAGTGGCATCATATCTAGAGGCACTGATGCAATAATTGTACAGAATTTCCAATACATTGCTGGCATACCAGGAGCATGTAAAAATAGGAACATTTGTTTCCTTGAATTATGAATTCTAGGATGCATGAATATTTTTCATAAATACCTATCAAATTCTTTATTAGTAGCTAAAAAGTTACTACAACAAGAATAATGTCTTTTCTAGTTCATTCTCTTAAAATTCAACAAACCACAAAACTCAAAATATAAAAAGGGGCATTTATAGTAATTAAATCATCTTGCTGCTATAAATTAGCATTATAAATATAAATGCACCATGAATGCTAGCCATTAAAATCTAGGCCTTGAATGGGCTAAAAATAATAGGAAAATACTTTTGCATTGAGTTGCATTTAAAAGTCAATGTCTTCATGTATGTAAGGCACAGCAAAAAACTACAAACAGACAAGTAAATGTATGTTCATGAAGACTAAAACCTAACTGATACCATATTTGATTAAAGGATTTGTTAGACACTCTCTACAACTTCTTGTACACAGTAGGTGCTTATTAAGTATGTGTTCAAAGGTGGAGCATTCTGAACTAACAAACTGTGGAGGTACTAAAATATCTTCCTCTATTTTATGTCTCATATATTTAAAATAAGAACTTGAAACAGGTTAGGTTCCCTCTAAAAGATATCCATAAATTATTTATAATTGAAGACAGAACATTAAAAGAAATAACAGGGCACAAATATCCATAATTTGGTCATTTGCAATGGAAACAGAGCATCTAGTCTGCCTGATTAAAATTAAAAGTGCTGTTATGAAGTTAGCACATGAATAAAGAAAAAGCCCAGTGAAAGAGTATTTTGATATGCTATATATAGATACTCACCAGTGTTGATATCAACAAGCTAAGATCTGCCTAGGTAGAAATCCTGTTAGTTTAAATATTGTACATTGGAAGTACCTCTCAGTGGACCACTGTCAGCTGTGGGAAGCTATGTTGGTTAGGAATAATCGTGCCAGTTATGTCCTGAAAACATCAGTGACCCATATAGACAATCCATAGATTTTTTTCCAAGCCAGAGGAATTTCATTGTATAAGTGAATTGACCATGGCTTGTAGATGATCAGCAGACCAACTCCTAACACCCAGCTTGACACCCTGTCCTCCACTGCTCAAGATAATGAAATAGAAACATGTTTACTGAAACCACAGACCCCACCACACTGGAGTGGGCGAGGATAGCAGCTATCACTTCAGCAGACTGGTAAAGTAAGAGGTTGAATAAGAAGAATGAAGCTCAGCTGACATGAAAGCAGAGGGCTCATTTGGGCAAACCAACAGCTTAAAAACTGCAGCAAAGGATGGCCAGGTGTGTAAACAACTGCTCATTTGTCAATAAAGAAGTGTGAGAACTGCTGGGGGAAGCATGTATACCAAGTAAACATACCGATGGTGTAATTGTCATATTCTCCATGAATCATCCCTTTACTATGTATAGATCTAAACACTAGCATCACCAAAGGCTGTGGAGAGATCTGGGGTGAGGAAAGAGATGCAATTACTTGTCATACAGACTGGGAATGGTGTCCCTGGAAGGTGGACCTTTAAAGGCAGATTCTGTGAAAAGACTTTACCGTTCTGTGATAGTCAGCTATTTCCAATCATTCCTTTACAGAATGTGACAAAACTGATATAGTACTGAAGAACAGCCAGATCTAGGTAAAACTGTTCACCTGGTGTGAGCTGTGTAACCCACTTTTAAAATCTGAGCAAAGTTCTTCTAAAAAGTCATTTGAAAAAAAATCAGATGGATTCTCCTCTTTCTGCAGTAACAGAATTCTACATGAAAGTAGAGATGGGTTTTAGTAACCTACAACTATTCTTTGCTTTCTTCAGATTCTCAGTGGGAAAGGAGGGCAGACAGCAAGGTTAAGCTCGATTCCGAAGGCTTGGAGCTCTGTTGCTATTCAGTCCCTTCTATTCCCTTTAGTCTCTTTTTTCGGTTTTTTTTTTTTTTTTTAATTTGTTTGTTTTTAATTAACAGCACCAGCAGTAGCAACAATAGCCAACGTTTATGAATTTCTACTCTGTGCTTGGTGCTGTATTAAGTGCTTGCATCTGCATTGGACCTATTACTACCTTGTGCAAGTAACTCCTCTGTGTTTCAGCTTCTAAATTTGTGTAGATAATAATAGCATCTACTTGTGATAATCAAATATGTAAATATATGGAAAGTGTTTAGAATAATGCTTAGTACAAAGTGCTTAGTAGTTACTGTTTATTATCTTATTTAATCTTTGAAGCAAGTCTTTAAAAGTAGAAGTTGCTACTACTTATTGCCCAATTTACAGATAAGCAAATTGAAACTCAAAAAGTTTGCCTAAATGTTCAAGACCATAGAGTTACTATACAGAATGATGACTCAAAGCTTCAAGTCTTGTGCTAATTACCATGCCATGTTAGTTCTCCCACTCTGGACCCTAAGCTCCAGTCACATCACAAGAACTTCTCTGATTAGTGGATCCCAATGTTGAACACACCAGCAGCCTTTTGCTCATTTTGATATTCCCTCTATCTTAAATGGCTTTCCTAATTTTGTCAAGCAGATGAAATTAAAATTATCTTCCAAGGCTTAGTTCAGTCGGCACCTTTTCTATCTCACCTTCCTTTTCCCACCTTCACAGAGTTAATTGCTTGTCTGTGTTCCTTCAACACTTATCTCACACATCTCCCTTACGGCACTTATCACATTGTCTCATAATGTGTTTATGTCTCTACTGCTAGATGGTGGTGCAGTTTATTACAGTAAAAAGTAAAGTGTATTTAATATGCCAGATTCTCTGCTAAGGGCTTCATGAGGATGCACTCACTGAATCTTCTTATTAGCCCTAGAACACAAATACTATGGTAATCTCCTTTTGATTGATGAGGCATAGAACGTTAAGTAATTTTCCCAAGAACCTATATGCAATAGACACACAATACATAATTGTTGAATTAAACTACACCAAATAAAAAAAAATTTCTCTTCTCACTGAGGAAAATAAACTTTCAATTCAACAATTTCCTTTTTGATGGAGGAGAAAAGAACAAATTCGTCTTTCATCTAGTGAGATTTTTCCTCACTTAAACTATGAAAAGACGCTACTAATTAACTTTAGCTAGTTCAAATCAATTATCAATTCAACTTTAAAATTTTTCAGCACTGTAATAATTTTCCCCATAGTATAATAAATGACCTGTTTCCTCCTCCTGTGATCTTTGATACCCATATAAGTAAAATGTTACAATATTTCATTGTCTATTCAAAACCTCAAAAACTGGGACATGCATTACAGTATCAGTTTTAATATGTATGTCAAGAATCTATTATTTTCTAAACCCAGAGAGAAGGAAAATAAATTGCTTTCTGCTTCCAAGCCCAAACCTGGAAACCTGCCTTCTTGAAGGTGATGTTGTCCTGTGGCTCCAGAAGGATCTGGGGCTAGCTGGGTGCAAACAATTCCAAATTCCACACTACCTGTGGCTTCTTGGAGGCCTTTTCCCACAACCACTCAGAGGGAAACACATTCTCCTGGCTTTCCTCTGGGGGCCTTTCAGGCTCTAGTCCTTGTATTAACTGCCTGCTATGGTGAGAGTAAAACTGGCTTTAAAAGCTTTTTAACCCAAAGGGTTTGAGCAGCTAATGGACATCATCCTTTTGGCAAAAGGAGGTGATGTAAAAGCTCCGTCCCCATTTTAAAAACCAGGTCTTACTTATATAATGTTTTTGTAGAGTTAAAGGCTTTTGGCTTTATTATTTTTTTAAGAATAGAAGCATAGAGCAAAAATTATCGACCCTCTCCCCCAAATCTTCCCTATCTTTCTCCAATTTTCATTATGCCTTTAACTTATTTACTATTTTGCTGGTGGCAAAATCATCATCATGATCATGATCATCATCATCCAGCAATGTATCAATAATGTCTTCATTTTAACAACTATACAAACTATTTATGAAGTTGTGCCTCAACAGGGAGCAATACTATCATTTTAATATGTTGTAAGTAAAGTTTCCTTCAGAAACTTTATTTTCCTTTCTGAACAGGAAAGTCACAGAACATTTGCATGCCTGCAGTTGAAAATAACAACAAAAAACTTCAACAAAAAAACAATTCTCTTAGTAGATGCTGAAATTTCCAGTCAATATATTTAAAAGAGAACATTAACAAACAAAAATAATGTATTTTGCATAGAAAAATGAATGAATTCACAAGATTTGGGAATCATAAATAATCCACAAGTCTGGCAACCATCTATCTTGATTAATAATGTCTTTAGCCAATCTTTGAAACATGACCATCTATCATGTTGGCTTCTTTCTTTTCTTCTTAATATGAATTAAGATAAGTGGAGGTATTTTTATGTTAAAACATATAACCTATGATACACATGGAATAAAATGAGAATGAAACCATTTAAATTTATCTGAGGCGAATACACAGAAGAGTCAACTTGGTTCTGTTCACAACTATACTATGGTAACCCCAGATGGAACACAACTCATTACATGGCTTAGTAGAAAGGTGTATATCTATGTAATTATGAATATGTTTCATTGTGTTTGCAACAGAAGTAAATGTTGGAGGCCAAATCAACTTTTCAACTGATAGTATATTCCAGTTTTTTTTCATATTCCCAATAAAGATGGGGTGTTGACAAATTTATTAATAAAATAATGCACCCCACTTCACATATAATTCCATCTTTGCTTGGGCATTAGGGGAGGTCCCCTAAGAATCCTACGAAGCACATACACAAGTCCTCAGTTTGATTGCACTCTAGGCAGGATTCTCATGCTAACATTAGGGAAATCTGAGCATAACAAAAGACTCACCTCCAAATCTCTGAAAGGAATTGAACTCTCTCTCTTGTGGACATGAATAATTAAGAATCTGTACATAGAATCAACAACATGGAAACTGGTTCCAAAATATAGTTGTAAGTCTGAGTTGAGGGAGTATGATGTGGGAGATCCCAAGAAATGCTGGACAAAATAGAAGAAAAGACACTGGAGGAAAAATGGAAAGCAGTCAATTTATGGTCATTAATACCTGTTCCATTTTAACAATGTTTACTATTTTAATAGTCATAATTCATTGCTTTTATATATTTGTTGTGTCTTTCCCATTAGATTAAGAAATCTCAATGAGAAACTGTTCTGCCATGTTTTCCACTGTGTCCATAACACCAAGGCCAGGCCCAGCACATATTTTCTGAACAAATGAATAAATGAGTAAACAATAGATATGACATTCATAGAAGTAGAGACAAATGGATAAGTGGCCATATCCATGTGTTAACAATAACAAATGAGTTAAAGTCTATGGAAAATGCCAGTGTTGAAATTCAGTCAGCTAATATCTGAAGAAGATAATGCAGTTAATAGACTGTCCTAGCTACAAATAATTTTTAATATAATCCCTATGATTAATTTTGTATTATTTAAATAGGGCCTGTGTGGGAAACTGGGCAAGTTACTCACCTCCTTCTGTGTTAGTTAATATCTGCATGAGACTCCAGAGTCAAGACTGAATGCCTAATTCCAGCTAGGAATCTCACAAATAAATCCATTGTGCACAAAGGGAACCAGATAAGAAAGTATAGACACATTCATGCAAGCACATCACCACTATGATGGAGAACAAATTAAAGACTGTTCAGTTCCAACGTGTAATTACTCCAAGAGGGACACATTATTATTGATAATGAGTCTTTCTCACTGGGAAGTTGGATTCCCTGGTGGGAATGCATTTTTATGGGTTGAAGATCAGTAAAATTTTCAAGTTAAATTAGTTACCAAGTGTTTTTAAATATTAAATATTATAATGGGTGCCAAAATAGGCAATGCAATTTGGTCATAAAGACACTGAGGACAACTTTTGTTTTGTATGATTACAACCATTACTTATTGAGTTACAAATGGCATTCATAACTAGGAATGGGTCTTATCCACTGATTCCTCCTTGGCTTGCAAAAGTCAAGTTAGAAAGAAGTAGGCCGAAATGAATCACTGCAGTTCGGCTGTATTCACTGCTCACTAGGACTGGTCACTTGCCCAAACTGTTTGAATTTCTTTTTTTAAGTAGCTAAGTTTGTGTTTGCTCTTGATTCCTCAGGCTTCCTACTCTTAATTCCCACCTCAGTTTTCTTATCTATGTAGTGCAGGTGAGTCTTGGTAAACTTGTTCTCTCTTGTTTCAAGATGATTGACTTTTCTACCAATTGCTGATGATATTTGAACCTCTACATGGAATTCTCCATAAGGGTAATCATTGTAATTATGTCTCTCCTGTAAATGTTTTTAAGATGGAAACATGTTATCAGACCATCTTTGGATAACATTTTTCTTTATTGTGTTTTAAATAATGTTTTTAGTACCAAGAAGGAGATTTTATTGCTAGATAAAACGCTCTCTGTTGTGCATTAAAATTTGTCTCAAATTCAATAAACTTTGGCATAAAGTAAAAATAAGGCCAAGAGTGCTCACTAAATCATGGCTTGAGCTGTCCTTATAAAAGCAAAACTCAATAGTCACATACATCATTGAAACAATTCAGTTACTTTTTTCTTATTTTTGTTGGTATTGTGTTTAAAGAGGCATAATAGCAATAAAAATTCTATTTCACTAAATACCTAATCTCACATTTTCAAATAAAAAATGAATAAAATAAAACAATGAAAAAGAAACAAATATAATAACTTTCTCTGGTTTTGTAAATGCTGTTGTAAACCATTCTCCTTACAAATGATATATTAAGAACCCAAGATTTCTACTATGTATCAAATTAAAGTGTGATGATTGTACTAAAATTCTGAACCAATCAATTAAGCAGGTGCACAAGTCTAAAAAACCAAATCATAATAAATTAGCCTTTCTACTTTGTGCTTGACTCCCAGATTGTTTTTTTTTAAACTGATTGTTATATGCCAAAAATGTAAAATTTATTCCAAGAAAATTAACAGGCTACACAGATAAATTTTGGCAAATGCAACTTTATATTGAAGTTCACACATCTGTTTCTTAAAGAATGAGACTCACAGAATCTAATGTATTTCTAAAATACCAGAAATCATATTATAAGCTTTCACAAGTTAAAACTGAAATAATTTAAACGACCAATACACTGAATGTGCAGAAAGTATAAACAGGACTGTGCCTTCCATAGAATAAATGCTTCACAAATTGTGCAGGATGTCATACTAAGGCTGTGGTCTCCCCTTGACAGCTGACTTAAAATATAAACATACATCAACTGCCCGCTTCTTAGAACACACTAGAATGGGTAGCACACCTCAGAAGAAAATCTCATTATTCCAATGATGTGCACCTTAATTTTCAAACCATGTGAGGAAAAAGGAAAAAAGAGTATTAAATGATCTTCCATGCACTTCCAGATGAATGACCATGACCAGTTACTGATTCAATATCCCTTGCCTATTTGCTCCAATGCTAAATAATATGAAGGATACTAGATAACCCTTTAAGGCAACATGTGTTTATTCTGCATTATTAGAACCGCTCAGTTGTGACTGACTGGTACCATTAATGTTGCCTCCCAGACCAATATCTAGCATTTGTAAAATGTAAATGAATTGGAAAACCTTTATACTAAATCAACAGAAACCACATAATACAGCTCAATGCTAGCAATTTCACTAGTAGGTAAGGAAAGTGGTATTTAGAAATAACAATGTTTTAATACAAAAAAAAAAAAAAAAGATAAACTCTAATCGGAACCAATAAACTGCTTTGGAATCTCCCCAAAACTTACAAGGCGATTTTTAAAGTGTGATATTCCAATAACTCATGGCACGTCTTTAGTGTATTACAGTACTTTAAGTCCCCAAATAGTTTAGTCTTTGCAAAACAAAAATAGTATGAAATGTTTTAAAGTCTTCAGACTTCTAAAATTAGTTTTTATCAACAAATTTACCTCATGTCAACTTAATTTATTAAGATGTCCAATGCTAATTGTTTTTTTTGATGTTTTTTTTTTTCATACATAGTGATATACACAGCATTTAGCACTGATACTTAGCACCTGCTACTTTCATTATCTAGTTTTCAACCACAGAAAGAAACTTAGGGCAGTGGTTCAGTCCTTTCTTAATTACAAACCTTCACCAGCAGTCAGCAGGATCACTCTGAGATTTAAAATAGGATTATAGGTGAACTATTGCAAAGACTGCAGAATGTTGCCCAAATCCTTGTAACTGCTGATCCCATTCTTGAATTTCTTCTCAAGATATGGCTACAGGCCACAATTGCTTAGCAGAGAAGGTTAGTGTTTCACAAGGCTAAAGATTTACAGATGCTCCCTCATATAACACAGTAAGGTTCCCTTGGTAACCTGGATTTTCTGCAGTAAAGAAGGGTTGTGCTGAAACAGCGCCTCAGCTCCCTGTTGGAGAAAATGCAGACAAAAGGATTGATTCCTGCTTGGGCAAAACTCATCCAGACAGCGGCTGTGAGAAATCCCCCTGGTACTACAGGCCCTCTTGCAAAAACTCTCCAATAACAGGCCACCAGGTAGGGGCCCCATAAGGTTAGGAAGAGGAAAGTCATTATATAGAACATTCTGCTGATCCTTTTCTCCATTTTGAACTCGTCTAAGACCAACAGCCTTCTTCTGCCTGTGGTGTTTGCATTTTGCCTGATGCCCAGCAAGGTGGGTGGCGTGGGACCCCTTCCAAATCCTGCTAGCCAATTGGCAGCTGCCTGGCCACTGGCTCCAGGACCATGAAAAGTCCAGTTCTGGCTGACTGCTGCTACAAACTGGACTGGCTTCATTTTCCTTCGATCGTGGACAAAAAATATCAGCTTGAGGTAGACAAGCTGTGTGGCTAGGAGGATGAGAGCAAGGAGCAGCATAAATCCTAAGGAATCATTAGCCCTGAAGGAGCGGTGTTGGAAGGTGCACTGATCCTCCTCCCTAATGAATGAATAAGTGCCCACATCTAAAACTGGGGGGAATGCCATGGCCACAGACAGAGTCCACACCATGCAGATCACAGCCAGACACGTCCAAAAGGTCAGCCTCTTTGTATAAAAGCGGTGATGGGCGATAGCTAAGTATCTGGTGACACTGATGCAGAAGAGCATGAAAGCAGTGTGGAAACAGGACAAAACCCCCAGAAAGGCAATCACTTTGCAAGTCAGAGTCCCGTAAGTCCAGGTGGAGCCATTTTTGACAGAGTTGAATACAAATGGAAAACAAATTGCAGATCTGAGGATATCTGAACAGCAAAGATCCAGCAGAAAGTAGTAAGGTGCTCTATGCAAGGTCTTATCTTTCACTAGCAAAATGGAGATCAGAAGGTTGCCCACCACGCTGACTCCTATTATGAAACCCAAGGAAGTCAGTTTCAGAAAGGCTGTTAGAGGCGAGAGATTTTGCAAAATGTTGTCAGCTGCATGGCTATAGTTCGCCATAGATGGATGGAGGATAAAGATACAGCCTCAGTTAAGTTTCATGATCTAGATATAAGAACAAGGAAAAGATAGATCCATACATTTTACTGAAAATGTAATCCACAACGAGAATTGATCCGATCTGCAGTCATGCTTCCTCTTTTCTTCCATTTGATTTGCCATCAGAATATCTGGAAAAAAAAAAAAGAGCTATCAGTTCTTAAGTTAACAAGTAATGATGTCAGTGCTAACATAAAGCTGTTCATTTATGGGGAAGCAAATAAAGTTTTAATTTCAAATAGTAGTTTTTGCTTCAGTAAGTATTTTTGCTTGAGATTTCAGGGAATTAGCTTGTTTAGTTTTTCAAGCCAGGTGATTTTAAAAATGTCCATATTCTAGAGAACATACATTTGACTGAGTACCTTGAGACTAAAAGGAATAAAATGTTCCACAGTCATAAAATATGCCGGTCTAAGAATTAATCACTAGTATTGCAATGAAATCTCTAAGATTGGTGATGGGAGACAGAAAGGCTACCTACATTTTTCTGAGGTGTGTTAGTACTGTCAGTGTTTTACAGGCAGCTTCCCTGCTCATATGGATCCAAAGAACCCTGCAAAAATGTGTCTTTTAACTCAAGTGCCACTGTTCATGCTGCATGAGTATTTGTTGATTCATTTTAAAACATAATATTACTACTAGACTTCAAAATTAATAGAAGTTGTCCCAAGATTTGATGTGATTTAATCTTTTGTCTTTCCCTTTCTATCCCATCCCCCAACTTTTGGCAAATCTTGTCTCTTTTAAGCCCACATGATTATTAAAAATGGTTAATGTAAATATTGGCCAGGGAAACACACCCAAAGGAATAATGCACTTCCATCTGTAAACCTTGGCTGCCTGTATTCAAATGAATATAACACAAATCTGTATCTCCTAGGCAATTATGCTCTTCTCATTTACACTGAAAAATCTGGTGCAAATTCCAAGCGGCTTCATTTTAAAGCAAAAAGCACATTGTCTCTTAGATGCCTGGGAGCTACATCAGAGAAATTGGTTTTCTCTGTTATTCCCACGAAGCATGTTTCCTTAGCCACTTTTCACTTGCTGGGGATATGCTGATGGAAGCCTAGGCAAAACTGCGTTCGATGATTTTAATTTCCCCACCGGTACATCCCCGGGTAAATACCGATCGCATCATGCAACATTACGAAACCTGAAATCCGCCACCCCTGGATTTATAATGGGGGAGGGGGAGGGGGAGAGAGAGACATGCATTACATACGCGAAGATGGGGAGAGAGATTGCCTCTGTGCTGCAAGGGAAGGGTTTCGGTGATTCGCAGTCTGATATTCCTGTCTTGCAACGCTTTCCAGAAACGAAGCTCTCAATAAGCCTTACTGAAGATGCATTGTCTGAATGTATTTCCATTATGCAGTTTAATGTCAAAAAAAAAAAAAAAAAAAAAAAAACTCGGGGGGGCTCTTTCCCGTGAACCTGCAATTTCATCAACACTGTGCAAACCCCCTCCCCCCGAACTTAACCAAGAGTATATCCTCCTACCTGTTGGTGTTGGATATCCCGACAGACTATAGCTTCTTCTTTCTATAAATTGCTGATTTTTTTTTTTGCCTTAGTGCCTTGACTGAGCATCCAGGCAGGGCTCGGCGGCGCCTGCGCGCTGGAGCCTCCTTGAGCTCCAGCCGCGTCCTCCCCTGTCGCAGCGGCACTGTCTCCCCCAGTAACGCAGGGTTCGCGGCGGCGGCGGCGGCGGCGACGCGGTGGCGAGGGCGGCAGCAGGGGCTGCCTCAGCCTCTGTGGTGCCCCGGGAGCCCGTTTGCGTCTCCAGAGCTAGCTGGGTTTGTTGACTGCCCTGTCCAGTTCAACTGACAGAATTAGGCTTTTGTCACCTTGTGGCTGCTTCTGAACTTTTCCCTCCCCGCATTTTAAGTGGGGGCTTGGAAAGGCTCATTCAGGACCTCAGGCCCATCCTCTTCCCTTAGGGCAGCGCACAAGGAAGCCGCCGTGCCCAGGATGCCCGCCCCTTCCCCAGCTTCCCGGAACCCTCGCCTTCCCGGAACATTTTCTTCCTTTCTCTTTTAGGGTAGTTCAAAGCATTGGAAGCTTCTTTTGGAATTCTTCTTAAATGATTTCCTCTGCTGACCTTTGAATTTGCAGGTTAGCTGGAAGGGGTGGGGGGTTGGGTGGGGGGAGGGAGAAAGAATGAAAAAAGAAAAGAGAATTTAAAAAATTGCACAGTCAAAAAGCTTGTCAATGGGGAAGAAGGGAAAGCAGGTTAGGGCAACCCTGTCTTTGTTAGTCATCATCTATTTCCGAATGCACGCAAATCTGCGTTTTGGAAGGGAAAAACTAACTTCGGAGGACAATTGCAAAAATAATTTACATTCATTCTACCTTAACGGAGATGACTAAAGAATAATTCGTTGTACGGGGGGAAAAAAAAATTAAATGGCTATTCCTTGCATTCCACCCCACCTTGGAACAGCCTTTCTTTCCCCTTTTTTCAAGTTCGTCTGACCAATAGGTTGGTGATGTCAAAGCAGTTGTGTGTATGAGTTTCCTCCCCCCCCCCTTTGTTATTACAGATGAAAAATACCAGGAACATAACGAATACATAAAACTTACACCAGTCCAAACCGTCCGATGATATCACAAACACCACATATAGTCTGATACCTGGGTGCTTAGGGATGCCTCTAGAATCATGCATTTCCTTATTTTACGATTTCCGAAGAGTTTTTTTTGTGAGGGTGGTATAAGATTTTAAGCAACCACCCCCCACTTCCCACCCCCCAAAAGCAAGCAGACATGCTTTCATTAATCCTCAATGTAAAACGTCTGCTTCTCTTCCTGCATGCTTATTGCTTTATAATAATCTCTTAATGAAACAGAAAAACTAAAAAATCTTCTCTACAGTAATAATTTGATCTCTAGACAGCAGTAAAATACCTCATTGCTGGGTGGTGAGACTGTGACATTCGGGAGAACTCAAGCCAATCAGCGTACAGATAATATAGGTTAATTTACATATTGCATTTCTATTGGACACTCCGAGGTAAAGCTTTCGCTGTTTAAAGCTTAAAAATGACCACTTCACTGTCATGATGTCACAGTTGTTACACAAAGCCCAATGTTACTAATACTAAAACATTGTTTAATTTCCTTGATTTGATTTTGAATATGCCTAGCCCGTTAAAAAAAATGGATATATATATATATATATATATATATATATATATATATATATATATATGAACATACCTAAGGCACTTAACTTTGGCATTCTTATAATCTAGCAAAATCAATACTAGAGCAGTACTCAAAGTAACTTGAGGACATTTCCATCCAAGTGAAACATTTCGCTTTTTTAAAGACAAATGAATTGAGCAGAAATCAAAACTACATGTCAGTTGACAACTTTTAAGTGAATTTCAAATTCTTTTTTTTAATGGAAAACAATTGAAATTTCTTTTTGTTTGCAAAACATGAATTCGGAACTCAAAACTATGATAGTTTGCAACTTCTAAGTGAAATGTCCAATTTATTTTTATAGAATACAAAATTCAGTTTGTTGTTTTCCTTTTACTTCTCAATTATTGTCTCAATTTACTTTTCAAAGAACAATTAGTTACTGAATTTTTAAAATAAGAGACTTAAATTTAAGTTTGTGAAGACTTACGATGGACTAGATATTAGGTTGTATGGATTAGGGAAAAGCTATTTAAAAGTAAATTAAGAGGGCAACTGTACTGTCAAGCCTTGAGGAAATAATTTACTCTGCAGAAAGCTATAGGACTAAGATCCAAGAGTTTAACTAGGTTTGTGTTTTAAGAAACAGATCCTGAATCCTTAAAAATAATAGAGAGGGTATATGTGTATGAAATACCACATCTTAGGGTATATTGAGCTTTTTTTTTTTTTTAATCCTTTGCAATTGAGCACAGTTACCTCCAGTAGCTCTTCAGTTTTTTTAGTTGTTAGATGAGAATGTCATTTTCTTGCCTCACAAGGGTGCTCAAGAAATTAATGAGTATTTTCCATTTAGTTCATTACTCTACTAGAGAAAACATTGGAATCTCCTTCTTGTATCAACAGGGATTTTAAAAATATGTTTAATAGATGACAAAAGTTTCATCTCATCTACAAGTTCTCAAATGTAAAGTGTTGCTTCAGATTGTTTACATCATAGTGTTATTTGATCCTAGCTAATTTCATTTTTTGATTCCTTATATCACCAAACCTAGAAAAAATTGATTTTCAGGTTAAGAGTAAAGGAACAAAGCAAACATAATAAATTACCTTATACTCTAATCCTTGTGTCTGAGGATTTAAAGGTTTTCAAGCTCTTGGCATATTACATTTACTATGTTGATCATTGCATTAGGAAGACTGATGCAATTTGCTTAATCTGGTTCTTGTAATAAATATGTATATAATTTTATTTTAAAAAGCAACCACCTTTTCTTGACATTACTCTATTTCAGGTTTTTGCCAAGTGATGCATAGACTTGTGATGAATAAACAAATTGTTTTTGTTCTATGTATTGAAAATGTATGTCAGGAAATAGCAACCCTGGATGCAGAGAATAGTCAACTAGGATGAAAATTCTAAGAAAAGATTTTAAGTATTCATTTAAAATTTCATTTTTTTCCTGCTTAAAACTGGTCATTAAAATTTAAAACAATATCTTTAGGGTTCTCAACTTTTGTCAAAATCTAAAGCAATATATGGGAATGAGCCTTTTATAAGTTTTCTGGAAGCTATGTTGACAAGAAAGGTTCCTATTGGACACTTCTGCATAGAAACAATTTCTGATAGGTTATTCAAAATAATTAATTAACCGAGAATTTGTGACCAGTAACACAAGGAAATTATACATTTGCATTTTGATAATGTTTTTCAGATTACAGTTGCTGCAAAAAATAATCTTTTTCACAGTGACATTCAAGTCACTGAAACTTTTTAGGGCATTGTGCTTGTCTACTTAAGGAGTAAAATGGTGAAAGAATATACTAGGCCTAAAAAACTATCACTAGATTTTAAAATTGTGCCTCAGGATTTGGAATAATTATAATTGTGAACATCCTAGCAATGAGATTTCTTCAGAATTTTAGTGAATTTTTTAAAAGATTAGGAATCTGGCATGTTCCTTTCTAAAACACTTAAAGAGTCATCTTTTGTAAAATCTTTCTTCCTGCTCTGCCATAAAAAAGGTTCCAAAATGTTAATATAATTCACTTTTATTTTTTAAGAAATATTATGTATATTTAGTTGTAGATGGAGAGAATGCCTTTATTTTATTTATTTTTATGTGGTGCTGAGAATCGAACCCAGTGCCTCGCACATGCTAGACAAGTGCTCTATCTACCACGGAGCTACAACCTAACCCTTACTTTTAATTTTAAAGCTAGCATCTGTAAGATATTTTTTTCACTTCTCAATACAAGAACCAGTTTTGAAAACTCAGCAGTTTATTTTTTGTGACTTGTATGTATACAATGATCTAGTCTCTAAGAACTTTGAGACTTGTTCCTTTATTTCATTTAACAAACATTTGTTAACCTTCTACTCTATATGCTGTCCTGTGCTAGTTCTTGCAAGAAACAAAAAATCAAAAGGTGGAACAAGCAGTTTCATCAATGTAGTGAAGACTTGAGCTGGTAAAAGTGGTGGGTATAGAATGAACAGAAAAAAAGGGATGAATCTCATTGGTACAAGGAGCCATATTTTTATGAAGTGATTAAAGGGGGAAGCAAAGGAGATTGAAAAGTTAAGGATGGATTCTTGGGTTGTGCCTCAGTCTGGCTGGGCACAAAATCACGAGCCACTCAAACAGGAACAAAATTTATTTTTAAACTCCCGCCAATGCCCTGTATGCTCTCGGGAAAAATGCCGACCCACACACGAGGCCTTTCCTGGACCCACTCCAGTAGCAGGCCGAGGTGGACAGCAGGGGTTTAATATCCATATGAATGCAGATCTTAACATAATCATATCATCTCAATGGCTTGCTGGCATCACCTTTCAACCAAAAATGCCATGTATCATACTACTTGGCTATGGCTCTTAGCAGAGTTGAAAAAAAGAGAAGGCAGAAGACATCATTAACCAGAAATGGCAAAAGTTAAAAAATAGGAGTTGGTTTGGTAAGGAAAATGACGTGTTCATTTTAAATGTATTGAATGTGACATGCTGGTAGGATGTTCAAACGTTCAGTTGGAAATGAAGAGACACAATTCAGAAATGCCTGTAGGTGATAGGCAATCTGGAAATAGGCTGATGGTATTGCCAAGGGAGTGACTGTTCAGAGAAGAGGCTAAAGTTAGACAACAAACATGCCCATTCCACTCCATTAGGACAAACCACAAAACTAAGGGAATGTCTACATTTAAAAAGAAGGAGTGGTCATGAAAGAACCAGAAAGAAGGAGGAAGGGAGGAAGTTCAATATCATAGGCCCTATGGAAAAGAGAATTCAAAGGAGCAGACCATCTGTGCAAATTTTGACTAGGAAGTTTATTTTTTATCAATGCATTATATTTATACACACTGTTGGGATTCATTTTGACATAATTATAAAAGCACAGACTATAATTCGTTCCAATTCAGTCCCCAGTTCTTTCCCATTTCACTGCCTTTGTCCCTGCCCATTATTCCCTTTTGTCTACTCTACTAGTCTTCCATCTATTTATTTAGAATTTTTTAAAATTAATGCTTTATAGATAGACATAAAGGTGAACAACACTGTGATATCATACATGTGCATAGGATAGTTTGGTCAATTTCATTCTACTGTTTCTTGATTTTCCCATCCATCTTCCCTTCCCCTTAATCTTCTTCCTCTACATACTGATCTCTTCTAATTTCATGGGATTCCTTCACACCCTTTCCCCTGCTTAATTTGGTCTAGCTCCCACATACAAGAGGAAAACAACTCTTGACTTTCTGGTCTGGCTTATTTCATTTAACATGACATTCTTCAGTTCCATCCATTTACCAGCAAATGCCATAATTTCAATCTTCTTTATGGCTGTATAACTCCATTGTGTATGTATATATACCGCATTTTATTTATCCATTCTTCTGTTGATAGTCATCTGCTCTTGTTCTATAACTTGACTATTGTGAAATGCACTGCGTAAACTTTGATGTAGCTGCTATAGAATGCTGATTTTAGATCTTTTGGATAAATACTAGGGATTGGGATGCTGGGTTACATGCAGTTCTATGACTAGGAAGTTTAGAAATGTGATGAATGAGAAGATATCCTGGAGTTGGTGATCAGATTAGAAACCTTTGAAAGGGCAGTTTCAGAAAAGCAAGTCAAACTAGAAGGGATTAAAAAGTGAGGGGCACAGGCTTAAAAGCCTGTAACATCAGCCCAAGAAACACTTTGCTGTTAATGACAGTGCTGTTTCAGTGATAAAGGTCTTAATGAATTCTCTTGATGTT
Source organism: Marmota flaviventris (assembly GCF_047511675.1). Taxonomy (NCBI): domain Eukaryota; kingdom Metazoa; phylum Chordata; class Mammalia; order Rodentia; family Sciuridae; genus Marmota; species Marmota flaviventris. Next base: position 41,045,959 of record NC_092498.1, read on the forward strand.
TTATGAACAAAATTATAGTTATTTGAGTAAATAAACCATGTCTTCTTCCAGAAATCTTTAAAATTCTTCTTATGTTACACATTATTTAAATGTGATACTGTAAATGAGGAGAAGAGCAGATTCAAGTTTCTCTACTAATGCCTTGTAAAACTTTAGTTTAGAAAAAAAAGCCCTTGGTCTGTTAAAATATTCTAAATGTGCTCATTCACCTCTGCACTGATTTTTTAGATTCATTTATGTTCAGCCAGAAGAAAAACAGAATGACTCTGTGTGTGAGTGAGTGTGTGTGTGTTGGGAGAGAAGGTAGGAAGGAGAAGAGGAGAAGCAAGTGTTGGTAAAATGATTAAGGAATGAGAAGTTAATTTAATATTTAGGTTAATGGAGAGTCACACATATCTTACATGGACTGTAAATTTTCAGGAAATAAAAATGCATTGTAATTTTTAAAACTCTAGAACTGTAAGGTTTTTTTTTTTCTTTGATTATTCAGAGGTTATTTCAATCTTGCAGTGCATTAAGGCCATTATTATCAGTACCTGTTATTCAATAATATAAGCAGATTGGGGTTATTTAAGCTTTTGTAGTGTTTAGTTTCTTGACAAATGCACATAATTAAAATATGACTTAAGAAGGTTATCTTAGACTTTAAGAGTTCCCATGTTGACTATCCAAAACTACAATGTGATTTTCATTTCTTTTATTTTTTAAGCTTTATTATTTTTTTCTTTACAAAAGCATAGCTTTATAAAACAAAAACCAAGACACAAATCAAATATCACACCCCTCATAAATATGGTTACTACTTTAATGTGGTTAACATTTGGTTAAAATGGAAATGTGTTCTTTTCTGCCTGACTATGCCTTAGAAAGAACTTTACTACATCCTTGAGATAGCATTATTTCACTCATTCAACAGATGTCTTAGTCTCCATTAGAATACCAGAAGACCTATAATTTATCATTGTTCTTTCTTGGTGATCCAAAGAAACCTGCCACATAGAAGAAGCCCCTGTATACTTTGGTTGAAAGGGTGATTATGAACCTACCACATAAAGGCTTCTGTACTAGGTGCTGTGAGGAGGATATGAAAGGAAAAAGATAGTGACACAGGCTCCAGTGAACTCTATGTTTTCCTTACTGGAATAAGGTTGGGGTGATTATTTGTATTATGGGTAGAAAAATTTTCTTGGCCAAGGATTTTCTCTGGATTTGGGGGAGCTTTATTTTTTTTTAGTCTTATTACATTAGCATTTACACAATTCTTATTGGCCTTACTACTCAATAATTTCAAACTATTTTCTAATAATGACGACTCACATGCAGATATGAGCCTAGAGCAGATATCGTAATGCTTTGAGCTCCTAACTTGGTGCTAAAATACAGTACAAAGTATCTCTAGCCTTTATCTGGCTTTGGACTTATTGTCTTTAATATTTTAATAACAAAAGAGTGGCATATACTTAAATAAACAAGCAAAAACCAATCCAATCTAATATATTAGCACAGAGGTAAAAAGCTCAATAATACAAAAAAAAAAAAAAACAACGCGTTTCAATGATGAATACTGTTGAATTATATTTGGTATAAAGCTGCCTCTGTAACAAGGTGAACTTCATTCTGACTTAATATATAAATAAACCTAATTTAAGATTATATTCTTGCAATGAATACCTGAATTTCAACCGGTGACAGTGGCTGAGCCTCAGCCAATCACAATCTGCCAATTGAACAGAGGACATCCATATTAGGTAAATGCCTGAGATATGACCAATCAAACTGTTTCTACAGGGCACTTGTTTTTCCCTGTTTATAAATATGGCCTAGATAAGTTGCTGGGTGGAGCTCTCCAAACATCTCCTGGTTCTGAGTACTGCCCAATTCATGAATCATTCCTTGTTCAAATAAACTGCTAAATTTAATTTTTGTGAGATTTTCCTTTTAATAATATTCTCTGTTCTGAATTTGCCTGTGGATTATTTGTAATTTTCTATAGGACAAATAAAAAAAGGGATTGAAACAGAAGCCGATCATTTAGCTAGAAAAAGACTTTCTAAGGATCATTTATTCTTGGTAAAAATCAGCATTTTCAAGGGGGAATGATGGCCAGCGTCTCTTTGCAGGGGTTCTCTCTGTCCAGGGGAATCCAAGCCACCATAAAACTTACAATCTCAGATAATTAATAAATAACAAAACACAGATACTCAGAAATATATTTACATAATGCGAAGCCCTGGAACTAGACAAAGGGAAAATGGCTCTGGTGGTTTATTTAAGGGGGTACATCAAAGGCAGGGATAAGGTTTCAAGGGCAGAGTCTTGCTTTTTGAAATCTTGCGCTCAGCCGGTTGATTGACATCTTGGCAGGTCACACCCATCTCAGGTGCTGTGTGGGTCACGGCAGAGCAGGAAAGAGATTCACATTGTCCCTGGGCAACTGACCAGAGGAAACATCCACTGGCCATTCCCAGAAACCTGAAGTCTCTATCCACGAAGCTTCCATGTGCTGCGACCCACTTGCAACCCACGTGATCTGTTTTTGCATTTTCTTTGCATTTCTTCTTTTAGAAGTTATGGCATTTTTCTTCTTTACCAGGCATAAACTAGAGTTGAATTAAGAAGTTATTATAAAAATTGCTGATTCATCTTATTAATGAAATACAATAACAAAAAAAGACCTCTTGGTTTGAACAAAGGCCAGAGATGATGATAGTTTGTCTGTAATAGGGAAGTATAGAGCAATACTTCCAAAAACTGAAAATACAGTAGCTGCTCACTTTGAAAGGAAAAAAATAATGACTACGTCTGGGTATATAAAATTTTTCTGAATAGAATTTGGATGGGATCGCCTTTTTCCTTTATCTGATCTAAAATCACAGCATCCTGTATTGGCAGTTGGTTTGTGATTTATAGCAGTTGTTTTCTGGCATGGCTATAGTTAATAGATCATTAATCATTTCCATGAAGTATAAAGAATACTCTTGCATACATGCATAAGAAAAAGGTCCCTTGCTTATAGAGATTGAAAATACCAAATATCTTATATCCATAATCTCTAAAATCTGTACTTCTGTTGGTTATCCTCTCTTTAAATGTCACTGTGCTACCTATAGGTGTCAGGTGAACAGGCTTAAGGGGTATAAGTGGGAATGGACCTATGCCTAGAGTCCAATACTTGAAGTTTTTTTTTTATCTATAGATTGTATATCCTTTAATAACAATCAAGAATGCAGAAGAGAGCTATGATTCTAACATTTTCAGAACTGGTTAGTACTTGTCTGAGCAAACAGCTGTCTAGGAAAGCTGAAGGACTACAAATCAATTTAGGCATCTAAGTAAATGATTTGTCCTCGTGTGAAAATTCTCAATGTGGAAATTTCTGGCATTTTCAGTTAATGGATTGTTTCTTTCAGTCCCTATGAGGTTGTGGCATGTAATTCCAAGACTGCCATTTTGTTTTACTTGTGTCTAGCCACAGGTCTTTGTAAGTTCCAGTTCTTTTCTGGCAGATTAGTTCTAAGGGCATCCTGGGTATCTTGCAATTCTTTCTTAGTAGATCTGATCAATTAAAGTAATTTCATCATAGAAAATTAAAAATTTCCTCTCAATCGGGCATTCACTAGTTCAAGTACATTCTGTATGCAGTTACAAGTATACATATAGTTTAGCTTTATATAGAACACTTTCACATATACTGACTCTTTAATACTCAAAATATTTATAAGTGCCAGAGTAAGGGATTAAAACCTTGTTGGCCTAGAGATGAGCCCAGGGAGTCTTTTCCACTATACTATGCAGCCTCTTCAATATTCAGCCTCCATTAAACCAAGTCGGTGCATTGACCAATCTGCTTCCTTCCTACAACTTAGTACTAAAATTTGATTTTAAAATACCCTTATGAAAAATATATGTAAAATCACACTATTATCTTGGGGCTTTTCAAGTCTTCACTTTCCAGTTAAGGATTTGTTTTTTCCCATTCATGTACTGTTAGTTCCTGTGAATTCTAATGGGAATTAAGCACATAAATCCTTGAAACACAATTTATATACTATGAATCCTGCAGAGATGGCAATTTGGTACGTAGTCTATTTGTAATCCACTCTATAAATGGTTTGTTTTTTGTGCTATATGGCATTAAATAGGTGAGATTCTTTCTGGGGTTCCATAATGAGTCTTAATACTGTTCTATAGAACATACACAAATTGACATTTGGTGAAGAAATGAAGTGAACTTTTTATCTTACAGCTAAATGATGTTTTAGCAAAAAAAGTCAAGAAAGTGGGATTTATATATGGCAATGTCACCCTAAAACTGCTTGATATTAGCCTGCTTTCTGTATAATTTTGTTATTTCATAGCTCTATGAAGACAAAATCTCAGTTTATGTTGATTCTTCTTGTGTCCCTGGTGCCCAGAATAATGACTGGCACATGATAGGCACTCAGAAATTCTTAGAGATAAATAAATCAACATTTCTATTTTAAAAATCAGCAAAATTAAGAATTAAATCACTTTCTTTTACATCTATTTGTCCTAATAAATCTTTGAGCACACATGGTACTTTGAAAATAAAGAATAACATCTTCCTTCTACTCTGGAGCTGTACAATATACTATGGCTGAAATATTTCTCTTACAATATGTACAAATATTTTAAAAATACAATATGTTGTAGAAAGTCCCAAGTCAACAGAAAAACTTGCAGTATCAAAATTATTGAAAGATCACGTAAAATGCATAGTATATGTGCATATACACAAATTTGAGGGTGAGGTATGTATCAATCCTGAGTAAAAGGATAAAAACTTATTCACAGTAGACAACCCACTTGATCAATACCCTATGGTGAGGAATTGTCAAAGCCAAAATCACATCTTGAATTTTTATCTTTTCCTGGCTGGTGATACATAAATACACACATACATACATACATTCTTCTTTAAAAAATATTTGTTTAGTTGTAAATGAACACAATACCTTTATTTTATTTATTTATTTTTATGTAGTGATGAGGGTTGAACCCAGTGCCTCACATATAGTAGGAGAGCACTCTACCACTGAGCTACAATCCTAGACCTGGAAGATACAGTCTTGAGACACTGGGCAGCACCAGTGAGCTGCAGCTCCCAGCCAGCAATGCCATCACCAGAATAAACTAAATAACCAGAACTCTTTAATGTGCATTTATTAACTTACTTAGTTTTCACAAAACCTTATAGGATGGGTTCCATAATTCCATTTTATTGGTGAGGAAATCCATTTTATTTGAGGCATAGAGACATGTAACAATTTGCCAAGGTTAATGGAAAATTTGGTATTTGTGCTACGTGACTTAACTAAAGAAGTGGTAAAATCTGAAATTGAATTAAAATTTTTGACACTAAATTTTACATACTTTCATATACCATAGTATTTCTAGAGTCTGAGCCAGATCTATCCATAGATACTTAGTGTGAATCAAATAATTTTAAATATTCTAACCAAAATAAAAAGTTGAAATAGATAAAGTTAATTTTAATAATATATTTTACTTAGACCAATATATCCAAAATTGAATTATGACAACATGCAATCAATACAAAAATATTAAAGAAATATTTTACTTGTTTTTTTTCCTCACTAGGTTTTCAAAATTCAGTATGTATTTTACAACATTCACAACACATCTTGATTCAGATTAGCCACATTGCAGTGTTCAAGCCAGCTCTTCACCACCAGGTTTAAAGTCTTTGGGTATAAATAAAAATAATGAGGCCTGGAGAAGTAAATTTCCATAGTCTCAGAGTTAATCAGGTGCATGAAAGTTGTTAGTGAGTAGACTTGAAGAGAGAATCAATTACCAAGACTGTGCTAAAGTTTCAGCAGGTCTACAGTGTCGACACTATTCCTCCCTGATGCCTCTCAGCAGCCTGTCACATCTAGACCTAAATAATCACAGCTTATGGTACTGGGTTGAATCTTTCACCATGAAGGTCAGACCAGCTAGTTTTATTCTCCAGTGAAATACTTGTTAAATACAATGTATTTGTTTAGTTTTGCAAAGTTGTATGAAATGTAAAGAAAGCAAAAATTTCAAATCCCCACCAAGCATTGGAACACAGAAATTTCTACCATTCATATATTTTCTCTGTTTAAATACAGATGGGCTGTGGAAAGTGTATTATCACAATGTACTTCAGTTTGAGAAGAAGTTTGAGATCCCATAACCTTAAGAAAATGTCTCTAAGGGACATTTTTTGATTTCATTACATTCTAATCTGGTCACTTACAAGTTTATTATTCTATCCTCCAGTTGATAGCTAGAAAATCCAGAGTGTTTTTTATCCTAAATTTATTCAAACCATTCAAGTTACCAAAGCCAGAACTGATCTAAGATAAATATTAAGTAGGAGCCCAAAGCAAGAGTTTCTATCTCTATTATTATTTTCATAATTGTATTGCTAGAGTCCATAGGATTTGAATTTTAGAGCTATGATAGGCCTTACAAAGTCAACAAATAGTGATATTTGAACTTTTTTTTATTAAGGTAGTTATAATGGTTTAGATGTGATGTTTTCCAAAAGTTCACTTGTGAGACAATGAAAGAAGGTTCAGAGGAGAAATGATTGGGTTATGAGAGTCTTAACCCAATCAGTGAATTAATCCCCTGATAGGGATTAACTGAGTGGTAACTGAAGTGGTAGGGTGTGGCAGGAGGATATAGGAACTGGGGGCTTGGCTTTGGGGTATATATTTGTATCTGGCAAGTAGAGACCTTTCTCTCTGCTTTTTGATTAATATGTGAGCTGCTTCCCTCTGCCACACTCTTCAGCCATGATGTTCTGTCTCACCTCAAGCCCTGAGGAATAGAGATGGGCTTCTAATACCATGAGCCCTCAAATAAACTTTTCTTCCTCTACGGTTGTGCCAGTTGGTTCTTTTAGTCACAGCCATGAAAAATCTGACTAAAACAGTAGTGGTACAATTTTTTTTCATATTGGTTTCTTGGAACCCAGTACCATGAGCTGTGATTATTTAGGTCTAGATGTGACAGGCTGCTGAGAGGCATCAGGGAGGAAGAGTGTCTCAGGACCAAACCCTACATTGTAGACCTGCTGAGACTTTACCACAGTGGAGCTGTTGTGAGTGAAGTAGGACTGGAATTGGGGACTGGAGCCATCATCTGCTACTTTTTTATTGTTTGATTTGGTGGCTCCCAAGGCATCTCTGTAGAACCTAGGCATATGATTAACACAGTTGTAAAACACTGATTTAGTACCTGCATTTTTTTTTCCTTGCTAGGTTAATGATAGCCCGAGACTTTTAGTTTTAAAATATTTAATCTTTTCAAAAGTTGTGCAGGCACGAATACTAGAGTGAGAAGAATAGTGGAAAGAATTACAAACAAAATAAACCAAGGTAGGTAAGAATTATAGCCTGAGGACAGGGGTAGAACAAGCTCATTGTTAGCTGGTTTGATCAATGTTCATACACTCACACAATGAAATCAGACAAGGCATCCAGTTTTGACGGAGATGAGTTTAATTTTAGCAAATAAACATGAGTTAGCATAACATCATCTAGAGCACTAACTAGTCTTAAATTTGAATCTGGAGAGACACAGCTGGCTATATAGAAGTTGTGTATTAATAGTGAAAGACCTAGGGCCATACACCAGAGTCAAGAGACAGACAAATTCCCCAAGATAGGCAGTATGGAGAGAAGAGAAGATCAAGGTCCAAGACTTTAACCAATGAACATTAAAGATTCTGAAAAGCAAAAGAAAACAGTTAACAAGACAGCAGAAGAGTAGTAGAGAGATAAGAGGGAAAGAGTCCAAACATTCACAGCCTCTCCTTTTGGCTCCTTTGACAAAACCACTATCTTCTCTTCCTAAATCCATTACCTCTGAATTGGTCTCTCTGTAATACCCTTGCCAACCTGTAGTTTATCCTCCAAAGCACAGAGTGATTCATTAAAAACATTAAATTAGAGCATACCTCTTTATGCCAGAAACCCTCCACGGCTTCTCATCACATTCAGAATAGAAGCCAAAGTCCTCATCATGGCCTATGCAGTTTTTGGTCCTCTGGTAACACTGTGACCTCATCTACAGTCTGTACCTTTCTCACTGGTTGCCGTTCTTTGAACACACTGAGCACATATCCACTCAGGACTTGCTGTTCTCTGTGTGTGCACACTTTCTTCAGCCAGCCATGTGACTTAGTCCATTACTTTCTTCAGATCTCTGCTCATGTATCACCTAAGAGAGATATTCTTCCTGACCATGCTCTGTAAAGCAGCACCCCTCCACAATCCTCCCTTCCTATTTTCTATGGTGCTTTATTTTTCTTGGTATCCTATAATCAATTCATATATATTTGTTCCTTTGTTTAATGTCTGTCTCACTAACACGTGTAGGAGTCTGACAATGAATAGATAATCATTGTATAAAATGTAATACTATAAAAGACAAAAGAGCAGATGGTCCCAAGAAGGAATCAATGGGGTCAAGTACATTAGAGAAGCCACAAAGGAAATTAATGAGAAAGAGGGTATTTGAGTGACTTTCAGTTACCAGTGTTCCTGATGATGGAGAAAATCAGAAAGTATTTCATCTTTATTCAAAGTTAAACATCTGCTTTCATAAGTGTGTTCATGTACATTTTATGACATGTAATTTGCCAGCTTTATAATATTGAAAAACATCTTTCTCTTCTCTTAATGCAGTGATTACCTTAAAACTGTACTGTGGCTTTTCATCTTTGCATTCTCAGCATTTGGTACATTAACACAGCTAAATAAATGAATGAATTAAACAAAGAGAGAAGGGACAAGAAGTATATGTTTAAAAAATGGGTTTAGACTGTTTAAAGGAAAACAGCATTGGAAAATGGCTTAACTGGATGGTAAGATTTCCTTCATCAAGCTTAGGCATATGGAAAGAGAAGATCACCAAGCTATGGAGATAGCCTTGCTTCAAATCTATCTCCATCCCTTACTAGCTATGTGATACTGGGGGAAATTACATCCTCTTTGCGCCCGAGTTTTCTGTGGGTACTATGGAGATGAAGTAGAACCTAACTCATAGATTTATAGTGAGGGTTAAAGGAGAAAATTATGTTTGTAAAATATTCAGTACAATATTTACACATAATAAATGCTCAATAAATGTCAGCACTGTTGTGTTTATAAAATATCCAGCACAATAAATGTTAGGCAATTTTATTATTATCACATAACCAGAAAAAATATTTAAGTGTGTGTGTGTGTGTGTGTGTGTGTGTGTATTGGGACAATGAGTGAGATCAGGGGAGCTGGGTAGAACCAAGTCTTACTGATATAACATAGAGAGTTGTCTATTTTACAGATAGTGAGCTGTAATCAGTTTGGGCTACTATAACAGAACACTACAGACTGGAAGACATAAAGAACAGAAATTTATTTCTGTAGTCTAGAAAGCCCAAGATGGAGGAGCTGGCAGATGCAGTGTCTGTTGAAAGCCTTCTTCCTGGTTTGTAGAGGTCTTATCCTTGGATCCTTACATGGCAGGGAGGAGAGAGGGAAAAGGGAATAAGGGAGGAAGGGAGAGAGAAGAGAGGAGAGAGAAAGAGCACATTCACAGAAGAGATGCCTAGTCTTTTATTTTTATAAGGGCACTAATCCCACTCACTGGGGCTGCACCCTCATGATACAATCACTTCCCATAATGGAAAGCAAAGTATAGGTCAGAGTAAGGATCAGTGATGTGGAAGGGAATAGACTGGAAACAGTGGTACCACTGGAGGATAGAGGTGCAGAGGTAGAGGGCAGCAAAGTTCAGTTAGCATTTATCTTTTTAAGTAAATAGGGGATAGGATATCCTTTTCTCTCACTGTTTCGACTCTACCTCCCTTCTCTTCCTTCCTTCCATCCGTCATTTGTGAATACTGAGGCCTAAAGGGGGAGAACCTCTTCTTTGGAGTAGAAGTGCTGACATTTACTTTAGAAACAAAACAAAACAAAACTACACCAACCGTCTTATGCCATCATTATATGCAAAAATAAAACACAAGCTGGACACAGAGATCTTAGTATAAAATCATGAGTGCTCATCCCTTACTTCTATTTTATATTTTTTGGTAATACTAATTTGAATTTTATTTTTATTTTACTTGTTTTATTTTTCTGGCTTCCAATGTATATTATATTATATTTTCTCAAATCGAATCCTTTATTTTGACATTTGAATTATTTGGACTTTTTATACAGACAGAGGTCTTAAATCAGCCAACAAATGTTTACTGAGTGCCTCTTGGTGTCAAATGCTTTACCTTGGATATTCAAGAATAATGCCAAACAAACAAACAAACAAACAAAAAAACCCAAGTATTTTGCTTCTAAGACTATTGCTATTATGTTGACATGATTAATTTAATGGACTGTAAAGCAAATCTTTAACCTTGTTTTAAGGAGGATCAACCTTCAGTCACATATTGTACATTTAATGGTGTATTTTTGCTGCACTGTCTATCCTAGACTCCTCTCTCCCTGTTTCTGGTATTTATCCTTCATCCTCTACCCTAGTCCCAATTAGTAGTTCTAAATGAATGTTCTTGTTTATGGTATAGACTCCAAAGTCACAGTAGCATTAAAAAGAGGGAGCCAGAAAACTTCTAGGTCCTCCAGATCCAGAAGAGTCATCATTGTCAATTTCAGGTATCATAAAAGTCCTAAAGAGTGAGCAATACATATCCATTCTGATTTTTGTGTTTTCTGCTGGCTTTCTTTAACTCATGTCATCTATCAAGGAACTGTTTCTGCATTTTTTTCCAAGCCTGGCCCCACTTCTGAGTGATGTGTTTGGCAAAGACTTTCCTCATATTTCACATATTCCAACAAACAGGAATTCTTGTAAGACCCTGGCAGTAGACTACATATTTTGGGTAGACAATTTCTATTCATTTATAGTTTCCTTTAAGAAATGAGGTCCAGGGTGCTTTGCAAGTGATTTTTCCAGTGCCCTAGAACCTCTTGGCAGCATTGTTAGAACAGGGATCCTTATCTTCTTAACTCCATTGGGTGCTCTTTTCATTATATCACACAGCCTTTCCTAGCCATAAACTTCTGTTGCTTAGCAACATAACTGAGGAAAGAAATTCTTCAATGTGTGGCTTAGTGCTTATTATTGTAATAATGATCAAATTAATAATATTTATAGATAGCTATCATTACTACTGACCACCCACAATAAAAAGTGTAGGGATCATCAGACAGATGGTACTTGATTGCAATTATGAAAATAATAATCATCATCTTGAAAATGACAATTCAAGAAAATGTGACATTTCTTTCACTTCATATGTTGTGTCCTTTTTTTGACCTTCTTACACACTGCCCACTATAAAAGTACATAATGACTCTGGGCCTTTTCTGTGATAGCAGATTTGTTTATATTCTCTCCCTGGACAAAGCCTTTCTTTCCACACCTAGAATTCACTGTCTTATAAACCTAGACCTCTAGCATTTCTGGTTCAGTAATATATAGTCATCTCAATTATTTTCCACTTTAGAAAGGATATTTTCTGGAAGAAGGGAGGAACAGACACTTTAGAAATATATTTATGTACATATTTGCATCTACCAAATTATAATTTAAAAATTAATATTTACAAGTCAATTTCTAGGCTAGAACCAGTTTGAAAGCATATGAAAATCTTTTGGGTACTTGGTAGGAACTGCTAATTTTGCTTATTATAGTGCTGTCAATAGTGTCAACATAGTAGAAACCACCACCATGTCCAGCATTGTCAAAGGAATGGTTCTGGAATATGTGATGGTAAATGTATGGAATGGAATATTATTTGGTGTTAAAATATCCATGAAACACTTATATGTTAAGCAGAAAAACCTATAAAACAAAGTAATATGTATGATCTAATGCAATCTTATTAAATTTATGTATGTGGGAGGTGATATACAAAAGTGAAAATAGTTTTTCTAAGGGCATATGAGTAATTTTGTTATTATATCACATTATTATATAATATTGTTGGTATAATTTTCCTAGTTATTAAAGACACACATTACATAGTGTAATAACCAGTTACTATGGTTCTGAGTTACAGAAAAACACTGTTTTCATTGCTTTGAAATTGTCATTTTATCAGACTGTAAGCTTAACATTCCAAGTAACTTAACTTCTTTATGTATTAGTATCTTCACTTGTAGGTGAGGATAATGTGAGCTCTGTGTTCTCATTCATCTGGAGAATTAGCTTACCCAGTGCTTGTTCTTCCTATTTATGCTCACCCACCTCATTCACACAGAGGGTGCAGCTCTGTATTACTTCTGGCTCTTTCCAAAACCAAATGCTCAAAGATGAAGACTTCCCTTCATGGTGGGGGTGAGGTGGGGCAGAATTATTCAAAGGAGCATGTCACAACCTAAATTTATCTTGAACAATGACAACATCAATAAAGTTCATATTTCACTGAGGGCTTATTTTACAGTGGCCAAAACATTTGGATGAACATGATTAATAAATTTTAATGTTTGTTATACCTCTAGTAATACCTGGGCCCTGAACTGACTTATTTTGTAGGAAGTCTTGGGTGAAAGATTCAACAGCAAGATGAAATCGTGGAATGGCTCCTTGATATTCCATTTGCCATGAGGGGTGGTGAGAAGCAGAATCGTATTTGAGACTCTTTTTTTTTTTTTAATTGGTTGTTCAAAACATTACAAAGCTCATGACATATCATCTTTCATACATTTGATTCAAGTGGGTTATGAACTCCCATTTTTACCCCAAATATAAATTGCAGAATCAAATTTGAGACTCTTTATGTGAAAGTGTCATCTCTGGAAACGTAGATAGACTTTGGGTCGCAGGTCTCTCTCTCCCCCCTTTTTTCCTATTGTCTGATAAGGTATTCTCACTTGAATGAAATGTGATTTTTGACATCCTCCATGATAGTAGGAGCTAAGAACTACCATGTGTTGACAACTGTATGGTGATTACTTCACAGAGGAATCACTCTTACAGTAAATAGGAATTGACAACTGTTCGTTCATATTTTATATATAAATGTTTGACTGCCCAACCTGCAGTGTTATTAAAAAGTAATAACATTATCTTTAACATCATACCTCTGTCAACATTTTGACTTGTTTATTCAATGCTACTATATAAATTTGTTCTTTACATGAGCCAGGTGTGATGGCGCATGCCTGTGATACCAGTGGCTGGGGAGGCTGAGGCAGGAGAATTGTAAGTTCAAAGCCAGCCTCAGCTACATAGCAAGGCCCTAAGTAACTCAGCAAGACCCTGCCTCTGAATAAAATATAAAAAAGGGCTGGGGATGTGGCTCAGTGGTTAAGGCCCTGGGTTCAATCCCTGGTACAAAACAAAAAGAAATTTAATACATGAATAAACAAATATGAATTGAAACTTCTCCAGACCAGACTAGGTGTACTAATATTTGTAATGATAAGAAGACGTAATCTTAAGATATTTAAGATATAGGTGATACGTACAGTCCTAGATGGGAAGAAGAAACCATAAAAACAAGGTTGAATGAAATATATTTAAATAATACAATAAAGAAATACTTCTCTCAACATGTAATATTGAATAATATTAGCAATCAAACTCAGACATAAGAGCAGAGCTACAGGTAAAAAACAAAGCACTACAGACTCTGGAAGATGGATAATATTAATTCATTTTTGGAAGGCTTCATGGAGGAGATGAAATTGGTCAAGCATACAAAAGCTGAGCCTGGAGGCCTGGCAAGGCACTTGACTCTTATATCTCTGGCAGCCTGTTTCGATGCTAGAATATAGTATGAATAGGAGAATGGGAAGGAAGAGAACAGAGGAGAAAGTCATCCTGTGCGTCATCATTCACAATGGTACTTCATTTCTCAATGAAATACTACACAGAACATTAAATAATATAATAATGCAATGCAATTTTTAATAGTATGTAATCATTCAAATCAACTGTGTCCTAATACTTATGAAAGTTCTCTCAAGAAAATAAAATCTCACAATGAATCTCAGAACTGTCCTTTATGTAAGATCTGAAACTTTAATAGTGCTATACTGAAGAGTGAGACTTAATGAGAAGTTGCCATGATGCACTGTGTCTCCTGTGCTATATTAACTTTGTATCATCTATTCACATATGTCAGTCATTATGCTAGAAGCTGGAAATATGATTAATCAGAGATTCAGTTCCAGCTCTCATGGAACTTAGAATCCTGAGATGGGGTGATCAGAGTGTTTGAAATAAAGATAAATTGACACAGATTGCAATACAGTGTGATTTGTGCCTGATAGTAGTAGTAAATAGTGCTATGTGAGCATACAGAGATATATGCAACCCAGGCTGGAAGATTGAGGACAATTGTTTTAAAGAAAGGATATTCAAGCCTAAGGAGTTGGAACTAAACCAAGTGAACTGGGGAAAATTAACCAAGGCACAGAAGCAACCCAGAGAAGAGAGGAAGTGGGGAGATTATGGAAGGAGGAGGGGGAGGGGAAGGAAAAGGGAGAAAGACACACGATGCTTCTTCCACAGTGCTTCCTAGGAAGTGAAAAAGATTTAATACAAGGTAGGTTAGAGGTTGTGGATGTACATGAGACTGGGAAATAAGAGGAGAAAATAAGGGTGGATCAAACAGTGCTTTATGCTTGACTTGTTAAGGAATTCACAACAGGAAATCCGATAATGGAGTTTTGAAAAGGGAAGAAACAGGATCAGATTTGTGTTTGAACAAGTTTTCAATGGCTGGGGTGGTGTAGTCCTAGTTATTCAGGAGGCAGAGGCAGAAGGACTGATTGTGACCAGGAGGTCAAGGCCAGCTTGAAACACTGATTCTTTTTTAAAAAATAAATTAATTAAAAAATAATAAATAAATAAATAATTTGGAGAAGCTTTCCATAGGATTTGGAGATGAACTGCATATGGAGTGTGAGGGGAAAGTGCCACACATCTCTCAAGTTATCTATCGTGGCCGCTGAGAAAATGGTGTCTGTTAACCGAGTCTCATCTGCAAGTATTATAATAAAAGAACATGAACTGCAAAGGTTACTCATTCCTGGATATTGCCAGGTTGACATCAGTGCTTCCAGTGGGAATGGCAAGGCTACGGTTTGGCTTTATTCTTTCTTCTTGAGACAATCCCTGATCATATTCATTCAGTAGAGAAATGAACTGCCCCCACGTTACTGAAATTAAAAAATGTACCAAGTAACTGTTTTTCAGTGAGAAGTTCAAAGAGAAAATCAACTATTCATTGCTTCTATCTGAAAATGGATAATTGCAATAATTTTAACAAATTAGACCTTGTTATTTTTGAAATTAGGAAAATCTTTTTAAGGAGCTACAAAACTACACTAGGAAGCCTTTTAGAGACCACCGACATAACTTTAATGATGAAAAAATTGTGAAGGTTGAATTACTGGTTCAATTATTGCTTCATAGTTCACGATTTTTTTTTTTTTAATATTGGCAATGTCTTGCAAAGTGTTGATTAAACAAGTGAAAGTTAGCACGTTATCCTAGAACTCATAAAACTGTTTCATGTTGGTATCAAAATGTCCTGGTAATTTTTGTGGCAAAAAGGGTTGTTCTGATGAATAATATGAAATAAAATGTGGAATAGTTTCTTAGTGATCTTGCTTGCTTTTAAATTCTTTTGTTAAGTGATTTATGCACATTTATCCAGATCATAATTATCTTGATTAATATTAAGAAACATAGTATTTATAATCCCAATGTTTAACAAAGTGCTTCATGATTAGCCCTTTATAAATAATTAACCCTCTTGTATACAAAATTTTATAATTTCATTTTGGATTATGAAGTGCCAGCTAATATTTTCAAAATTTTAATCATACATATATAATAGATTCATCGGAAATATAACTAGTATTATAGCTCTGACACTACAAAACAATGAGAAATCAAACTACATTTGTATGTTTTTGCAGTAATCACATATTTTTCTGGTCTTTGGCTTTTTTTTTTTTTTTTTGTACCAGGGATTGAACCCAGGTGTGCTTAACCACTGAGCCATATCCTAGCCCTTTTTATTTTTTATTTAGAGACAGGGTCTTGATAAGTTGCTCAGGGCCTTACTAAATTGTTAAGGCAATTTGAACTTGGGATCCTTCTGCTTCAGCCTCCAGAGCTGCTGGGATCACAGACATGTACCAGTATGCTTGGCTGGTCTTTTTGACTTTTTACATTTAGATGTTAGATGTATATTATTTAATCACAAAAAAACTGCTAAAATTTAGAAAAAAAATTAAATATGCTATTTTGCAAACATGTATTGATTTGTTGCTGTTTTCATTTACATGTGAAAAAAATGTCTAGAATTAGGTAATCCAAATAGGAACTTCTTTTCCATTACTACCATAGGAAACAATTAAGTTTTATGTTGCTTATATTTTTGTGACAGGGAAGTGTATTTGGACCATATCTGCTCTTCCTGGATAGGCAAAACCAAATTGCTGCAACTCCTTAAATGATCTGAGCACTTAATGCTAAGCTTTTTTATGTTATTTAAGAAAAAATGCTTAATACAAATCAAATAATACAAAGTCTCAGCAAAGAAATTGAAGATACTAAGAAAAATCAAACAATAAATTCTGAACTAAAAACATAACAGCAGAATCAGTGAATTTGAGGATAGAAGACTAGAAATTACCCAATTTAAACAAATCAAAAAGGCTGAAAAAATAAAAATAGTCTTAGGGACGCATGGGTTGATTAAGTTCTACCATTGTATCACTTTAGTCCTAGAAGGAAAGGGGAAAAGAGGCTGAGGAAAGTATTTGAAAAAACAAAGAAAATTTCCTAAATTTGGGAAAAGATCAAAACCTAAAGATTCAAGAAATGGAGTGAACCCCAACCAGGATAAACCCAAAGACACACATGCCAAGATACACAAACTGAAAACTAAGGACAAAGAAAAGAGTCTTGAAAGCAGAGAAATTTTGGGCATTAAGGAAATAGATTGGTTACCATAAAAATGACAGAAAATAGAAATACAAGGATCTTGACTTATTCACTTTTTGATATCAATTCTTGTCTTCTGCCTTTGAAGCTGAATTCAACTGAGCTAACACTTACACATCTTTTACTTGACAATAGGCATTAACAAATTGTGCTGGGTACCTTAGGGACATTTATCAATCCCATATTGCTGCAATGGCTCCACAGTAGGTTAATATCTGTCAAAGTAAATTTTAAAAACTTTAGAATTATAAAAAATCTAAAAAAAAAAAAAGAATGCAAGAATAAAAATTTGAAATTTGGGATTACTGAATGAGTTTCAGCTCTGTGAACTCCCTGAAATCAATCTAATAATTCTAGTATGCATGGGTATTTTTCTAGGGCAAAGGACAATACCTTTCACTGCATTCTCTAAGATGTTGGTGGCCTATAAAGATTAAGAGCCATCATAAGGGGTTCTGTTCTTTTCAGGCAAAATCATATGATCTAACTTAGGTTAGAAATAATGTTATTTTTAGAAGATATGTAGCCTATCTTATCCACTAGAAATTCTCGCATGCTACCTCAAGAGAATTATCTACTTTACAGGGGAAAATAGAAAAGTGAGTTTTCTAATTCATCCTAGGCACATCTAGACATACACATTCAATAAAAAATGAATTCATCCTACGCACATCTAGACATACACATTCAATAAAAAATGTTTGCCCGTAGTTTTATTTTGAACATTGTAAAAATCAAGCTGATTTAAAATGTACCTAAGCTCTGATTTATTTCATTCCACTGAAAAAGTTCAGACCTGCAAGGAAAAAGCAGCAGCCTCCCTAAACTGGTATCACTGGGCTATATGGGAGAAGGATGATGGTTCTACAACCGGTATTATTCCTTTTTTTTCTTCCTTAAAAAAAAAAAAAAAAGAAAGTAGCATGTACAATCAAGCTGCTAATTACATAACGTATAACCACCAATTTATCTGATTAAAGAATGTTAGTTTTCTGATGGGAAAAAGAAAAGTTAGGACAATCATAAATCCAGAGTCTATGTCTTTATAACACAGGCTTCCCATACTCTTAACATCTCCCATGAAAGTCATGTCCATTTATATTTGGAGAAATTTCCTGTTGATGGAATTTTAGCAATTGTTGCCCATTTTCTGATGTCATCATTTCTGGAGAACTAGAGATTTGACAATGCATTTTAGGAAGACACTTGATTACCTAATAGTGAAACTATACATTAATTTGATTTACAATTTTATGTTGGCTGCATGTTCCAAATCTAATGAATCAGTGAGAACCTTTGTTCAACATGCAATTCCAGGATCTATCCTGCTGCTATCCAATCAGGTAAGGAACCTTAGAATCTAAAAGTTTTGTCAAGTGCCTGGAATGATTCTTGGATTCTAGCAAGTTAGAGAAGTCTTGGACTTATAATGGCATATATATTATCTTTTGTTGAAGCAAATATAGATTTTAATCTAATTTTCTGGGTGAGGCAAAAGGTCTGCATTTCCTAGAGAAAAACAAACCCAGTAATGTTGGTATGAAGACCCTTTAAATAGCTAGGCCACAAAAGGATGATTCATTTGACTGGTGTGCATATCAGTATGGGCCATTACATTTTTCCTTCTGTATCTGTGAATTTTCTACGTGGAGTCTTTTCTTCCTCATTGCTGCCCATTTCTTATTGAGTGTGTGTGTCTTCAAACTAGTGTTGTAGTCAAGATAAGGAAAACTGCCCTTCTCCATTTGGTTATATAAAAGTACACACACAAATTAAAAATAAATAAATAAACAGAAATGAATAGCACACATTAACTTACAACATAATGAGCTTGTATTTAATATAGTAATTCTCACCATGGAGATCTTAATTAATACAAAGGCTGTTTTGCTTACATTGAATCTCTTCCAATGTCAATATAACAGTGGCTTTTTTTAACATTAATTTTTTTCTCCATTTCAATATTAGATGCATTGAGTACATTTTTTTTCAAAACTTTGTTTTCCCCCTAAAGATAAACATTTCAATTTTGGTTATTTGATATCTAAGTGCAATATTAACTTGGGAGATAAAACAAACATGTAATAAAAACATGGAGAAAAAGACTCCTTAAGGACTCAGGAGGCAGTGATAACTCAACAGTGGAGATTTGTTAAGAGTCTGGGCAAGAGATTCCTCCTTCCTATTTCATATACTTTGAGAATTCTTAAAACTACTACTTCTGTAAATTTACACTATCCCACATCTTTGACCTTTTTTCTAAGCAGCAAATACAATTTATAGGCTGCAGTTTTCAGTGCATTATTTGTTATAAAGAAAACATTTTTTTCTTCCATTTAACAAACATCCATTTGTTCCCATTTCATGGGAAACAACTAAGAATATGAAACCATTACTGTTCACTGGGAAATTCACAGAGTAAAGCTCAGGTTTAATCTGAAGAAAACAAGTTTTCAGGGCGAAGTTTGAATCAGGAGGCCCTTGAAAGTTACATCTGTCCATTCCGCTTTCGTGCATACACACCAAGACAAGCACAAATGCCTGTAATGCTGAGAACCACACCTAACAAGAGAGCGATTGCATCTCCGGCTTCTACTGCTTCAACAACTGGCAGAACCAAAAGCAATGAAATGAGGACTAAGAGCAATTGTGTTGAAACTGAGGTCATGATGCTGGGATCTTGAAGACTTAAAGGTTCCTAGAAATTAAACATGGAAACAAAAAGGAACCATTACAAATTTCTACCTTTTCAAATTACAATATACACACACAAGTAACAACCCACCCAATCCCTTAGAGAGTTTATGAATTATTTTGGTCCATCTCACTTTACAATGAAAAAAAACAGGGAAGTAAAAGACAGAAATCTGAGGCTTATCTCATGACAACACCTTATTCCCAGAAATTCTACAATAATGCCATCACTATGTTCACAAACCAAAGAAACGGAACAGCTGCAGACAGTTAAGAACAAACAAAAGAAATGCACAAGACACCGGGAAACTTAAAATATCCTGGTGACTAAGTATTACATTTTCTCAAGGTCTCTCTAACCTAGGAAATGAAGGCAATTCTGGCTAAATTACACAACATATAACTCGGTGAAGTTGTGAGAAATTAAGACTTACCAACAACGAAATGGCATATATAAAAATCTATCTGACTTGAAATATTCCCTTTTTGGAGCTCCGGAAGCTGAGGCTAAGAGAGTACACGTGACACCGCCTATTAGAGTCAGGAGAGGGATTTAAAAAATAATTATTATTTTTATAATTATTTTAAAGAGGAAGCTAGAGTCAGGGCAGAGCGGGGAGGCTGTATGGAAGGGAAAGAAACAGTTAATAAATAAAGAAAACAGTTTATCTAAGAAGGGATAACTAGATTTAAAGTTAGTTCTCCCACACAGAAAAAGCTAAAATAAACCGAACCAAGAAGCAAGTTCATTGTAAGACTTGATGTAAATATCCGAAAAAGAATCCCTCCTTGGACCCAGCAAGGTTCAAACTGTTCCGTTTTGCAAATACAAACTGGGGCAATCCACGTATCCCCTGGAGCTGGCTCTTACATTACCTTCCGGGAAGCAGCCATTACAGGAATGGTGAGGAGGGCGGAGTCTCCGGACTACATTTCCCAGAAGCCCTCTGCGGCTGACTCCCGTGATGCCCTGGCGCGTTACCAGGTGACGGGCTGAGGGCAGTGGGGCCAGCTCCAGCGAGACGCGGGGAAGCTGCTTCACGGGGCTTTTACGCAGTGTCCGCATTTTAGTGCTAAATGCAAGGTTAGTGTAATGGCCAAAAGCTCACCTAGAAATTAAAAAAAAAAAAAAAAAAAGAGAGAGAGAGAGAAAGAAATGATAATGTTTTCTGCCCCGTTCAGGGTTTTTAGACGCACAAGCAATTGTGTCTTTTGCTTAGGCTGCAATAAAGCAGAGTGAGGGAAGTCCAGGAGAACTGTGTGTTTGGGACGCTTTTAAGCCAGTGAATTCCAACATTTCTGAAGCAGGGACATCTCTAACCACATTACAATTGTGCCCTCACATAATTTGGAGTGAACATACTTTATATACAGTATGTGTGTGTGTGTATTATATATATTACTATCATAATTATCCATTCACAACACCATATGGTTTTGTGAATGGATAATTATGATAGTAATGCATTCCAATTGTCATGTATGTAAGAAAAAAGTTTTTAAAAAAACAATTGTGCCCTCATTTGTTGTTATTATTTTTTTAACCAATGGGGAAAATAAGCGAGTTAAACAAGACATTTGAAGAAATGTTAAAACCATTTGTGGTGTTAAACGGACCAAGTTTAGGAACTACAGTTTGAACCCAGTGAACATCTCTTATGCTTCAAGTTACAGAGTTTTGAGCTTGTGTTTTCAAGAGTGCACTACCCTCATTGCTTCCTAATCATGCTTTTGTGAGACCTCCGTCCCAAATATTCCCCAAATGTTTGTATGATGTCAAATTATTACTTTTAAACCATGCTGAACTTTTTGCATATGTAAGCCTTAACCCATTTTGTAAGTTTCTCTTGAAGTTATTTTAGTCAGCTTTTTCGCTGCTGAGGCTAAAAGTTGACTAGAACAATTGTAGAGGAGGAAATGTTTATTTAGGGGCTCAGAGTTTCAGAGGTTTCAGTCCGTTGACAGATGACTTCATTACTTGAACAGGATATCATGTGGGAAGAGTGTGGCATAGGGAAGCAGCTCACGATGATCTGAATTTCCAGTATAAATCGAGCAAAGATTTATAATCCTGTCTCCCAGTAGACACCCAGCAGATGCTTAGTAACACTGGCTAATGATTATTATTTGATTAGATAAATGTACCAAGACAATTTTAGAAGAACAAGAGGTGACAAATAAACCAAAGCAAGGTGTCTGGCAAATAGGAAGTCTGAGGATAACTGCATGAGAATGTTAGCATTGCTTCTCTAAACTTGGATTATTTTAACAAGTTCTTGCTAATTGCCTCATTTATATCTTCTTAACATTCTGATATGAACATTCAGATTTTTTCCCCCTATATGTTATTTCAGTTAGCTAAAGTCTCCAGACTAAAGTAATTCAGACTCATTTGTACACATTGAACATAATGGTTTGGTTTTAAGTCTGAAGAATCTATAGATGGTGAGATGTTTTTTCTTTAAATTATTGCAGTGAGAAATCAATTAATGATTTAGCCTATCTGCAAAAGGATTGCAGAAGTTTGTACAATAATATTTTGGGCCCAAATAGTTTCAAAGTATAACTTTTTAAATTTTCGTAATCAGCACCCACCCCAATTAGCTGCTTTAGCAAGAGTAGTGCCATATATGCTTTTTTTGGTGTCTTAGTGTAGTCCTCATTTTCTAGTTATATGCTATTTTAGTTCTGTTTTCTCCTCTCACTACCCTAACTCGTCATTGTTTTTTAAAAAAAATTACTAATTTGTTCAAATTCTTCTACTTTCCTTGCATAAGGCAGAAATCCAAGCTACTTATCAAGATCCACAAATCCCTACACATTTTGGCCTCTGCCTGATGCCTTATGATCACTCACTCACGCATTTCATTCCAACCACACTCAACTTTTGGCTTTTTATCTTAACCAGCTGATTTTGGTTTTCCCTATTGACTTTTCTCTTTCTGTTTTCTCTACCATTAGTACTTTCCTCACAGATGTTCGCATGTTGTTTTTCTCAGCCTCATTCAGGTTTCTGTTCCAACTTCACCTCCTTCTCTGAGCACCTCAATAAACAACAAAACAAAACAAAACAAAACCTCTGCCATATGTCTGTGTTCTCTTTCCTTTTGTTTCTACATAGTGCTTATCACAAACTAAAATTGTATTATACATGTATTATTTTATGTGTTTCATAGGTTAATAAATATAGTAAAGTGAAAATTCATTTATATTTTATTTACCATTAAGTTCTTAACTATTGAAACAGTGCCTAGTATAGATACTTAGTAGGTTTTTTATGAATGAGTTGGTGGATGAGGTTAGTATAAGACCAAAATTTGATGATTGTTAGTCACTGTTACATTGTTTATAGTATAAACTACCTTATATGTAGGAAGCCTGCTTTTGGACTAAAGTATGAAAATAATTAGATGAAGGTTATTTTGAATCTTAATATTTAAAAGTTAATTAATTTATTTTAATTAGGTATATATGCAAGCAGAACACATTTTGATTTATTGTACATAATTGCAGCACAACTTTTCATTTCTCTGGTTGTACATGATGTAGCGTTGCACCATATGTGCAGTCATACATGTACCTAGGGTAGTAATGTCCATCACATTCCACCATCTTTCCTGCCCCCATATCCCCTCTTTTCCCCTCCCCCCATTTTGCCCAAAGTTTCTCCATTTTCCCCTCCCCCCTCCCCATATGGATCAGCATCCATTTATCAGAGAGAACATTTGGGCTTTGTTTTTGTGGGATTGGCTTACTTCGCTTAGCATGATATTTTCCAGTTCCATCCATTTACCTGCAAATGCCATAATTTTATTCTCTTTTAATGCTGAGTAATATTCGATTGTGTGTATATACCACAGTTTTCTTTATCTATTCATCTATTGAAGGGCATAACCTCTTTAATAATACTTTACATCTATGTAAATATAAGGTGCAGTAGCATTTAAAACAGGAATGTAGTTTCTTTAAGAACCTATGTATAATACTCGCTACTTACTTCCTTTGCCCACTTAAGGGAAAACATTGATTGAGAACACATTAAACATTTAGGGTGCTCAAATCCAGAACTCAGTTTTTCAAGAGGAGAGCAAGCTAGCACCATTTCACTAAAATAGAGGTCACTGTTAGCCAAAGATACTCAGAGATGAAGAATACTACTTAGTCACATATCTGAGCAGTGGAAGGCAAAATTTCCCAATCATCTGTTCCAAGAAACAGTTTAGAGAAGAAAGGAGAAGTTGCTTCTGCTTATTTTATAACTGTTAAAAGTGAGTCATTGGTAGGCCCTGAAGGAAGGCATTTCAAGGATCCATCAGAGGAGGCAGGATAAGCTGATATCAGCATTTTGCAGGGACTGGTCAGTGTCAGGGAATTCGTAAAACCCAGACTTCCTCATTACCAATAGGGCCAAGACAAGTGAGTGGAAACATTTTATTGGAGCTTCACTATTTAAAAAGGCAAACACAGAGCTAGTTAGTTTTTCCCATCAATAATAGGATATTTATCACTGAGAACATTATGTTAGGCTAACTAATCATTAAACTCACAGGACTGGATTAGCTGCATTTTCCAGAGCTATTTAGTTTCTGGTAGAGGAAAAACAAAAAAGAAACAAAACACCCACTGAGGATAAATACATCTTGTGCTAGTATTTTTACAGAGGTGTATGGAGAAGCCACAAAATGTCAATTTTGGTATGATTCCAGGCACCATCTAGGACACATGGAGGATGTGGTTTTGAATCATGACAGTGAACCTCAGTTATGTGGAAACCATGCACACATAAACTCATATTGTCCAATGAGTTAGAGGAACTCCACTCATAAGCTTGATGGATTCAACTTTTACTTGTATTGCTGGTCTTCTGGGAGTCAGTTAAGAGTGTTTGTGTGGGACAAAGTTATAATTTCGAAAAGTTGCAAGATTAACTCTTTATATAACCCTTGGTAACAGACTAAGAACATAGACTTTGAAGATGATAAGTGTTTTGCCCTAAAATGAACTTATTAACTTATTATTTATTAACTCTGTGAACTCCTACAGATTATATAATTTCTTATTGTATTTTTTATTGAAACAATATTTGTACATTTTTTGTGGGATACATAATAATAATTGGGTACATGTATACAGTATAAATGATCAAATCAGGGAAATTAGCATTTTCATCTCCTCAAATATGTATCATTTCTATGAATTTATAATTCCTATGAACAAAACCTAGACTTCCTCATTGGCAATTGAGCCAAGGCAAGTGAGTGGAAACATGTTATTGGAGTTTCACAATTAAAAAAGACCAATGCAGAGCTAGTTAGTATTTCCCAACAATAACAAGACATCTGTCATTCAGAATATTGTTATGTTTGAATTCTTTGTTATTTTGAAATATATCGTAATAAATAAATTGGAGACTGTAGTTACCCTGTTGTGTTATAGAACATCAGAACTAATTCCTGAATCTAATTGTATTTTAGTACCCTTTATCCAACCTCTCTTTCAGCAAGCATCCATAGCTTATAGTGACCACTATTCTATTCTTTAATGAGATCAACTATTTTAGTTTCCATAAATGAGTGAGAACATATGGTATTTATCTTTCTGTGTCTGCCTTATTTCACTTAATATGATGTCTTTCAAATATATCCTTGTTGCCACAATGTCCAGATTTCCTTCTTATTTTACAGCTAGATGATATACAATTATGTACAGCTACCTTCTTTTCTTTATGCAGTCAGATGTCAATGGGCACCTTGGTTGATTCCTTAGCTTGTCTATTGTACATAGTGCTGCAGTATACATGGGAATGCAGATATATTTCTAATATAATGATTTCATTTCTTTTGGATATGTATGCCAGTAGTGGGATTGCTGGATTATACAATTGTTCTAATTTCAGTTTTTTGAGGAACCTTCATATTGTTTTCCATAATAGCTACTAACTTATATTCTCACCACAAGGTATAAGAGTACCTCTTTATCTACAGCCTCATCAGGATTTTTAATTTTTTGTCTTCTTAATAGTAGCCATTCTGACTGAAGTGAGATGAAATTATCTAACTTCTTGAAATTTGAGTATTCTTATCTGAAATGAAGAAATAACCAAACAAGGAAATTTAAGTTCAGTGTTAGCTTATTTTATGGGAGCATGAATAAATATTTATTGTGGAAAAGATTTTCTTAGTAAATATGTTTTAATGTTTCATAGGGTGTGTTAGTTATATTTTAGTCATATAATGAAATACTTGAGGCATATATCTATATAAAGAAAAAAAGTTTACTTCACTCAAAGTTTGGGACATTCAAAGATGTAGATCTGACATCATTCGTTCTTGTGAGGGTCTCTCTCTTGGCAATGTCACATCATGGTGAAAGAGTGAATATGTAGAACTTATATCACCAAATAGGAAGTCAGAGAGAAAAAAGAGACTAAGGTTCTGTAATCCTTTCCAAGAAAACATGGCCAGTGACTTAAGGACATCCCACTAGAGACCACTTCCCATCAACTCCCAGCAGTGGTAACTGGGGGATCAAACCTTTAACCATAATGGACCCTCTGGAGATACAAACCATATTCACACCATAAGGAAACAACACTGACCAATGACATTTGTATTTAACAAACTCTTAAAATGGTCACTAATAGGCAACAGGAACTGTTCCACACATTAACAAATATAACAAATATTTTACTCCTTAAAATAATCCTATGAGGTAGTTTTTGTTATTATCTTCTGTTACAGAAGAGAAAAGTGAAGCAAAGTCAAGTAATTTATCCAAGGTCACATAACTAGTGAGTGATAAAGGCATATAAAATCTAGGAAATCTGATAAAATCTATCCATACCTTAATCATTTCCCACATGTGAGAAATGTCCACAAAATCAAACACCATTTTAATTTTCTTTGTAATAAGTATTACTTAGGAAGACTATTCCCAATGACCTATTAAGGGGTCATTGGTGCCCATAGGCCCCCATTCAGTGGGTGAGTGAATGCCACTATTCATCTAATTTATTAATTGGTTTTGAATTAGGTTTAATAAGTATGTACAAAAAAGGGATTTTTTTAAATGAAAATTTATCTAATCCAGACTTAGATGCACACTTACTGAGGAGAATTGTTGTTACATATCAAAATACATAGAATTTGTTTGGCAAATCTCAATTACCATGAAATCCTTGAAGTACATATAGTATACAAAATTCAAAATTAAAGTCACAGGATCCTTTGAAAATCTTTGCTACAGGTTGAGAGTTTAAACTGGTTGCTGGAAAAATATAGGGAGGTTATTAACAATTTAGAACATGCAGTTCACAAGGATATATTAATTCCTCTGTATAGACCAGGTGCTCATTATGATTAAGAACTGGTAACCATGGAGACAGACAGCATGAAATTTATAAAATTAAAAACATAGCAGATAGAAAATGCAAATAGCATAGGAGAGTGAATCATGCCCCAACTGGTCTTAGCTTGGTTTCTGTTAAACCTAAAGACTTATGAAATTTCTGTCTGTCATTTTCTGAGTAAAGCCACTCATTTTCAAGACTATGAATTTTCACATTAGATGTCTTATGTCATTCATTTGATAATGCTTTTTATATAGAATTAGTTTAGACTTGTTGGAATGCATATAGGGCTAGAGTTTTGATAGGTAAATAATGTCTGGGAAGAGGTGACTTAAAAATGATCTTGGAAACTTGATTGAGTACTTGAACTTCTTTTGTGAACATTCTTTGTGAATTTTCAATTGGTCACTTTTATTTCTTAAATTTATTTCTTTTGCTAAATCTTATTGAAGATTCAGGTAGAGAACTGTGCGGTATAATCATCAGTCTGTCGTGGAATGATTTATTCATCTATAAAATGGAGAGCTGAAAAGCAACAATAAATTTAATCTCTAGCCTATAATATTTGATTGTTTATAAATCTGTTCCCTGTTTACATTAGGACAAATGAGTTGTCTGTAGATCATGAAAAGTAGTGCTGTTCGGGTTAAAAATGTTCATAAGTAATAAAAAAATCTTACATTATGAAAAATAGTTTTATTCTATTTAAAAAGAAAAAAACTTAAAAAAATAAAGTAATTTTCCTGTGATAGGAAAATTCCAGATTCTTTTTAAAACATTTCCCTTTATCAAATAAAACTTTCTCATTATAAGAGAAAAAAAAAAGAAAAATAGTTTTACTCAAGAAAGTCATCAGTTTTTCCATTAAAAGTAAAATTCTTTATATTAAAGGTGGAACAGGTCATGTTTAAGAAATTGATTGCAACCAGTTCAATTGAGGAAAAAATCCTGTACAATGGAATTCACAGTTTCATTGGATTATGATTTGGATCCATTTAAAACCCTCATTTCTAAGGAGGAGTCAAAGTAAGTAGTTTCCCTCAATCTGAGAGTGAGAGTGAGGCACAGCTTTTGTAAGCTGCCTATTAACACTAGTGAATGAATTGAAGTGAATGTGGTATACTATGTAAAAGCACACTGAGACCTTAATAGAATACTCTACCTACCTTTGGTTACTATGTTTTAAAAGGGATCTATAGAGATAGTAGAGGACCCAGGGAAGAGTGATGGAGTTGATTCAAGTTACTGAGAATTTGTCCAGGAAGAGCATTCTCCAAGTGTGTTCTTCAGTTCATTTGCCTCCCAAGTTACATGAAGAATTTATTTTAAAATGCAGTGCTTTAAAATAAATTCTCCAAGTTGTTCTTAGATTTGTATGAACTTAGAATCTTTCCCTCACTCTCAGATTGAGGGAAACTACTTACTTTGACTCCTTAGATTTGTATGAACTTAGAATCTGTCTCTTTGGAAAATCAATTATTGGGGTAGGTTATTTGAGAGGAGAAGGGCCAGGGGCAATTGAATGATGTTCTTTAACATAATTAACTATAAATATTTAATAAGACCCAATTAGAATTATCAATATGACTATTATGGACCCCTTTCCAGTTATTGATGAAGTGAGAAATACATATATTTCATGGTATTTGTATACATATCAAACGGATTTTTTATCATTATTTCTTATAGTTTTTTTGTCATGGAAACATAATTTTTTAAATGAGTAAGACCATTCTAATGCTTGCCATCTTTAGAAATGTGAAAATATCTGATTCTTTGGGTAAAATACCACCTTAGTGCTGAAGAGGACTTTGAATAACAGAAAGGACAATATCCTCTCTTATCTGAAACAACAATATTGTCATGAATTTTATATGTTTTTTTTTATAACAACCTTCATTAAAGATTGGGACACAGCATTCAATGCAGTTGGATAGAGGTGATCAGGAGAGTTGTTCTGTGATTTTCCAATATATACTTTTCTGGTGACAATATTAACTAAGGATTGAATTTATGAGGCCTTGGACCTATCTTCCCTAAACATTTCTTCTCTCAGTGGGTATTTGGAAGGGGTTGGATAACCTGGAGTGCTGGTATTCTAAATTGCTGGCTGAGGGCCCATCCATATGCTTCAGAACTGAGACCAGCAAGTAGCAAGATAGTTATCCTATTGTGGAAATTGAGTTGTTCTAAAAAGTGTTTTTTAATCACACTATTAGTAGCTGAATAAAGTGAGACATAGTCCTGGAGCCCAGTCTTTTTTTTTTTTTTGTCTAGTTACAATGGTATTTCATATAATACCTAGAATTTTAATACCTGCATAACAGCATTCCATAAATACTTGTTGAGTACATTAAAAGTTAAGACTTTAAGGTTTAAGTCAACATAAATCTCAATCAGAATCAACATGTGATACAGCCACCAGCTCAGTGGGCGTGATCTTGGACTGCAGGAATAGAAATATGATATCTAGAACATGGAGGGAAAGTTTTGCTTTACTCTTCCAGTTTGGGCCATGTCTAGCAGCATGGCATTCTTTGACGGGTCTCCCATTTTAAGACAAACATTCAAAAAACTAAATATTGTGATGAGACTAGAATCCTCAGTGATAGGACACAGTTGAAAGACAATGGGATTTAAATGAGACTACTCATTGAAACCATCTGCTATTTTTCAGTGGCTCATCCCATAGGATAGGCCCTAGAGGAAAGCAATTGGATGTGGTTGAGATTACTTTTATCCACTCGTGAAAGCAATAGGCATGTTTTAACCTAAAACAAGGAAAAACTTTCTAGTATTTTAAGAAGGAATTGACTGCCTTGATGAGCTATGAGCTCTTGATCAAACAGAATATTGGCCTAATGAATACTTGACTGAGATGTTGTAGAAAGAATTTAGACTTCAAAACGATGGTTACAATACATGTCCTTGAAAGTTGCTTCTGAAACTGACATTCTTTGATTCTCATACTTCTTTCTGATTCTCCTCCCGTCCATCTTCAAGTCCTAAGCTAGTTATTTGGTCTCATTACAAAGGCTTCATTCAAGGGTTTCCAAGACACCACTATTTATCTTTCTAAAGGCTTTATTCTTAGTATTTCAGAATTTCTATCTTTATTTCAGACTGTGAGGGAAAAATGACTTCTTGTTCTATTTCTGAAAGGAAAACTTATTTTGTTACATTTATAAGTACATAAATGTATATTGCTAATATTATTATTCATGTTTTACCATCAGCCTGTGTAATTAACATTATTTCATAAATTATCATGTAGACTAAAGTGAATATATGAAAAAAATTGATTCTGTGTATTTTATTTAGCTCAGCAAAGGTTTATAAACTGAAGCTCAAAATATAAACTTGATAAGATTTTCAATGTGATATGTCCTGAAAATGGATTTCTTATGAATTATCTGCAAAATGTTCTCTGCCCTGAGTCAGAACAATTTTAACAGACTTGCAAATATCATGTCATTGTACCATACATGCATTTTTTATTTTGGATGGTTAAATCTTAGATCAAGGTACATTTTCATGTGTGTGTGTGTGTGTGTGTGTGTGTGTGTGTGTGTATTCGTATTGGTGCTTTACCACTGAGCTTTGCCACTGAGCTACATTCCCAGCCCTTTTTATGTTTTTGAGACAGGGTCTCATTCCATTTCTTAGGTCCTCACTAAGTTGCTGAGGCTGACCTTGAATTTGTGATCCTGTGTCAATCTCCCAAGCTGCTGGGATTACAGGTGTGCGCTGCCACACAGACTATGAAATTAGTTCTTTAGATTTAATTTCTGAGTAAGTGTATCCTTTTAACATTGGACATTGAGATATAATTGACTTGAGTATATAGGTACCAAAATATGTATCAAGATTGGGAAGCATGTTGACATTGCTTATAATATTATCTAAGTGCTTAGCTACTGAGGGAAGCAAAACCTGAAAACAGATAAAATCAAAGATTAATTATGTGATTAATGTTGAATTTTATGAAGTGTTTTTCATTTTTTTTAAAGGAAACACTCATAGAAAAGATTGTAATGAGCACAAAATTAAGAAAGGAGTGGACAAAGTACACTTATGAAACTAAGGAAACAATGTCTGGTGACTTTTCTATGGCTGGGAGCATGTCCATTGCTAATTTAACACAGCAAGTTCAGATCCAGCTAGAGTTCAAGGTTCCACCTGCCTGGAAAGCTCAGCACTAGAGCTCAGGCTCCCAGGAAACACAAAGAAATGGGTCTCCTTCCCATTTGCATCTGTCCCTTTCCCCAACAAGAATAGGACCCTGCCTTTCAGTTTTGAAATCACAGTGATTTTCAGTTTTGAAATCACAGTGATTTATCTGTATTTGATAAAATTTTTCATTTCAATGAAACATTCATTTTGTGGGCAAATGATCTTCTTTGTTATGGCAACTTCGATGTATAAAAATTATATTTTCTTACATCCTTTTTTAAAATTGTTGTACCTTCATTTATTCAGGGGTCTATGTGTGTTTTCTTGTATATTTTAGAAAAGAAGCTTAGATTCGCATCAATGGATACAAATGTGACCTTGATTGGGTAGACCAATTCATTTAACTTCTTTTCATAATGGTGCCACACAAACAACAATCATCACAAACAACCACAGAATACAAGACAAAACACCACAAATTTAGAATCCTTTTATACTCTGTGGCTTGAAAAGTGGATTGGATATATAATTGGATGATTCTATGGCAACCTTTCATTAATTTCCAAAGAAGAATTTAACATGAAAAAAAGATTGAGAACATGAAAAATGGAAGCTATTGCATTTATTCTTTTTATTTTGATCACAAAAGTCTTCACTGGATCTTTAAAATCCAACAAAATACATTTCTAAAATCTTTGAGTCATAGTAATCTATTGTTGTCAAATAATTTTTCTTTTTCTTCTATTCTTTTTGATAGCAAAGATTGAATCCAGGAGTGCTTAACAACTGAGTTACATCCCCAGCTCTTTTGTTATTATTTATTTTGAAACAGGGTCTAAGTTGCTTAGGGCCTCACTAAGTTTCTGACACTGGCCTTGAACTTGCAATCCTTCTGCTTCACCTCCCAAGCCTCTGGGATTATTGGTGTGCACCACTGCTCAGCTTCTCCTTTTCATTTTGTGTACTTTCAGTTAGAACTTCATCTAGAAATTCTAATAACCCTTCGTATAATTAGGTGATATAAAGTTACCTAATATTTTTTTTTGCCAAGCAAAATTGTTCAGGATAAATGGTGGAAGTTAGATACATTTTAATTCCAATGTGTTGGCTCATAAATTTTTTATTTCAATAAGTGGAACTGGATCCAGGTAGTGATGGATTATAGTCTATATCTTGTCTTTGTCGAAATGAATAGTTTCACATCTCTAATAAAAGACCAGGACTTATCAGTTACTGAAGAAGTCAGCAAAACTGCTCTATGCTACTATATTTGCCTTACACAATTATTGAGTTGGGTTTTAGATTAGGTTATCTCAAAATAGAGTTTAGATTTGCAGAGTTTTATAAAAAGTTTATTTATTTTATTTATTTATTTTAAATGAGAGCTCTCCATGGATGTTCCTGTAAGGAAATGAGCAAAGGAAGAGATTGGACAGAGGGAGAAGCTGAATCACAATGCCACAAGGCAACTAAGGCCTCAGAAGACCCTATAGGGAGCACTGGAACTGGGATGCCCCTTCAAAGTTGTTACCAATAGAAGCAAGGGGAATCTTGGTTGCCCCCATGAGCTGGTCATTGATTGTATTTCTCTCCTGGGAAGGGCTTAATCTTAAGCGATGTAGTTCCATAGCCAATATATTTATCTAAGATAAAACCAAAACTTAGATATCATGTTTGAAAGTTAAACCTTAGATTCCTTATTCAAGAGATCTTTTTAGACTGAATATGTATTGGTCATCAGTTTTTTTTAAAATATTTTTTTAGTTGTAGTTGGACACAATACCTTTATTTTATTTATTTTTATGTGGTGCTAAGGATCAGGGCCTCACACATGCTAGGTGAACGCTTTACTGTTGAACCACAACCCAGCCCCTGTATTGGTCATCTTGATGCCAACTGGCTTATAACAGAACTAAGCTTGAATATTATGAACTACTAAGTCTTGAATCAACTTAAAAGTTTCTAAAAATATACTTTTTGTCATGTAACTGATTTAAAATTAACTATTGAGAAAAGGTTAATGCTTTCTTTGATTGAATTTGCTTTCACATTTGTTTTGATTCAGATAACATTAAGCATGTTAGAGATGTGTGATGCTCCACCCTCTGTTAATCATATGGTTACTAATCACTGTGAGAAGAAAGCAATCAACCAGCTTTTACACAATTACATGACACTGGGGCAAGTCTGCAACAATAGAGGTGGATTTTTATATAAATAAAACTAGAGAGGTCTCAGTAAATTTGGAATGTATAAACCAATTTTTCTATTTATAAGACTTTGATGATATCAAGACTCTTATAAACTCTTAAAAATTATTTATTTTTTTCTAATTAGTTATACATGACAGCAGAATGCTCTTTGATTCATTGTACACAAATGGACAAGAATTTTTCACTTCTCTGGTTGCACACAAAGTAGGGTCATAACATTCCTATAATCATACATGTACCTAGGGTAATGATTTCCATCTCATTCCACCATCTTCTCTATCTCCATGCTCCCTCCCTTCACTCCCCTTTGGCCAATTCAAAGTTTCCCCACTCACCCCCCACCACCACATTATGAATTAGCATCCATTATCAGAAAACATTTGGCCTTTTGGTTTTTTGGGATTTGCTTACTTTGCTTAACATGATATTCTCTAACTCCATACATTTACCTGCAAATGCCATGATTTTATTCTCTTTTATTGCTGAGTAATATTCCCTTATGTATATATACCACAGTTGCTTTATCCATTCATCTATTGAAGTGCATCTAGGTTGGTTCCACAGTTTGGTTATTGTGATTGAGCTGTTATAAATATTGATGTGGCTGCATTAGGATAGTATGCTGTTTTTAAGTCCTTTGGGTATAGACCAAGGAGTGGGATAGCTAGGTCAAATGGTGGTTTCATTCCCAGTTTTTTAAGGAATCTCCTTACTTCTTTCCAGAGTGGTTGCACCAATCTGCAGTCCCCCCCAGCAATGTAAGAGTATGCCTTTTCCCCCACATCCTCACCAACACTTATTGTTGATTGTATTCTTGATAACTGCCATTCTGACTGGAATGAGATGAAATCTTAGAGTAGTTTTGATTTGCATTTCTCTGATTACTAGAGATATTGAACATTTTTTCATATATTTGTTGATTGAATGTATATCTTCTTCTGAGAATGCTCCTTAGCCTATTTATTGATTGGGTTGTTTGTTTGTTTTGTTTTTTTTGGTGTTAAGTCTTTTGAGTTCTTTATATATCCTAGAGATTAGTGCTCTATCTGATATTTGTGTGGTAAAGATTTTCTCCCATTCTGTAGGCTCTTTCCACATTATTGATTATTTCCTTTGCTGCAAAGAAGCTTTTTAGTTTGAATCTATCCTATTTATTGATTCTTGATTTTATTTCTTCTGCTTTAGGAGTCGTGTTAAGGAAGTCAGGCCTAATCCAACATGATGAATATTTGGGCCTACTTTTTCTTCTATTAGGTGTAGAGTCTCTGGTCTAATTCCTAGATTCTTCATCCATTTTGTGTTGAGTTTTGTGCATGGTGAGAGATAGGTATTTAGTTTCATTTTGTTGTATATGGATTTCCAGTTCTCTCAGCACCATTTGTTGAAGAGGCTATCTTTTCTCCAATGTGTTTTTGATGCCTATATCTAGTATGAGATAACTGTATTTATGTGGGTTTGTCTCTGTGTCTTCTATTCTAGTATACACTTAAAATGATATGGATATATGTGTACTCAAACATTTAAATGTGGGATGAAAAGCTTAGTGGCTTGATTTATTGTTTGTCTTGGGTCTTTATACACAAGTACAATAGCCAAACCAGTTATGCAATAAAATAATTTTGATTGTCACAAATTCTTATTGATTTATGGGAAAAATAAAAGTGAACATTATGTTGATGACAACTGATTCCTGTGTGAACATTGAGGCAGGCAGGGTAGAAGTCATACTGGAGGAGTTACTATCTGAGATGAATCCT
The DNA here is from genome assembly GCF_047511675.1 of Marmota flaviventris. Lineage (NCBI taxonomy): Eukaryota > Metazoa > Chordata > Mammalia > Rodentia > Sciuridae > Marmota > Marmota flaviventris. Next base: position 41,081,136 of record NC_092498.1, read on the forward strand.
TTAAGATAAATAAGAATTAACCCGATTAAGGCAGGAATATAGCAGGGAGGGTTTTCTGGAAGAGAGGACAATAGGTACAAAGGACTTAGAGAGAAAGCCTATCTGTAGTTCATGATGATTTAAATGCAGCCTATTTTCATAAAAGTCATTAAGGAGAAGGGAGATTAAGGAGTAAGCAGGAGTCTGATTACAAAAATATTATTTGGTGTGCATATAAGACTCCATCCTCAGAATATGGGAACCATTGAAGTGTTTTCAGAAGATGAGTACTTTGACCTGATTTACTTTTGAAGAGCATTGTGGGGCATTGAACCCAGGGAGGAGACAAGGAAAAGATTGTCAGAGCTCAGATTAAGGTGGAGATGGTGAAGATGGTAGAAAGTGAGCAGATTTGAGAGGACTTTATCAAGAATGTGAGGGCAATGTTATTCTTGGTAGCTCATTTTATGTAGGATGATGACAAGCAAAGGTGACACTCCCTATGCTTTTGATGTAGGCACTAGGTAGAGAGGTGCATGTTTACTTGGTATGAGTCCATTGGTCTTTCAATGCACACTGAGGTAGAGTCGAGTTATATATTGACTGTCTAATTGCTAGCATCCATTTTTTACTATTGGAAAAAAGAGAAAATAAGGTTGAAAGACGGAGAAAGGGAAAAAGTGAAGGTGAAAAGAACAAAGGAAGGATACTGACTTGATTAGAATTTACAAGAAAAATGTAATTTTGTCAGACTTAGTTGTAGGTACTTTTAACTTTAAATGAATGCAGACAGTAGTATCTTTTTACCAGCAGCAATTAGCTTGCATCTTCTGTAGATTATGCTTTGAGAACCTACAGATGCAACCTTGACATTTATTTCTTTTGAATTATGTCTCTTACAAAAACACTTTAATAAAAATCTTATAAAAACACAGAGAACATTATGGAGAACAGTAGACTGGTAGAATGTGCTGATATATTAAAAAACTTTAGTAATGAAAATAATATTGCTTTTATGGGGGTATAATCTATGATAAGGCAATGGTTTCTTTGTGTTTGCTTCAGGAAATCTCTAAGACAATTAACAATACATTTTTAAGAGCAATAGAAATAACACCATCACCAAAATATTATCTGGTTGAATTCAATGACCCAAATTGTTCTTTCCTAGGTCAGGAAAGCACAGTATTTTTGCTCTTGTGGCATTTTGATATTCATTAATTTTCCTTCAAATTTGTTTTTCATTAATTTGTGATTTTTCCAAGGTTGAAATTAGTCAATTTTTAGTAAACATATTTTCTTTTGCATTGGCATCACTTGAAATATGTAGACCATATGCTCAATGTACAGGTTTATCGTGTATACATTGTTGTTTTAATAAGTGACTCCTTAGAACAACTTATTTTCCATTTTATCAAATTCTTTGTCTCATTTGATTCTGATTTGTGTCCAACATGTAAAATATAAGTAGTAATCCACAGGCTTTTTCAATCTTCACAATGTGCTCATAAAGTTTCAGGGCGGGTCAACTTTTTTAGTTGAAAATTTAGACAATTTATTTTCCTTCTGGAAAACTGAAGGAAAATAAATTTAAACAATTTATTCTTATCCTTCATTTTCAACAGGATCAATAAATACATTATTTATTATGTGTGAAAAAGAAGGATTCACCTTAGCCCTTAGCCTTCTGATTTCTGCTCTGTAACACCCATTTATTTCCTTTCAGGTATTGATTGTGTGAAAGCTCTATAACCATATATGTTCAGTTTGGCCTGTGATTGGAGATCTTGATGCTTTTGGATGTGGAGATTGCATTGGGGATGGCTCATAGCCAGAGTTTTTGGTTCTCAATTCAAAGTTAAGTCACCATATAGTGAGAACAAAATAATCAGCTTTATGGAGTATAAAATAACCAATTTTATTCTGATAAACTCAGTCTTTACTAAAACTTGCTACAATTGGCCCCAAATAGCACTGACCTGCATATTTTTCCAGTCTGTTATCTGTTCTAACCATTCTTTACTACAAGTTTAATTGAGATAAATGGAGAAGTCATAGTACTTATTCTGTACAATTTTAATGGTTAGGAGACATCTAATTAAAATAACTTTATTAAAAGTTTTTTTTCATGCTAGTTTTATTTTTCCTAAGAAAAATAATTTTAAGTCTCCCCATAAAGAATATTGAGATTATTAAAAATCAAATAACTTTTCCTAGGTTGAAATTTGTAGCTGGTGCTGCTCTGTTGAGGATAGTACATTTAACAATCCAACCATCTAGTGAGTTTGTGATCAATCTCATTAACTGGTTTTCCTTTTTCTTAATTGATTATTAGGAACAGCAGTAGAAATGTGAGTTAAGAAACAAGTGAATTCAGACACTTCCAGGAAGATGCCTGAGATTTAGAAATTGTTTTCATAAATGACATATATTAAACAGGTTAAACAGAGTTGTTCTTAAAAAAAGTCTGATACTTTATATTAAAAAATAATACTTTTATTTTAGCAAAGGGCATTGCATTCAGAAAAAAAGTCTGTGTAAACACATTTATCAAAAAAAGGCACTTTTGCTCACAAAGATCAATATTTGTGACTAAAGCAGTGAGAATTCCAAACATAAGTTATTATGGGGTAATTTAAAATCCTTTAGAAAAGCAGTAGGAACTGCCTAATGTACAGACCCCTAACTGTGAGTCTCAAGATGACATCTTACAATTATAAGACAAGCTAGATCTTAGGGTAGAATTAATAACCTTGCACACTTCTCCAACTCCAGGCATACTGAGCACTAATCCTGAGCTCCAAGGTGGGGCTGGATGGAATACAATGGCGGGACCACACAGTGCTATCAAAGCAAGGCTTGTCTTGTGGTTTTATTGCAGATCAGTATCTTGTCTCCCACCTTTATGCCCCTGTGACCTCAATTTCCCTCTTCTGCAAGGTATTTTAATAGAGGAACTAGCTGCAACAAATTCCTGCTCTTTTTAGATGCTTTCAGGGGTCCTAACATTCATTCTCTTACCTCCGCTGCATAAGTCATCAAAACTATTTGTTTTGCTGTGTTTTTGCCACTCTGAAGTAGAGCAATATCCAACCCAAGTAATACGTGATCCACTGGAAAGTACCTGATTATTTCTTCACATTTAATTTGTATCATTTCCTTCCTAAACTTCTCTGATCTCACCTGGTTAAGGATAAGCACTCCTGACTTGAAACTCCAGTGGTTGTATATCACATAAATATTTGGTGCACTTGTCTTTTTTCTCCACCCCCACTCTATACTGTATATCCTTCCAGGATAAGAATTGAGTCATATTCGTTCTTAATGCCTCTCTTCCTGGAACCATGCTTGGTTATTTCCAAGATGACATATACATATATTTATGCTTTCTCTTTTTCTGAGCAAATTATTTGACACAGGAAATTCTGATGAGCAGGGAGGTGGAATATCCAATTTATCACCATGTTTTGTCATCTAGACATGCCTACTTTTCAAGTTCTCCATGGTGTCCTTTTAACCAAAATCCTCCAGATAAGTGGCATACTCAGTTGTTAATATGCCAATCAAGAGGTTCCTCCATAGTTTGTGGGATAAATTCTAACATCCTGAGCATGGCACAAAGCTTTCATGATCTGTACTTTATCTGTCCCATTTTATCTCTTATTATATTTCCTGCTTCAGTCATACTGGACTTCTCATGTGGTCTCACACAATGTACTTCCTTGTCTTATGCCTTGCTCTCAATATTCATATCGGAAAAAATATATAGTCTTCAGTTCATTTTTTTCCTTTTGGTCACACTTCTGCTTAGAAGTTATGCAGCATCCTGCACAGACTAGGGAGAGTGTGATCTACAACTTGGCTCGGATAGGTTGCTCATCTCTCTCTGCCTAGTTTTTTCATCTAAAAAGCAGGGCCCATATAGTATTTGCCCAGTAAGTACACATATGTAAGACATTGTTGCTAATTTCATTCCTTAAGACTTGCTAGAGAATTTTACTCCCCCAACTAACCTTTCAGAATTTCCTAGAATAAATTAGGTTTCCTTTCCTGTGCTCCCTAATTTCTATTGCAGGTCTTGATTTTTGGATTAATCAAATTTTGTTGAAAATGTCTTTTTTTTTTTATGAAACTGTCTCCTCACCAGAATGAAAGCCACCTGGAGGAAGAGATTATGTTTTATATTTTCAGAACAATACTTGCTTATGGTCAGTGTTCAACAAATATTTGCTGAATTAATACCTTGTATAGGTGGGAAGAACCCATTCTTTGGAATCTGACAGATATGTTTAAACTGAATATTCACTTGCTCTACATTTGTGACTCATAACTTAATTTCTCTGAGACTGTTTATTTATAAATAGGGATAATTCCTTCATTTTTTAGGGTTAGTGATAATATGTTCAATCTGTTGCAATACCTCAATCATTTATTATTATTAGTTATTACAATAACCTGATCTTAAAATTATAGTGGGTAGATATATTTTTCCTCCTGAAGAATCAATTACTCTAGAACTTGTATTTTTCCAAAGCTAATCTTTTGTTAATTTCCCCTAAAGTACTCATAGCTTTCTGAACTCCTGTCTTGTCTGTAACACTCAAGAAACACTAGTATTTTTTTCTTGTAATTTTATCAACCTCTTTATATTTTTTTTTTCATTTGTGAAAATATATTGTATGCATTTTGAGGAGAAGAATCATGTTTTATATATCTTTTTATTTTTGTCCTGCTTTACCATTCGTTGCCACTCTCCTTAATAGAAATCTTTGCATCAACTAACAGATCGTAAGTGTTGATTGATGGTGATGGAAAGGGCCCAAGAGCACACAATGGCAACTGGGATGCCTTAGATTTGAAAGGATTAATCGCATGGTCTTAAAATCCCAGCCAAGAGTTAAGCAAAGAGTGTACTGAGCACAAAGGGGAACATGAAAGAAATGCAAGATATGGTCCCTTCTCTACATAAGCTGACAAGTTATTTGGCAATATAAAGCATGCCAATACAGAACTGTTACAGAACAGAAAAGAACAGAATGTGATTAAGTCCCTACAGTGTTTGGAGAAGAGAAATTAGAAAATCATGCAGGTGAGTCTGAAGTTAGGAGCTTGTTGGGAAGTTCAGATGTGAAGAGACAGAACCCCATAGGTTTTGAAGCTTATGAAGTACCAGGCATTGTGATAAGTGATGAACATATTCTCTTTGCTTGTGTGTGTGTATCTGCATTCTGGTTACTTTTTATTCCTTCATTCATGCAATAATTTTTTTTTTTAAATTGGAATAGGAAAAAAATCTTAAAATTTACTATCTTAATTATTTTTAAATGTACAGTTCCATAGTGATGAGTATATTCACATTGTTGTGTAACAGGGCCCTGCAACTTTTTCATCTTGCAAAACTGAAACTCTACACCCATTCACACATGCATTTGACAACAACTCTCCATTTCCCCCTCCCTATGAAAATGTGTTTTTTTTTTTTTTTTTTTTTTTAATGTAGTCCCTATAACCAACCTGTGGGATAGTGTTAGGAATGCTATTTTTCAAAGAATTAAGTAGGCTTAGAGGTTAAGAAAATTTCTCAAGGTCTTATAATATAGAACCAATGAGACATGGATCAAGAAGGGAACTAGTAGGAAGCCATAATTTCATTTGAGATGGCAGAAGGAGTACATTGTACTTTTTTGTGGGAGTTTATTTTTAGGGGTCATTCCTGGACATGGTAGCTGTTGTCTCTAAAATGTGCCATAGAGTACCTGATACTTCTCTACTTTCAATAATTCTTTTTCCTAGGACTAGGATCTCTGCTCTCTGGAATTATGCAGAAAGTAAATACCTACTGATCTGAGAACATCAGAAAATGGGATAGGGATTCTCCATCTCCTTTTTTGGGCATGCTACCATTTAAGGCCACAAAATATTATTGAATATTTAGGATAAGGGATGTTGGATCAAGTTTGAAATCTTACTATCTTACTAGGACTGTTCATGGAGAGGAAAGAATAAGACTGTGTCTTCATGGACCAGGGGAGTGGGTCTATTGAGTTCATTTGCAAGGGCAAATAAATCTAACTGATTTTTTTTTACCACATTTTTAGAATGACAGGGAGGAATGGAAGTTAAAATACAAGATCCAAATATGATCCCCAACCTAGAAGAGCTCCCTGTTGGCTGAGGCCTTATAAATAGCTTTTCCCTGCTGAGATATATTCTGGCAATAGATTAAATCACACATGGAGGTCTACAATGTAGCTGTTTAAAGAAGGCCCTGGGAATGGTAGATATACTTGGAAGAATGGAGGAAAGCATTAATTGTTATGAAATAATGAATTTTATTTATCAAGCATTGTGTGAGGTGCTTTATATATATTTTGTCTAATTCTCAAAACATTTCTTTGTTATAGGCCCTATTGTCCTGATTTTACAGTCTCAGAAAGGTAATGTGTATGTCATAAGGTTGATTATTAAATTAGCATCTCTCCACTTTAATCCATCCTGTCTACATATTACTTGTAGATCTGAGACTGGGCATCGGCAAATTGCATTTCTGTTTTCTTGGTTAAATCTGTTAGTCAGGAGTGCTAGGAGAGACTGTGAGCAGGATGAGGTGGATGGAATGTGCTCCTTCTTTTCCACCTTTGTTTCTGCTTTTCTTCCTGTTTACTTTCTGCTAGCTTTTTTTTCCCATGAGTATCACCCAGTGATGCTTCTTTGCCCCTGCAGCAGCATTTTGCTCCATAGCAGCAGTGGAGTCCAGTTTGTCATTTTTTCAACATTGGCAGAGTTAGCACCAGTTGCTGGCTTCCCTTGTTCAGAGGTCTAGGTCCCAGCCCCAAGGGCTGTATCCCCTGAGTTCAGGGACCAAGCACTTTCTGAGAATGGGCTTCTCCTTGGGAGTCTGATCTTCAGCTCTGTGAAAGATGTGCTCTGGGCTTCTTGTAGTAATTTCAGCTCTTCCCTTTCTCCCTCCAACCCTAGGAACCTTAGCTGTGTCTTAGTATGTTGCTACCTCTGTAATTCTTTAGCATTCTCAATTTGTCTTTTCAGTAATTAATTAGCAACTTTTACTAAATTAACAGGTTTATAGTAATGTTTTTGTTTAATCTGTGTGAGTTTTATCTCTGGCTGGATTCTGAAACAATTACATAAAAATTACTACTTGTAATCATCATGGTTATCATCATCATGGCCTCTATGTACACTATGTTCTTTTCTTGCTACCAATTGACTGCATGTGGGCTTTGTTGGAATTTTGACAGGAAGCTCAATCTTGCTAACACTGGCAGTCTCTATAAGCTGTGTCTCAATGCAGTTTTTTAACCTGTATATTCAGTACTGATCAAGTCCCAAATAAATTTCAGCAAAGCTCTTCATAAGGGTGAGAGCCATGTTTACTTTTTTCTCATTGAATCTACAGGGCCAGGAACAGCTTCCAGCAGTGCCAAGTAGATTACTGTGCAGTTGTTGAACAAAGGCTTGGATGAATAAATGCATGAATGAATGAGTAAGGCTCAGGAGTATTAGCACTTCATTTTTCTAGTAGATAGATTCTGAAAACTGAATTCTCACACTTCTGTTCTTATTTCTTATTTGTGCTTCTATTCCCAGCTGATACTAAACCTTTGATCTGAAATCCAGGGTGTTTGATTGAGGACTGACAGACATTCCAGAACATGACAATCTCCCACTTCTCATCCCTTTCACTATCTGTATTCTTTGATCTCTTGGCTGAGGATGTTCTTCCAAACTGATGAGCCTTCCTTGAGCCATGGCATTACCAATGCCTGTGCCTGATGCTGGGCTCTTTCCTCTCCAATTCAGCTCTATGAAAGCAGACTCACCTCGAATATCAGTCTAGGTCTTTCTGTCATTATGATTTGCATAACAACTAAATTCTCATGTTCCATAATTTCAGTTGGTGTTTTTACTTTGTCTCTGCTCCAAACCTAACCCCCTAGACTCTGTCTAGGATCCTGGATCATGCTGTTCCTTGCCTATCTTTGGAGTTCCTACATTTCTCATGATTAAGGCTGCACAATTTGAGATGTTTATAATTTAGGCATGTTTCATGGGTATTGATTAAATGTAGCTCAAGTCAAGCAAGGACTTTCTTCTTGTCCTCACCTCACTAAGTTATTTTTAGGTACAAACTTTCCAGGAGTATATGACAATTCAAAGAAGAATATATTAGGACACATACTTCTATCTGCAACTAAACATGAGTTAGTATTATTGCACCTCAAATTGAAGTCAAGCACAGTTTTGTACAAGATTTAAAATTAATCTTATATTTAGTTTCAACTTGATATTATTTCTTTTCTTTCCTCTTACATACTTTTTCTCCACCCTCCCTCCTCCTCCTTCTTTTTCCCTGCAGCAATAAATCATTCATGGGTCACATCACCTATATATGGTTAACAACTTTAATATTTTCTAGTTTTGCTCTCCCTACTTAAATATCAGAGAACAGTAGGATTTTTTTCATGACTTAGAATGCCAGAAATCCTTATCTTATAGTAGCATAACATAACAGCATATCTTGTGAAGATATTCCTTTTCATAATTAGAGTTCTAGTTGTCGGATTATACTAGCAAGCTTTTTAAGGTGATATGCCTTTGAAGTAACCACTTGGATGTCTTTTCTTTATGATTACTGTTCCTTCCAAATGAATAAGTAAATGATTGAATTTAGGGCCAGAACCCAACAATGAGACCCCATAGAACAGAGATAATTGAAACACAGAGAGGACACAAGGGCAAATGAGGAATGATGTCCAGGAAATGAGCCAATGAAGTCTCAAGGAAGTAAAGTATGGTCCTTTGGGAAGTAGTGTAGCAGGTAGTAGGGACCCAGCTGTGAATCTGGAAAATAGATAGTGCTAAGAAAACTCTCTAATGAGGTCAGGGAGGGTTTAGGTAAGGTAGGACTAAAAAGAGACCTGGGTTCTGGAACAACAGTTTGAGGTCAGGGACTTAAGAGCTCAAGCTCATGCAGGCTGCTTCAGTATTAGGCCATTGAGCTACACTGATTTAGGCTTAAGGCTCTGTGGATATTTTTTTTTCAGTAGCTGGGGAAAGCAATAATGAACAACAATTTAGGAGTTAAGTGGAATTCATAGTTTGCATCCCTATTGTAAAATTTAGAAATCATTACATTACCATTATTAGGAATTGCATAAGACAAAGGAATAAGAGCAATTTTCTTTCTTCAAATAATAATCCCTCCACTTTTTCCTTTCATTGTTGTTGGAGGGACTAGTTGGAAATAGTTGGAAGGCACTTGGGAAGTCATTGTAATGAAATATTTGTGGATATAGGGTTTGGTCTAGAATATGACTACCCCTGAGGCATAGGTAATGATTTATGACCAGTTAAATATCTTAAGTTTCTATAATTCACAGGTTCTCTTCTAGGTGTGATTTTCCCTCCCTTCCCCTTATCCAGGATGTAAGGAAACATTTGTTGGTCATGACAGAGGGAGGGGGATGGGGAGTTAGTGTTTTTCCATCTAGTGGATGGAGGCCAATAATATTGCTAAATGGTCTGCAATGCACAAGAGCTCCTCACATCAAAGCATTATCCAGCCCAGATGTTAATGGTGCTGAGATTGAAAAACCCTGCTAAAAACTGAATAGACTTATCATTCTGTTTATTCTCTTGAGATTCTTTGTCACCATGGACATGTTTCTTGGGCAGTTGGAAAGCTCCTATAAACATCTTAAATTGCTTTTGAATATGACCAAATCACCTTTTAGCACCATTTATCTACTAGTTATCCAAAGATTAGCATACTCTAGCAGTGACCCCTCCATGTGTTTTTATGTGTGCAGTTCATAGCAGTAGAACATAATGAAACTGCAAACCTTTACACATCTTTGCAAAGGATTAACACATGATCTTCACTTGGGGCTCTCTGCATCTGAGCTACTCAATGAAATAGGTGCTCTACACAGAGAGGCAAAATGTTTCTCCTTCCTTTCCAAGCTTGTGACTCAATATGTTGTTTTCAACACAGATTAGTTCCATCAGTGCCCTCATGATTTTATCATTCTTGTAGGCTGATGTGCATATTCTTCCCTTATTAAGAAACAATTTGGAGACTTGGCTTGTATGTATGCAAGAAGCCACTAGAAAAAGTGTGCCCAGGTGACCAGTGATCATTTTACTCTATTACCAGTTTGGTATATGTAGGTGTTATTTTGAGGGTCCTCAGAGAAATTACACTGGAATGGGGAATTTCTGTGTCCCTTTAACTATAGGTAACTGAGGAACTTGACAGGTTCATTTCCCCTTATTGTCTTCAGGTGCTTCATTTTTTCTTTTTAATTTTCTAAATTCTAATTTGTTATATATGGCAGGAGAATGCATTGCAATTCATATTATACAGATAGAGCACATTTTTCATATCTCTTGTTGTATACAAAGTATATTCACACCATTCATGTCTTCATACAAGAACTTAGGGTAATGACATCCATCTCATTCCACCATCTTTTTTGCACCCCTTGCCCCCTCCATTCCCCTTCATCACCTTTGCCCTATCTAGAGTTCATCTAATCTTCCTATGCTTTCCCTCCCAACCCCACTATGAATCTACCTCCTTAATCAGAGAAAATATTCAACATTTGGTTTTTGGAGATTGACTAACTGCACTTAGCATTATATTCTCCAACTTCATCCATTTACCTGCAAATGCCATGATTTTATTTTCTCTTATTGCCAAGTAATATTCCATTGTGTATACACCCCACAGTTTCTTTATTCATTCATCTACTGAAGGGTATCTAGGTTGGTTCCACAGTTTAGCTATTGTGAATTGTGCTGCTATAAATATTGATGTAGCTTCTTCTCTGTAGTGTGCTGTTTTTATGTCCTTTAGGTATAGACCGAGGAGTGGGATAGCTGGGCCAAATGGTGGTTCTATTCCAACCTTTCTAAGGAATCTCCGTACTGCTTTCCAGATTGGCTGCACCAACTTGCAGTCCCACCAGCAATGTATGAGTGTGCCTTTTCCCCCACATCCTTGCCAACACTTATTGTTTTTTGTATTCTTAATAGCTGCCATTCTGATGGAGTGAGATGAAATCTTAGAGTAGTTTGAATTTGCATTTCTCTAATAGCTAGAGATGTTGAACATTTTTTCATATATTTGTTGATTAGGTATTTTGTTATTTTGGTGTTTAGCTTTTTGGGTTCTTTATATACCCTAGAGATTAGTCCTCTATCTGATGTGCAAGTGATAAAAATTTGCTCCCAAGCTGTAGGCTCTCTGTTTACTTCATTGATTGATTGATTGATTTTTGCTGAGAAAAAGCTTATTAGTTTGAATCCATCCCATTTATTAATTCTTAATTTTAATTCTTGTGCTATAGGAGTCTTATTAAGGACGTTGAGGCCTAATCTGATATGATGGAGATTTGGCCTACTTTTCTTCTATTAGATGAAAGTCTCTGGTTTAATTCCTAGGCCCTTCATCCACTTTGAGTTGAGTTTTGTGCATGGTGAGAGATAGGAGTTTAATTTCATTTTGTTGGATATGGATTTCCAGTTCTCCCAACATCATTTGTTGAAGAGTCTAGCTTTTCTCCATTGTATGTTTTTGGCGCCTTTGTGTAATATAAAATAACTGCAATTATGTGGGTTAGTCTCTGTGTCCTCTATTATGTACATTGGTCTATCAATCTATTTTTGTTCCAATACCATGCTGTTTTTGTTACTTTTGCTCTATAGTATAGTTCTTAAACTATAGACTGGTATAGTGATGACACCTGCTTCCCTCTTCTTGCTAAGGATTGCTTTAGCTAATCTTGGTCTTTTAACTAATACCAATACTCTTTAATTTATTTTAGGAAATAGAAAAAGAGGGAGTACTTCCAAACTCATTCCATGAGGCCAATGTCACCCTTATTCCAAAACCAGGCAAAGACACATCAAAGAAAGAAAACATCAGACCAACATCTCTAATTTATATAGATGTAAAAATTTTCAATAAAATTCTGGCAAATCAAATACAAAAACATATCAAAAAGATAGTACACCATGATCAAGTGGGGTTCATCCTAGGGATGCAAGTTTGGTTCAACATATGGAAATCAATAGATGTAATTCATCATATCAATAGACTTAAAGATAAGAACCATATGATCATCTCAATAGATGCAGAAAAAGCATTTGACAAAATATAGCACACATTCATGTTCAAAACATGAGAAAAACTAGGGACAACAGGATCATATCTCAACATTGTAAAGGCTGTCTATGCTGAGCCCCAGGCCAACATCATTCTAAATGGAGAAAAATTGAAAATATTCCCCTAAAAACTGGAACAAGACAGGAATGCCCTCTTTCACCACTTCTATTTAACATAGTTCTTGAAACACTGGCCAAAGCAATTAGACAGATGAAAGAAATTAAATGGATAGATATGAAAAGAAGAATTCAAATTAGCACTATTTGCTGACAATATGATTCTATAGTTAGGAGACCCCCAAAATTCCACCAGAAAACTTCTAGAACTGATAAATGAATTCAGCAAAGTAGCAGGATATAAAATCAATACCCATAAATCAAAGGCATTTCTGTATATCAGTGACAAGTCCTCTGAAAGGGAAATGAGGAAAACTACCTCATTTACAATAGCCTCAAAAAATAAAATAAAATACTTGGGAATCAACTTAACAAAAGAGGTAAAAGATCTATATAATGAAAATTACAGAATCCTAAAGAAAGAAGTCAAAAAAGACCTTAGAAGATGGAAAGATCTCTGTTGTTCTTGGATAGGCAGAATTAATATTGTGAAAATGACCATATTACCAAAAGCATTATACAGATTTAATGCAATTCCAATCAAAATCCCAATGTCATTCCTCATAGAAATAAAAAAAAAGCAGTCATGAAATTCATCTGGAAAAATAAGAGACTCAGAATAGCTAAAGCAATCATTAGCAAGAAGAGTGAAGCAGGTGGTATCACTCTTACACTAGACTACAGAGCAATAGTAATAAAAACAGGTGCTTCTTAAATATCTCAAAGAATCACAGATTTGCAAAGACTTCAGAGAGGTTAGTAAGATACTGCACACAGCCAAATATGTTTTGCCACCTACCTGTATTTGTAATAATGTTTCATTGACACACAGAAATTCTCATTCATTTATATAACATCTAGAGCTGCTTTTGCATTAAAATAGAAGAATTGAATAGTCGGGACAGACAGCATATGTTAAACAAAACCTAAAACATTCATTTGTCCTTTTACAGAAGAAATGTGTTGACTCCAGCCTGATCTCATCTCCTCATTTTGTTGATGAAACAACTAGAAAGATTAAGTGACTAGACCAAGATCACACCACTAACAGAATTGGGGTTGAATCATACATATTTTGAGGAAGGAGGATGATAAATATCAGAACGTTGACAAATGTGTTTTAACAGAAGAATAAGGGTGAAAATAAATGTGCTATGATTTGATTTACCCAAAGACAAAAAACTAGCTCAACTGATTTACTTCTCTTAGTGAATAGATGAGTTGTCTTTATGTCATACAAATGGAGCAGATGCGAGACTTCAGTCAAGTGATATCACAATTTAATGCAGTTAGGTTTCTGTTTTCCAAAGAAGAACAGACTATTTATTGGTTGCCCTCCTGTGTTTCAGAATTATATTCCTCAAAAGTTGAATAATTGATGGTAAGTCAAGGAAGACATTTTTGTAATTGCTGAAATCTTGAATGTATTAACACTGACTAACTGTCCCTGGGTTGTGCTGTGGCACCAGCTGACAGTGATGAAATCTATAGAAGTAGGGCACATTTCCATAACATGAATATTCAGGGTTGGTGATGCAAGAATTATTATTAAACCACTGAGAAGGAACACGTTCTCCTTATTATTTGATTGAATACTAAATACTGCCTTTTAAAAATAATTCAGTATGAATACTTTGATAATGAGGAAAGAGTGATGCTTGGGGAAAAACGCATACATTTTCTTATGATACATAAGCAGGAAATTAAATTAAGTTAAACTATATAACACATCTAGAGGAACTGTTTTGGAATCATTAGCTGTATTTCATCTAAATCTGTCTTACATATGCTGAATTATAATGTAATAGAAGCCCAGCTAGAACTTGATTTATGATTTATATAAAAATAGAATATGTAAAGAAGCATACTTATGCATAAATAAAGACCCCTGAAAATAAATAGAATGCCTATCACAAATAACAGTGATATTTAGACACTGAATATGTTTGCCACAGGTCTGAGTAGAGATATTTGCATTTATGTAAATGATAGTATGTAACTCTCAAAGATCTCTAAGGATCCCTGGTACACAGTTGAAGGGCCATCATGTATGAAGTAATTTTATTCCTCATAGCAGTGATTTTATGTATAGATAATAGAAAAGAAAGGGAACTGATTTCACTTATTATCATTCATATATGAATTAAGCCTCTGCAACATTCCAGACAATGGATTAGACTCTGGTTCTACACAAGTAAAATAGATAACAGAATCCCTGTCCTCTGAAATACATGATCTAAAGGAAGGTACAGGCAGGGAAAGAGGAAATTCCAACAAAGAATGATGTATGGTCTATAATACAGAGAATATGTCTATAATACAGGATGCTATGGAGAGTAACTTCTCCCTTTTGTCAGCTTTTCATTGTTTGTTTGTAGCTCTTCTCCATCAATCAGTTTAGGAGACATTGTCCCTAAGGCCAAGATTCGGCTAGATATCATTCTGCTATTCTTTTCCTACCTCCTCCTGCCTTGTAGGTGTCAGATGTCTAGTCTTGACTTACCAGTAAAGTTGTCCTTCTCAGACGCTCTGCTTAGGTGTTTGTCGCTTGTTAGTTCTTTGGACTTTAGAATTTTCCTTTAGAATTTTTCTCCTCTTCCTCTTCCCTCTCAGCCAAACTAAGTGATCTAATGTCTTATCAAAGTTCACTCTGTCAGCTAGTAAATCAAATATGTTAATTTATCTATTAGGCTTTCTAGTTAGCTATCACCAACCAAAATCCAGGTATCATGTAGTAATTTTATTTTAAATGGGAAGTAGTAAGGACTACAAATCTATTCTTCTAAGGATGGAAGGTCAAAGACTTCGTCATCAGAAAGTGGGAGAGACCTTTTTGGTTCATCAGATCACACTCTATCAATGAAAGGCAAATAAACAAGAGGCTTGGTGATGCAAGGTCAGTAAGAGCCTGGGGCAGTCAAAGAGAGTCACAGGTGGCTCTTTGTGGCCCAATGGCCTCTCATTTCATCCTTTTTTCCCCTTATTTTTAAAATATCTTTTTAGTTGTAGGTGGACACGACATCTTTATTTTATTTATTTTTATGTGGTGCTGAGGATGGAACCTAGTGCCTCATGCATGTGAGGTAAGTGTTCTACCACTGAGCCACAACCCCAGACCTTCCCTTTATTTCTTAAAAGTATACCAGCTATGTGTAGTGCATGGCACCATGATGTATTGAGAAGAACCTGGATTTTGGAATCACACAGTGCTCAAATCACATACTCAATTTTAGCAAAAGTAAAAGTACACTTAATGTACTGTTTGGTTTCAGATTTGCAATCAATCCTTTTTTTTTATTTCTTTACTAAGACTGGTAATAAGCAGTAGTTTTTTGCACATGTCTAAGAAAAGAAGCTTTGCAGAGAGAGCAAAATTCACCCCCATGGAGTGAATTCAGAATCTGGCAGATCTACGTTTTTATTCAAAAAGAGTCCTGTATCATAATCATACTCTGAGATGCTAGGGGTGAATGAGTAACATCTGAAAACCTCAGTCCATCTAAAATGGCAACCTGAAGCCAGGGCCTCCCAGGGAAGGGGCAGAGATCCCCTTCAGGGTTGTGCAAAACCTGGTAGCAGGCAGCATTGCATGGGAGGCCATTGCTGCGAGAGTTGGCAGCCGAGAGAGAAGCTATTATGGGACGACTCTCCTGAGGTAGGTGACAGTGTATACATGCTTACAGATATCAGATTCTGTCCAAAGAGTCCCTCTGGAAACTGTTTTTGTCTTTACCTTTTAGGATTGAAAAAATAAAAAGCAACAACCTCAATCTATTTTGTTTGTTTTGTATTATAAAATAAGTTTAAGTCCAAGAGAGTTTATAAAGTCTTATAGAAATGGACAGTAACTGATAAAAACAAGTTTGAAAGGACTTAGGATTGATGTGGCCAAGCATTTCAGTAGAAGGGGTAGACAGCTTCTAGAAGATGTTGTAGGGTCTTGCCTGAAGCAGTGGGGGTAGACTGTGAACCAGGAATCTTGTCCTTACTAGAAAGAAGGGAAAATGTCTAAAACCTTTCACTCACTGGGCAGAGTGCCAGAAATAGAAACCAAAGAAGCAATTAGAGTGAACTGTAACAAAGCATTCTCTTTCTTCTCTCTACTACCCAGTGGAAGATTGGTTATGGGCACAGGTCATGGGGATGAATGACTGCTGCCCAAGACACCATGGTCAGGAGTTGGTAGAAATATGGCATTGGCAATGACTTTAGAGCCAAGTAGATTCTTTGTGAATGGTTAGGTGGTGCCTGAGCCAGTCGTGAGAAGATGAGTGTTGAAGAAGACACTGGACAACGTCTTGGGAACAGAAAGTTCATAAAAGTGCTAGGAAATGGGCTGGAGAATGGAACACTCAGTGATGTGGACATGTAAATAAAATGCGAAAGCAAATAAAAAGCAGAAGGAATGAGGGAGGCAGCAGCCACAGGGATTGAAGGCAAGTCTAGGATCATTTCCAAAAGGATGGAGATGTGCTGATAATAGCTTGATGATAAATTTTGTGTTTTATCAGGGAAACTTGGTGCTTCCCCTGGTAACCCACCCCCAGAGCTTCTGTTCATCAAAAACTGTAGATTCTTTGGTTTAGGAGTTTCCTGAGGCAAAAATATCTTCTGGATTGACTGGAGACTTCATCAGGGTCAGATCGGAGCTGCTCTAAAGTCTCCATGATACCTGCTATTGGTCACCTTTCTTATGTTTGAGTTTCATGTACATAGGACTTAGACTGGGACTCTTTTATATAACTGAGGAATAAAAATCATTATTGCAGATTTCATTTTTTGCTATTATGAATTATAATGAACTCATTGCCAATCTACCATAGGATATAAAAAGTTATCTGTTAGAACATTAGTGTCTTGTTGTTTTATGTAGAGTTATTCCACTTAATAACATAATTAGAATCATTTCTGCCTTATATTAAAATATTACAAAATGCAAAGTTATCATATTTTTGGTACAAGTGCAATGACAGAAGATATAGTACCTTGTGATAACTTATTGCTTTTCAAATGACAGAATTAAGTTTGGTCCTGAATTGAGTTGTAATTTAATGAGTCTTTTATAGAAAAAGTAAGTCATTAATGCAGACCTGGAAAATGTGAGTGAGGCAGGTAGGCACCTCTCCCTAGGTTACACTCCTGCAGTTAGTCTCAGTGCTGTGCTGGAGCAGCAAGGGGAAGTGTGAAGAAGGTGGACAAGGAAAGGGACGAAATGGGCTGACATTAATGGCCAAACACTACTGTTGTCTCTGTTTCTGAGGACACACAGTTTTTGAAACTCTTCTCAAGGAGAATGTCTGGTTCCTCCATGGTTAGCAATTGCTTTAAGCTCTGTTCATGCCCTACTGCCAGGTCCTGTTTCCCTTCTGCTCAATTACTCAGTCAGCCACATTCAACAGTCCACCCAGGAAAAGGCTGGTCACTCTCAGGAGGAGTGATTGTTTGGCAGGACTTGGGTCCCATCTGGACAGTGAAATCACCTACCATGGCTTTCAGCACACAGTTGCCACTGGCAGTGGGTGAAAAATGATCCTTTGATTGGTTCAAGGAACTTCCCAGTAGAGAGGTAACAACCTGGATAAATAGAATGATTGGCACCAGTAACTTAATTTTTACATGTTTTATTTGTTTGCAAGGGCTGTCATCATAAAATATTGTGACTGGGTGGCTTAAACAGCAGCAATTTACTTTCTGGTGGCTGGAAGTCCAAGATCAAAGGGCCCGTGGTTTTCATTTTCCCTGAGGCATTTCTCATTCGTTTTCATGTGGCTATCTCTAGCTGCTTCCTCACATATCTTTTTCTGTGTACGAAGTACTCCTTGTATATCACCTCTTTTTATAGGGACACTGGTCCTCTTGGATTAGGGCCTCATCCTTATGACTTCATTTAATCTTAATCACCACTTCAAAGGCTTTTCCTCTCTATATAGTCACTCTGGAATTTAGTCCTTCAACATACAAACTTTTTTATTTTTATGTACTGGGGATTGAAACCAATGGCTCGTTACCACTGAACTACATCCTCAGCTCTTTTTATTTTTTATCACAGGGTTTCACTAAACTTAAGGCCTTGGTAAATTGTTGAGACTGGCCTCAAATTTGTAATCCTCTGCCTCAGACTCCTTAGTCCCTGGGATTATAGTCATGCGCCACTATGCCTGGCAGCATATAGATTTTAGAGAGCACAATTTAGTTCATACATAACACATAACATACAGTTTCTTGTATTTTGGTGAAGAACATCACTAGAAATGTAACATAAACAAAAAATAAACGTGAATTTTTTAAGGCACTGATATTTTAGAATTGCTTATTAATTGAGCTCAACACAGGCATTTGGATTAATAATTGTGGGTTATATTTTGTCTAGGTGGAGCAACAACTTATTGTCATGCATAAAGAGACAGGATATCCTGAGTAGATCCTGCACTTCTGTGTACCTGCATATAATCAGTTATGACAGATCCCCAGAAAGAATGGTGACACTTAGGTAAAAGGTACTAGGTAGAATTCCAGCAATATTTAACAACTATTTATTGAGAACCCATTGTGCCATGCTATAGAGATACAATAGTAAATAAGATGGCATTCCCCTCTCCCACCCAAAGCTCAAAGGAATAAAGATATTAAATAAATTAATATATAGATTCGTGTTTATTTTATTAAAACTTAAGTGTTAATAAAAGATTACATTTTATTTTTTTTTCTTTTCAATTTTGGCTTTGAAGAGGACTGTTTTTCCTCCCTCTGAAGTTTGTGTATCTGGAAATTAGTTGACAGTTACTGCATGGGCCCAGGCAAGGACTGACAGGATAGTATCTGAAGTCATATCAGCTCTTTGCAGTCAGCATTGGGAATCATCAGCATATAGACAAAACTTGAAGTTACAGAATGGATTAGACTGTCCATGTTCAGTGAGACAAATATTGGTTCAGAAGAAAAGAGGGACTAGAGCAGGGGCCTGAGAATACCACCATTGAAAGATGAGGTAAAGATTTGGGTTCATGCAAAATGACTGAGACAGAACCCTTTGGAGAGGCAGGAAGAAAGTAGCGCTACAGAAGACAAGTGAAAGAGAACATTTTCTGGAATAAGAGAATGGAAAATCCCTCCAAAGTTAAGGACAGGAGAATGAAAATGTGCACATGGGATTTAGCAACAAAGAGGTCATTGATGACTAATGAAAGTGGAAAAGACAAAACAAAATCCAGTGGGTTGAAGCATGAAGCATGTGAGCAATTTGAAAAGAAACATCTTATTCTAATTAATTTGGAAATATCTTTTATAGCTACAATGATTATGGAATATGACGATGGATTTCAGTAAAGAATGGAAGTGCCAGGGTGTCCTGCTTGGGTTTAAGTGAGGCTGATGGTACTGGTCTATCCAGTTTTTATCAGGTTAATGTCCAAAGTCTTGAAAAATAGAAATAAAACAAATCACAAAAAGTAAATCAGCAAGCAATTAAAAAAACAGCTCAAATTCTCTTAAATAATACTGAAAGTTTTGGATTCCTGTATCAATAAGTCTAGAGTTATAGTGAGCTTCATTGTGGCTTTGACCCATATTCTCTTCATTTTCCTTTTTTTCCCCCATGGGTTTGATTTATTATCTGGCTACAAATAAGATGGCAGCTGCATTCCTAAAGGAATAAGAGGAAATGCATGTACACCTTTCCCATGTGATAATTTGAAACAATAATAGATGCTAGTAAAATGGAGAGCTCTATTTGGTTTAAGTCAGTTTAGAGCCTCTTAGGAAATGAGTCATATATACTGTTTGTGGAAGGATTCTCTGACATAGGAAGGAATGAAGGAAGTTTGGTAGAAGTTAGGCAATAACAATACCTATAACATTGAATTGTATGAATAACAGCCTTTATTAACTTTCTCTGTGCATTGAAATTTTTCCTGTAGAGAATTTAAGGTGTTATTTTAGCAGCTGAACCCTGATAGAGTCAAGTCAGTGATATAATTGAGGTTCCTTAGAGACACTAATGTATATAAATGTACTTAATTTTATTGCTAAGGAACACATTCTCTCATCCTTTCCTCTTTTCTGAAAAAAGATTACAAAGTGCTCAAAGTTATTTGCTGCAAAGGGAACTTTCATAAGTAGTTAATGAAGCTTCAGAGCCTGCACTGCAGGGTATTTGATTATTGGAAGATCTTCACATTAATCCCAAACTCCTTCTCAGCTCTCCAAGTCTATCATTAAAGGCATCTTCTCATTGTTCAATTTATCTCCACTGATAATGATCTTGATCCATCCATTTATGAGCCTACCAGTGTCTCACTGTGGGTTGGGAAGCCCATGGAGCATGCAGCATGACCCTCACTCCTCCATAACCATCCCCTACACAAAATGCTTTCTTCTTATGGCAATCAATAAATTAAAATATCACAAGACCAAGTGGGCTACATTTTATTTGAGACATAATTACACTATCATTTTTTCTTTCCTTCCACTACAACTACACTTTTCATACCTAACAGGACTTGAGATTTATACCTGGAGTACAATGTTCCTGGCATGTGTGAAAAGTTCACGGACACATTCTAATCATTGCTTCATATCCTCCTAGGTTACCCCTGTCCGGCCACAGTCTTGGTGAGCAGTTCTGAGTGAGCTTTCAACTTTATGCTGCCAAGTTCTTGTCTCAAGCTTAAGCTGCACATCTTTTGCCTTCTGCCCTGGGGCTTCTCTGAAGTCACAGTGTGGACACCCGGGGAGACACTTTGCATTCCCATGCCAACAGAAGAATTAATACCAAAGGTAAGCAGTTTTGAGATTCACTCTAAATAATTCCCTAAAGGTCCTGACAACATTGTGTATCGGTTTCCTATAGTGTTCACCAATTTAATAAAACATTTCTCAAATAAAAGATAATAACATTGAGGCAGAGCTTTCAGAAAATTTTATTGAACTTAAATGGAAGTCTTTATGAAATTTTATACACGTGTGCATCTATATAATCACCACCAAGATCAAAATACAGAATATTTTGAGCACCTCAGAAGGGTATTTTGTGCCCATCCAGGTTCTGAACTTCCTATAAAGAGATTCATACCATATATCCTGTTCAAGGGCTGATTTCTTGCACTATTATGCTGGAGGGTTTTCCTGTGTTGCTGAAGGTATTACTGAAAGGGTCTTTTTAAATGTTGTATAGTCTTTCATATTTAACCATTTAGAAAGTATTCCTATATTGGCTTTCCCTTATTTATTTTACTCTCCATGATTTCTCATTCCTTTTCCTTGGGATCTCATTCCAAGTAAACTACCTTCAGCCATTTCTCCTTTTCTCCCTACATCCCTTGTCCAGAATCCTAGTGCCCCAGGGTTATTACTGTGAATTAGGAGATAAGAATTTTCTTATTTAACACTGTTCCTTACTTGATATTGGACCCCAGAAAACTACTTCCTCACTGAAGTGTTCAAGTTTCCTCATCTATACAATTTAAGGATTCCTGAGATGTGTTCTTGATTCAAATTCTTCAGTTCTTCAGTATAAAAGTGATTTCTGGGGCAGATGATACCCAATAAACAGAAATAAATGGTAGAATTTTATGCAAAAGAGACCATAGGCAAGAGGTAATCTTTTATAGAGAGACTTTCTTGGTATTCTAAAATTTCACCACTTGAGTGGCGTCTGTCTACCTGGTGGCTTCTCTTGAGCTGAGATAAACTCATATGGTATAAAGGAGTCACTAGGTAGAGAAATTAGGACTCAGCATAGGGGTGGCTGGAAGGAAACAAGGATTTTGGATGAAAAAGCAATGCACAGACTATGGATTTCTGCATTTTACTTCCTCTCTTTTCTCAGGAAAGCTGAAACTATAGACCATTTTAAAGTTATTTCTGTGGCAAAATGTATCAAAAATAAGACATAAATTTTAGGAAGTTGGTTGATGATAGAACTCACCTGAAATTTGGGGAGGAAAAAAATATCTGAGAGATGATAACACCTTCCCCTTCATTCTATGATATTTATTCACATCAGATCAGTAAAACCCTTTCTAAGTAACTAGTATAAATTGCAAAACCATTATAGTAATTGATTTTATATTTCACTGGTGGATGTCACCAAAATTTGCCCTCAGTTGATGACTTTGCTTCCATAGTAACTAGTGCAATTTAAATGATAACAAACATAAAGAATAGGAAAAAATCAATTAGTAATATATAACTCCAATTAATGTATAAATGAGGTTATACATGTGAAGCAAAAATTTTTGAAAATGAATATAACAGTTCAACAGTTGTGTTTGGACAGTGGGGAATGGTGTACATACTTGTTTTAAATAAATCTGAACTCTGTTGCACATATTCAAACATACCAAACTTTAGGCTTTTATGTAAATAAGCAAATGTAAAAGAGCTAATTGTGAAATCAGTCCTTACTTAATTATGTATTGTCTAGATTCTGTCTGCCCCTTTCTCTTATTTTCAGTCACTTCATTCTTTATTGGCATTTCTATCATAAGGGACAGAACAGAAGGTAAAATTAAAATGATTTTATTTTGCATCTCAAGAGCTCTGTCTATGAGGACACATTAATTGCTTCATTCATTTATCAAGGATGTATTGAATACATTCCCAAAACTAATGCTCTTTGCTGTTCCTCAATTAGGCAAAGCATTTTCCTGCCTTGGTGTCATGTGCTCCATGTTCCTTTTGTCTGAATAGCTCTCACCTGACACCTACATGGATCAATCACCATTGCTTTATGCCTTTGCTCAAATATCATCTTCTTAGAGAGACCTTTCCTGCTAATGTTTATAGAATAGCAAACTTCACTCCTACTCTGTGCGCCCTCTGCCCTAGCTGTTTTATACACCATGTTTGTTATAATATCTGACACAGTCTATGTTCATTCATTTGTTCATTCAAAATAATTCTTCTCAATAAAATAAGATCAAGGGGCCTAAGTAAAGATATTCTCTGTTTTCTTCTTACTTCTACATCCCCAAGTTCTAAAATAATAATTAATACTTAGTATTTAATAGGAGTACAATAAATATTCTTTGAATGACTGAATAACCATAAGGTGAAAGAGATGGACTCTTCTTGTCTCTGAGGAATTATTTTGAAGAGCTTAATAGTTTTAAAAAATGAATAAATAAAATTATAATAGAAAAATTATGTTAAGCAAATGAAATTTATAAAAATAATTATAATGGGGCTGGGGTGTGGCTCAGTGGTATCATGCTCTCCTAGCATGCATGGGGCTCTGGGTTCGATCCTCAGCACCACATAAATGCAAAATAAAGATGTTGTGTCTACCTGAAACTAAAAAATAAATATTAAAAAATAATTATAATGGATAGTACATCATATCATAGACATCTAATCCAATTTACTGGGTGTCAGGGAAAATTTGTGGAGAGGTTGGTGTTAAGTTGAGGACATGGGGAGAGTAGGGACATGAAAGAGTGGTCCCAAAAGTGGAATAAACTGGCCTGACTGGACTGGCTAAGGAGCATATTTCTATGCTATTCTTTTTGGGTAGAGCATATTTTATGTGACTAGCATAGTGTTTAAATAATTGAACTTGCATGTTCATAGGTGGAATGTATCCTGTTCAGTTAACTCCAGGTTTCCTCACTACTAATTTCCTCATATTATACTCATAGGATTTATATATTAGGCAGACATCAATGGACTTTATAAGCATGAGAATCAGCAAACTCTGTTTTAGAACCTTCCAAGGTATCAAAGATTGTCTGAAATCTTGGGAAGGGGGCACAGTGAGCCTTTGTACGAATCAGAATAATCAATGTGAAACACTGCTCTTATTTTACAGTTTCAAAATACATCAGATAAAATTTCATATCTTGGAATTTTATAAAACTTTAAGTAATTTTCTTTTTCAGTGAACGCATGTATGACTACTACTATGTTTTTAGGAGGGAGAAATGTGTATATACTATCCAGAAAATGTAAGTTTTGTAGTGGGCATATTTCACATGAGTTTTATTTCCACACACTTTTTGTTTATGGGTATCTAGGCAACATGGCCTGGAAGTTAGTAGTGCATATGCTGAACCAGACTTTTGAGGGTTGAATCCTAGCTTCTGAAGATACCATCTGTATGTATAATTGTGGGAGGTTACTAAACCTTTCTGGACCTCATTTCTTTCCTCTGTTAAACAGGACTGTAACAGTGCCTGCTTAGTAGACTTGTTATGAGGATTAAATAATTTATGTAAATCCCTTAGGATGGTTTTGGCATTCAATAATCTCACAATAAATATTAAGACTATAACCATTTTCATTATAATTACTATAACACATCCAAGAAAATACTGGAAGATATTTAACTTTTCTTTACAAGAGATATATCGATTATTCATGCTGCTCTCAAGAAGAGGGTGAATGTAGAACAATAGTCTCATAATTGACAAATAATGGTTTTTAAGGATGATGTCATTTAATTTAACAAAACTTGGCCAAATATGCATGTGACTTTTTGAAAATATGCTAAAGGAAGAATTTTTGCAGTTTTCCTATCTTTGCCTTCATAAGTAACTAATTTTAGGCAAAAATATCTAACAACCTAAGGAGTACTTCATAGAAGGAATTAAGTTATAGTGTTTTAGTTTTTAATTTTTTATTAGTTGCTCAAGACAATACTGACATATCATGCATTTGATTCAAATAGGGAAAATCCCTAAGTTAAAAATGCATTTGTGTGCAAAGCTCTCAAATCTGGTAAGGATTAAAAGTAGGGATCTTTGATTTTCTACTCACTGCATTTCTGGTAGCATTGAATGGATGATGGAGCTCTTTGGCTGTGGCCTCCCTTTCTGAGAGTATAGCAATTACACCATGCTCATGAAGAATGGAACAGTCTATCTTGGTGAACATCACTGGGCTTGTTGCTGAAGGGAAACTCCCATTTATTACTAGGTTTTGGAGAAGAAAATAAGCTCTGTCCTATGATTTGGTTTACATATGACTGTTTTGTTTTGTTTCTTCATAATCTGGATCCACTGAGAATATGGTTGGGGACTTTGTGGGGAGGGAGTGAGAATATCAAAACCTGGTTCATGTAAATCAGTCAGAATGAATGGGGATATTGTATTGTTTATGAGATCTGGCTATTCATCATTTTGTCTCCTGCCAACATGTAAGCTTTTAGAGGCTAGCATCCAGGCTTATTTATTTATTTAGAAATTTGAAGCATTTAGACAATCAGCTAATTTGAAGGTTTTTTTTTTTTTCAAACAACTCTCACTTAGTGTAATAGTAATATGTTCTTATTCAAGATCAAGAGTAACTAATATACAATATGCTGTGTGAGCTAATGCACAATTACACTTTGTGGTTGAAGGAGTTGTTATAGCTCCTTATTATACATTTACTATATACCAGGTCTGCATTCTCTCAAGGACTATTCAGAGCTGGATAAAGGAGGAACTATTATTAGCTTTGTAACAGACAAGGAAACTGAGATTTTTACAGAGGTTCTAATAGGGGAGAAAGGAGTGGTTAAAACATTTTTTAAAATTAAAGTAATAAGTATTTTTAAAAATTTAAACAGTGCAGGCATATGGTATTACTCCATTCACTTCACACTCTCTTTCTACAGAGGGAGCACATATTGGTTGGTCAGAATCATCCAAAACATTTTATAAGCATAAACAAGCACTTGCACACATAGGCTTGTTGGTTTCTTTTTACAACAAAGATAGAATATACTGCACATTTGCAATTTGCTTCCCATTTACATTTGACTATAAATGGGTATCATTTCATGTCAGTACACATAATTTAACCTCATTCATTTTAACACTACATAGTATCTTATGGTATGTGCAATAATTTACTTATACATCCCCCTTTTATTATAATTCAAACTATTTCCAGTTTTTCTTTTAAAAACAAAGCCTAAATGAACATCTTTCTTCTCTGAGAGCTGGTGTAAATATTTGTGTAGGGTTGTTTTCTAAAAGTCGAATGATTGGGTAAAAGGTATGTGGGCTTATCATTTTGATAAATAATGTCAAAATGTATTCCTAAAACATTATTTTATTGGTTTCTACAATAGTGTATATGAGATCTTGTTCCTGCTGTACCATCTAGACATTAATCTTGAAAAGTGTCAGAGCAACAAGTGAGCCACGACATGATACTGTTTAAGATTATATCTGTTTTACTACTCATGAGGCTGAACATCTTTTCTTTTAAAAATATTTTTAGTCATAGATGAACACAATACCTTTATTTAATTTATTTTATTTTAATGTGGTGCTGAGGATCAAACCCAGTGCCTTACACATGCTAGGCAAGCACTCTACCACTGAGCCACAACCACAGACTTGAACATCTTTTCTTCTGTGAATTGTTGATTTACATTTTTCTTTTTATTTCTTTTAGGTTGTTACTTTTTGTTGTAGATACACAAAAGCATTTTGTACATTTATATTTATCAGTAAAATATGCAAGTCTCTTTTCTAAATCTATCAGTTGAAGAATCATTTATCTAACCTCTTCTGGTTTTCCAGTCCATTTTCTCATAAGTATGTTACTATAAAAAAGCAACAAACTTGAGAAGCAGGACTGAAATAGAGGAGAAAGAAACTATATAAATAATTCATAAGTTGTATAACAAATTTTTGAATAAGTAAATTGGTTGTGTTTATCACCAAACTAGCTGGTTATCTTGATAATTTAGTAAAATACAAGATAAAAATTGCATTGTATCATAATATTTTCTATTTAACCTGGATGAGTACTCTTCAGATTAGGAGTAGTGTCTTTCTCCTTTTTGTATTATTAGCCCTTAGCCAAATAATTGTTACTGGTTGTCTCTCAATAGTGATTGATGGATAAGGCAGAGTAAAAAGAAAATCAGACCAGTTGTCTTTTGTTTAAAAGCATGACAACTCATTCTTTTAATGACTTTTAATCATAAGTGGCTAGTGTAAAATATGAAATTTAAGACCTACAGTAATTCTTAGGTAGATGCATTTTCCTTTGCTATTTTTGTCCTGTTTAGGGAAGATATTTATCCTCATGATTTGTGACATAAATTTACAAATCACCCTAAGTACATTTGTCTACTTTTCTACAAGGAACTCACATTAATCCTTAAAATTATTATTTTTAAACCATTACACTTTAAATACAAATACCTATATGAAATTCTACTTATGTATTACTAAGTGGGTAAAACTCTGTTATTGACCTTTTTTACTCACTTTGAGAAATCCTGGGCATAGAGAAATATTGTTCAAGTACCTGAGGAATATCCCAAAGGCATTACTACCCTAAAGAAAGCCTCTGTTTCACTGGGAAGAAAGTAATTTTGTTATTCAGTGCCCACTTTTATTTAGTTCCTTTTGCCTCCTGACTCATGACCCATCCTTAGAAGATGTTAGTTACTAGTCGTGAACCTCTAAATCATAGATTGGCTACTCTTGCCTATCTTTTTAGAAAGGTCACTAGCAAAATCCTATAGTAAATCATCTTGATAGATAAAAATTTGGAAATATTGTTGTCTTAACATTAACTACTTCAAAAGTAAAGTCAGCTAATGAGAGCTATACTATGAACTCCATGGTATTCAGTTTCGTTTATAAATGCCTGAACATGTCATTCATTTATTCTGTTAAAACAACATTTCCTGAATAGCTACTATTTTCCAGGTGGTAGGCTATGCACTAGGGGTTAAAGACAATTAAGACATAACACACGGAAGATGGAAGGAGAACCTTATTGTTATACAGAATACATATATGATGTTGTGATGAGAAAAAGAAAAAAAAGTGTGTCACATTAGATTGGATAGAGAGAAAGGATGGGAGAGGAGGGGAGGAGTAGGGGGGATAGGAAGGACAGCAGAATAGAATAGACAATATGATTGATGTATGTACATTCCATGTATGTATTATATGTCAAAATACATTCTGCTGTCATGTAGGACTAAAAAAAATAAAAATAAATCGTATGGTAAAAAAAGACATAACTCAGTTTTCCATAATTTCATATTCTAAAGTCTAATTTCTTTACATTTTCATTTAAGATAAATAACATTTTCAAATCAATTTCAAGAAAAGACCTAGATTCAGCTTATAATATGGCCAACTTTTGTCCATCCAGTGTAGTAGGACACCACTATGTAGAGGAAGAAAAGAAATATGAAATTAGATTAAACAATTTAGAAATCTGAAATTATATTGGAGAGTGTGCTGGGAGGAAATCCCGCCAAGGATGGAAAATTGATATCCAGAATCTTTGTAAATTAGTAAGCAAACAGTCCTTTCTGGAGAGCCTAATAGTAATAAGTGAGAATGTGCAACAAGAGATAATTTAATGTCAATAAACTCAAATTTCTAGGGAGGTAGATAGTTGGCATCCAGTAAATCTTAAGGTGAGCAAGCCATGGCATCATAGCTCCACTATAAGGGAGAGTTTAATCTAAGATTGTTAGAAGGGGAAAAGAGTGGAAAGAGTGTGGCAGGCTTCTAGATCTAAGAATATTATTAAAGTAGATCCTTAGTTCCTGAACAAGGTAGAAACCTGGTTAAGCCAAAGGCATACAGATTATTTCTTGGGGAGAGCCCATGGCTCTTTTTCTCTTCTTGCATTCTTCCAGCTGCCCCCAATCTCCTACACTCCACACTCAAAACCCACTTTCAATTTTGTCCTTAAGGAAGAATGCTGTCAGGGATGGACTTATGTCCTAGTGTTAGAAGAAGGAACATTCTAAAGGGTTGAAAACAGAACACAGGTGGATATGGATACTCATGTGTCTTCCTTCCAGAATGACAAAACATAGGCTTTTTCAAGGTACCTGTGACATTTTTTTTCCCCTCTTCTGATGCTTTTCTTCTGTCACAGGCTTGGAACAAACTTCCTTTTGAGAATTGGATTCCCTGTTCCCCTTTATCAGTGCTGCCCCAGTCAGCCATCGGGAGGCACAAGGGAGACTCTTTCCTGTCTCTCCCCTGCTCCTTTACATCTCTATCTGGAGTGTATATTGGAATTCTTTCTCTTTGGACAAACACAGGGACCATCAATGGTCCCATGCTTTATTCACTGCCCTTCAGGTCAGTGTGGCCTAAGAGATAGAGCTTACTCACAGGGGCATCTAAATCACTGTGCTCCTCTTTTTGGTTTGAGTTCAGAACTGCATCTCATAAGATGCTTTTTGATGTCTTTCTCAGGATCCTAGCCAATGACGATATTTGGATATTTCTGAGTTTTTAATCTTATACCATCATATTTTCACTCCTACTAGCTGGGTGCTTATGGTGCATATCTGCATTTCTAGCTGCTCAGGAGGCTGAGGCAGGAGCTTTGCACATTTGAGGAGAGTCTGGACAACTTAGTGTAACCCAGTCTTAAAATAAAAATTTACAAGAGGGCTGGGGTTGTGCTCAGTGGTAAAGTGCTTGCCTCACATGTGTAAGATACTGAGTTTATTCCCTAGCACTGGAATGAACAGGCACCCTTACTAGTTAAGATGAGAATTGGGCCTTGGAAATAAGCAGAAGCTCTCTTACTAAGGCTGATGCAAAAAGGCTAAGATCAGGGTATGACATTGTGTTTATACACATCATCCTAATCATCCAACTATGTAAAAGGAATATTTTATACTCACTTTACAAATAACAAGTTAAGGAACTTGTCAAAGGTACATGAAGTTTAAAGTCTATCCTGGTTCCACATTTCAATGAAACTATCCTTCAAGGTCACCAATGACCTCCTTGTTGCCAAATTTAGTGAACCTGACTCTGTCCACATTTTTCTTTTGCTTCTCAGCTGCATTGAATATTTTGCCATGTCCTTAAAATAGTCTCTGCACTTCGCTTTTCTGACATAAAACTCTTCTGGTATTCTCTTTCTTGCTACCTGTTTCCTCTAAGTCTTCTTTGCAGCTTTCTCTTCCTTTATCTGATTTCTAAATGATAAATGTGTCAGAATTATGATTTCTTTTTCAAAATACTCTCCATATACCATCTTATCCAATCAGATGCCTCTAAATTATATCTACACTTCTCTGATCACTCAGTATTTTGATTAATATTTTGCCTTCACCCTATTATTTCCCTATCTTATTCTACTCCAGCCACCCTGACTTCCTTGCTAATATTTAAACATGTCCTACATACTTCTGCTCCAGGGTCTTTGAATATACTATTCTGTCTGTGACACTTTTGCTATCAGACACACAGCTTGCACCTTAATTTCCTTCTGCTCAAATGCCACATTCTTATAGAGACCAACCCTGGTTATTTTATGTATGTAGAATAATATTCACTGAAACTTCAGGCCCTCCTACTTTCCTCACATTCTTAGTTTTCTTCATAACATTTATTACATGCAACACACTGTGAAGTTTCTGAAGGCACAGAGTGGATGCTCCATAAAAATATTTTTATACAAGGTTTATATATTATCAAATACCTCAAAACTGTAAATTTACCACTGAGTCTGCTTTCCTGTACCCCAGGGTCCTGGAAGCCATGGAGAGTCGCAGTTAAGATGTTGGGCTCTGGAGCCTGAGCATCAGACTAGAAACTTAGCTCTCAGCTCTAAACTAGCAGTTGTGTGACGTAAATACTTACTCTCTCTATGCCTAAGTTCCCTCTTTGGTAAAATAAGGTAATACAATACTTTATAAGTTGTTTTAAGGGGTAAATTATTTAGTAGATGCAAAGCACTTAGTATAGTACCTCCTCTGTAAAACAAACGCTCAATAGTTCTTAGATGTTTTGTTGTTGTTATTATTATAATATCTACCACCTACTGGATACACAGCATTGTTATACAAGTTTATCAAGCTTATCCAAAACAGAATCCTTGGGTTTTCCCCCCAGACTTTTCTCTCCTCTAATCTTCACTGTATCAGTAAATGGCACCACCTGTTGCTTACAAAATTAGGGGCATTATCTCAAATTTCTCTCTTTCCCTTACCTACCACATCCAATCTCCTGGCAAAGGTATGAAGATTATACCATCAAACCATGTCTATATTTTTGCAATTCCATTGCTATTACCCTGATCCTGACCATTGCTATTACCCTGATCCTGACTCCACGACCTCTGTTCTTTACTTTACTAATACATGCCTTTAAACTTGTTTTATTTTCTTTGCTTGTTCCCTTACATTATCATGCAGAATCCATCATCATGTTTAACAGTTATTTTACAAGACTTCCCAGTCACATTCTTCAGCGACTTCATCATGTGTAGAATAAAATCCAAATTCTTCATGAACTACAAGGCCCTGCAAGATTGCAAACTTGTCCCTTTCTTCCACATCATCTTGTCCAACTGCCCTTTTAATTCACCATACTTGAGTCATCCTTTTTGCCTTTTTCTTCCTTGAAATTATTTCTTTATCCTTTACTGATTCAAAGCTTGTGCACTGATTTTTTCTTCTACCTGGATGCTGCTCCTTCAGGTCTTTTAATAGTTGGTTTGTTTTCTTTCTCTAGGTATCAGCTCAGAAATCATCTGTCCCCTGCACCCTTGTAAAATTTAGATATTTTACGTGCATAATTATATGATATTTGAGTAGGATAGTTTGAATTGTTCACTGAACCAAATTGCTAGTGAAATAATTATTCTTATCAGTGACTTTCAAGCTTCATTCTTTTTCTCTGGACAACATTTTCTATCAATAAACTCTTAATTTGAATTACATTGTATAAATATGATAAAATCAGGACTCTTGTGCCTGCATTGGGATAGGTGAAAAGGAAGGAACCAGACTCCAAGCTGTTATTCCTTTCCACTGTTCCCTAGAGACATACTGACTCTTAGAAGCCGGATTTTAAAACCAACTGTCTGCACAAACTACACATAAATAAAGCAGTTTTGAATTAGAAAGATGACCATGTCTACACCCACATAATATAAAGTATCTAATCAATTTAATGAAAAGAGATTTTTATTGCATTTTCTTATTTTATCTTCAAAATTTTCTTCCTATAACTACATTTTCACCTTGAGGTTAGTCTGGAAAATGTGTTCCTAGCATCCAGCCTTGCACAAAGTAAATGATTTTTGACTAAATTAAAGACAGACAAATTCTATCTTTAGTTTTATGTTCCTTTCTGAACTTTACCAAAGTTTCATGTTTTATCTGGATAACATTTAATATTTTGTGCCAATAATATATTCAAGCATGATATCTATATGGCCTGCTTACTGAGTACCAGGAAATGCTAGGTGCTGTCCTGCATTAGGAACGTTTTTTTCCCCCCTCATTGGTGCATTGTAAGTGTACATAATACTGGGATTCATTTTGCCATATTTATACATAAACATAGTATAATTTGATCAATCTTGTTCCCCAATATGAGTGTTTTACTTAATGGTCATAAAAATCTTTGAAGGTAGGTATTATCCCTAGTTTTACTTATGAAGCATGTATAGTTTAATTAATTAGTACCTTATTTAATGGATAGCATAGGATCAAAAATATGGTCATTCTGACTTGAAGTTGTATTTTCTTTTACATTACAAAAACCCCAAATTTAATTCTCTGATCAATAGAGAGGAACTGTAAAAGAATCATGTTAGTTTTGAAAGTCCAAAGTCACAATTCATTAAAAAATGAATGTTAAAGGGGAAGTCTCATCATATTGGACTGGTCTGGAGGCAGAGGCCACAGGAGCATATGTTGAGCCTTTATTGTGGTTTCCATGGAAAGGAAAGGACAAGGCAGAGTAAGTGGATTAGATTTGGCTATTTTGGGTAAATACAATAGGTTCTGGGTAGAAGGGCTGACCATTCCTCATCTTATTTATCTGGTACCTGGTCCTTGGGGATTATTACAAGTGGAGAGAAGCCTGGAGGCAGTCATGGGCATGTTATATCAAAGGCACACTTTAGGAGAAACCTTTATTATCTCCAGAATTGGCAGCCTTGGAAAGTGCAATTTTACCAGGTAAGCAAGGCCCTAAAATGTCAAAGCATCAGAAATACATAGTTATTACAATGATAGGTGTCTGAAAGCCTTTTCCTAGAGCCTCTACAAATGCTTTGGAAGAACTCTCCTGTCTTTCCCTTTTGAGCTGGGAGACCTGGAACTGCAATGCTGCAAATCTCACTACCACCCCTAGGCTGAGGTTGAGGCACAGAGTTGGGTGGGCATAGAGAATTGTAAAAGCATTAGAGTCATTAGGTTTACTCTGAATCTTGTGGATCTTTGGCTTTCAATTATGTGAACCACATGTTTTCTTATTCTTTAAGTCTGTTTATTGTTGCTCATTTGTTTTTGTTGTTCTTAGACATCCTATTGTTGTTGTTTTCAGCCATGCTGTTCTAACATTTACAAAACCACAGTGTGAAACCTACAGGGTCTATTTGGAAGGGATTAATTTTCCATAGAAATGGAGAAATATTGCAAGTTTGCATTGAATGATTGTCAGATGTGTTACAAAGGCTTACTAAATGTTTGTCCTCACAGAATAAAGGGAGAAAGCAAGACTTTTAGTTGCATTTGCATTTAATAGGTGACTCCGGTTGCTGACCTAAGTGTAATATCTTTCTTAAATATCTAATCACTGCTGGATAGGAGAAAGTCATGTAGAATTTCTATAATAGTCTCCCATTTTCAATATTTCATGCTAGGGTAATGGAAATTCATATGGAGACTTAAAAAAAAGCTTACAGGTTTTCAGAATAGGAAAGCACTATTATTTTCTTGTGAAAAGATGGTTAATGGGAAAACCTCAATCAAATTCATTTGTTCAGTTTATGCTATGTGTATGGCGGGCATAATAGTACTACCCCATCTAGGTGCACCCATTACACTGATAGCCTAATTAACGTACATATCTTGAGTGTGCATGTGTGGTTTGTAGGTGTGTAAATATATTTTTATGAATTTGTATGTGTATGAACATGAAATATTTTTAACACAAGAAACATATTTCAAATCATATCCTAGTTTAATAAATCTGAGAAGTGTGATTTCTTAAAAACTACTTAAAATATAATTTATAAGTTTTATTTAATTAAGATGCATGGTTTTAAATAAATTAAATAATACCCAAAAGTGATTATAACAAAAATCAGTGCGTTCCTTTGACTGTCCATCTAATTTTAGATTTCAATGTTGATAGCTTTTAGCTCTTTGTTTGTTCCCATGATTTCCATATTTTATAAAAATATAAAGGGTTTCTACTGCTGTATAGTTTTGTTTGTTACATGTTGATTACTTTTTGATTTATTTATTTAATTCCTTTGTACTTTTACCCCCTTTCTTATTCTTTGTCAATTTAAAAAACAAAACTATGATGTTTTGTTTTTTAAATTTACAAATAAAATTATATGTAATTTTGATGTGGACATAATGTTTTGAAATACATACACATGTAGAATGGCTAAGTCAAACTAACATATGCATTACCTCACATATTTTTCCTGGAACAAGTTAATAGATTACTGTACAACATGGTGCCTGAAACTATCACAATGTATTATATATTTGAAAATTGCTAAGAGAATAGGTACTAAGTTTTCTTATCTCATCTGCTTAATGCAGTTCTAGCACTAATTTAAGTGGGTAATCATTATGATAGTGTAAACAGTGTATGTTAAGAAGTATAATATTATTGCAGTAATAATAGTCATGCTCTTGTTTGCCTAATTTGTTTCACATTGATTTTTGTACACATCCCACAATATTGCTTATCATAACATTGATTGATCAAGTTTATATGTTCCAGCAAATTTGACCTTCCTCTTGTTTGAGTTTGGCTTCCTTGCTTTCTGCCTACTACACTGCTGTTAAATTGTAGGTCTTCTTTACCTCTCTTATGGTTCAATTATCATTTTCTGAATTGTGTGTCTCCTACTTTATAGCTTTGATGTCTTGTGCTGCTCAAGTATATTCTACAGCTGCTTCCCAAGAGAAGTGGCAAGAGAGTTCTAACATCTTGTATTCTGTTTTCAGGTTGTGTTGATATTAGTTTGAAAAAAACAATCCTCCAGAATTCTGAAGTCATTTTTTCATTTTCTTCTAGAATCCAGTGCTATAGAGAAATCTAATGCCATTATGATTCTCTGATGTTTTCTCTTCCATCAAGTGTTACTAGTCCTTAAATTACCCCTTAATTCTCATTAAGTATTTTTAGAATTTTATCCAGCTCTCCTTTTGATCTTATCTTGCTGTGTGATCCAAACCACTCTCAGTAGCTAATCTCTCTTCTTCAGTCACTGATTGTTTTCTTTCTTTCTTTTTTAAAAAATTTTTTATAACTTCTGAATTAATATAAAGAAATTACAATAACTTTGTATAAACACTAATTCAAAACATTTTTGCTAAGCACCAATAGAACAGTTTCTGATCTTTTCACTGAAAATAACTTAATCATTGAAAGACTGCCTCAAACTGAGTTTATTTAGAATTTTACTTAAGAAACATAAAGCTGCCAATCAGACCTTCTAATTAGCATTAGATGACCAGGTTAAATTCTTATGAGTAAAAAATAACTTTTAAGTTTTAACCTGTACAATCTAACGGAGGGGATCTGCTGGTCTCAAGCTGGTCATCACAGGTCATGCGTCCACAAGTCACGTAACATCCTCACAGAACATACAAAAAATGAGTAATAAGTATATATACAAAGTATCATATACATGTTCCTTTATATTTAAGTGGAGTAATGCCTAATTCCCATGGGTATACAATGCAGCAAGGAGCACAGAAACAGATACCATTACTAACCTGCAAGGACAGTGGAAGGAATAAAAAGTCCTGTGCCCTGGAATGGAGCAGAGGCTTTGTGGACCAGGTGGCATCCAGGACAGATCAGTAACACGAGTGATATCAAGGCAAGTGGGGAGGGACCTCAAGGATGGGAGAGGACAGAATAAACCAAGACATAGCCACAGACCTACTGACTATTTAGAAAACAGTGGAATGTTTGTACTGATTGAAGGGATGTAATCTAAGAGATGTATAAAACAGAGAAACTAAAACCTCCTCTGACAAGAGGGCAAAATACCTCCGCCATAAAGGATCCACATGCTCTCTGTGGAGTTAAAATAGCTGAGGATCACTCAGCAGTTCACTGTTTACCCCAAGGTCCTAGTCCCTTGAAATCAAAATCCATGCATAAGAATTTTCCTTCATGTAAACTACCTTTTCTCCAAAAAGTAAAACAGAAATACAAGCAAACAAAACAAAATTCAAAAGATAAGGAATCAGACCAAGTTTTGACCCCTTATACTTTACTTGTATCCCAGCTTTTACAATAGAGAGACAGGTTCTGCTTTGTGATTTATACTGGTTCATTACTGCAAGGCTTCTAGCACATCATGCTCCTAATACAGCTCCTCTCAAAACAGTAGCACCACACAAAACATAAATTTACCCAAATAAAAGGCAGCAGCAACTTGAGGATCTACTGTACTATTACTACACTAACCTATTATATTTTAACCCTTTTTCCAATCCATTTACAAAATATCTGCACTCTGTACTGCTCTGGAAGCATTACAAATATTTCATAGATTCCTCTTCTTGAAGTAGTTTAGAGTTGAGACGGCAAATTTACATATTTTTCTCCACTACTATGGATGGGTAGCTATCATAATAAGCCTAAAACCAAACTCCTTCTCCCTTTATTCTGAATATTGTAATTTCCCCCCTCAGATCATAACAAACTAACAACTGGAAAAAAAATATACAAAGTCATACAAAAATTTCAAAATTTTAAATACAAGCCAAAACACAAGAAAGAATCTGTGTCATCAAACTAACAGTCTAAACTTTGCTACCAAGAAAAAAACAAACAAAAACAAAACAAAACCTCACTTCATTTACCAAGCTATAGGCATTTTATAAAATACTCAAGTAATTAACACCTCATTAAAAACTGGGGGAAATTTTTAGGTGGAAGCGAAATTAATACCAACTCATTCTTCAGCAAAGAGCTCTACTAAAATGCCATGACCACACAGACAGGTTTGGCAAAACTGTCTGCTGGGGGCTCCTTGTATGCCAGACCCCTCCTGGATCTCCTTCAGAGGCATAGAGATATTGGTAGAGGCCTGCTCCTGGTAGGCCAATGAACCCTGAGGGACTCTGGCCAGCTTTTGGGGCCATTGATGTCCTCCAGCACCTGCTGCCTATACTCAGCTTTGTCAAGTACTTCTGCACCAACACATCTTTCCACTGCAATTCATTACTTAGTTCTGAGATGTCCTCTTCGATAACTTGCTCTGGTTTCTGGACAGACAACTGCAATCTTTTTTGTAGAATAAAACATTCTGTCTGTCTTGCTATATCCAGAAACTTCTGGAAACAATGATCAACACTAGTTCAAATTTCTTCCTGATCTGTTTCATTGACATAATCCTGACTCATGAGAGAAGCAAAGCAAGCCTCAAATGATAACTCCAACTCGTCTACCAGGGTGCTGCTAGAAGTTCTTGGTGCAG
Organism: Marmota flaviventris; assembly: GCF_047511675.1. Lineage (NCBI taxonomy): Eukaryota > Metazoa > Chordata > Mammalia > Rodentia > Sciuridae > Marmota > Marmota flaviventris. The sequence goes on from NC_092498.1 coordinate 41,118,834, forward strand.
AAGGTGATGCTTGAAGAAGCGAGGCCTGGCCTGGAAGTCCTGGAGCAGGTGGCAGGGGCCCACAGCAGCTGCTTGGAGAACATACAGCCCAGTGGAGCCTCCATGTCTGGAGTCCCACTGATGGTTTTCAATCCAGTATCCAGCCAAGCAGATAATTGTAGAGCTCAAGTCTTATCTTTTACTTCTCTATTCAACCCTGCACTTTAGAAGACCTCATGTGAGCTGTCCTTCCTTATCTCTCGCTACTCCTTCTCCCTCTCTCCACTCTTGCCACACTAGCCTTTTCCCACTATCACATTTAACTTGACCACTATATTTAAACTTTGTTCAATTTTTGCATGTTTAAGCCTCTTGTCCTGCTTTTATATTTCCCCATAGTAATTACTACCACCTCATATATTATATAGCTTACATAATTATTTTCCATCCTCTCCTACCAGAAGGTAAAGTCCATAGTGGCAGGAATTTGGGTCTATTTTTGCTTCCCCACTCTATACTTAACAACCAAAAGAATGCTTGGCTTATAGTAGATTTTCTGTAAATATTTTTGATTAAATGAGTAAGAAGTTAACATTAGTAACTATGAAATAAAGGAAGAGCAGGATACACAAATAGCATAACTGGTGGGCAACACCAGTCTAACTTAAAAATGAATGCAGAACAGGGCCAACAGAGTAAACAGGGTTTCAGAGCTCTCATGGTGTTGTGGTAATGAGCAAAAATGTCATTGAAAGAAATAACCAATATTCCTCAAAATTCTGTGAAAAATTTATCCAGAGAAATTTTATGTGAGGGTCATGGAATCAATTTAATTATTTCCTTATGTGATTATTTTTATTTAAAAATCAGCCTATTAAGAACATTTACTTCAAGAGACCAGAGTATGATAGCTACTGTAGTTTATGGAGAATGGCTGGAGAATATTGAAGAATAAATATTTGTCTATCCTTCAGAATGTCTTGGTCAAATATTAGCTATTTCAGAAAAGTTTTGGGAGATAGTATATTAGCTATGGCAGAGGTATCCAGTGAGAACAAAATGCAGGCAATTCCTGTTGTAGTTAACAGGAGATCTGTACCCTCTGAATATGAGTGTGTAAGTAGACAAGATATTTTTTGGAGGAAAAGCCATCATAAAACTGTGTAGGAATGATTTTTTAGAAGGAGGGGCTATGGATTTTTGATAGAAGCAATATTTTATCTGAAAATGAACCTACTTTGAGACTTGTTTGAACACCCAATGTTCTACCCCATGAGGGCCAAACCAGAGGCATGAATTTGAGAGGCATTCATTTAGAGGAAGTAAGTGTTGATTCATAAAGGCACGTGAGATTATGAAAGAGGACATTTTTGAGATTTAAAAGATGGCCAAAATTAGCTGCCAAATACACATATTTAAGATGTAATAAGAGAAATGTGAAGCACTTGGTCACTTTTCACTTATTAAATTTTGAAATCACTTCTTGTGCTTGGGTAATCTACTCTTTTATGTAGCCAAGCTTGGGGCCACTGATGAGTTGGTGCTGAAAGCAACTGCTGTACCCCTGTCCAAGGGGCGTCAGGGGACTTTGTTTTGTGATGAATATCCAGACAGAGGAATTCCCAGTGGTGGCACTGGGTGTTCTGGCATCTGTACCCAGGGCAGTGACAAAGGTGTCTTCACAAGATGAGCTTTTCAGCATGATTTTAGCCATCATTTCTGCTTCATAGCCTCCAAATTGGGCTTTTGTCCCACCAGAAAATTATCTGATATATATATATAATCTTAGATTGGTTGGTTGTATTTGTAATATATACATATAGTCAAATTGTATTGGTTCTTATTGTATTTGTAATATATACATATAGTCAAATTTGACAATAATATATATATTCAAATATATATATATATATATATATATATATATATATAACAGTCATATATATATATATATATATATATAACAGTTGTAAATTTGCACTAATAGTAAGATATTAAAGGAATAGCATATAGAGAATGTAAGCGCTCATAAGAGGGAATTTTGACTTACTACTCTAGCCTAAATAATGTCATCTCTATTCTTGGTCCTTTTTTTGTTTTGGTACCAGGGATTGAATTCAGGGGGGCACTTAACCACTGAACTACATACCCAGCCCTAATTTGTAGTTAATTTAGAGACAGGGTCTCACTGAATTGCTTAGTGCCTCACTGATACTGAGGCTGGCTTTGAACCTGAAATCCTCTTGTCTCAGCCTCCAGAGCTGCTGGGATTACAGGTGTGTGCCACTGTGCCTGGCTATTGCTCCTTCTCTTCTACTACACATTCTTCTAGGAAACACAGTTTATTCATTTTCATTTCTTGAGTCTACCTGTAGGTGAATCACAGCCAGGACCCACAGGGTGAACTCCATCTCTGAGCTTAGTGTCATTTCCAAAACTCGGACACACTTTCTGCCTCCTGGCACTGCTCCTGTGTAACATCTCAGACACTAAAATTCAGTATGGTCGTCTCTTTGCAATAAAACTGTTTTCCTTTTCTTCCCATGTTCTGTTAAGGATATTACCACCAAAACTAGGTCCAAGCTATAAATCTGGCATTACCTTGAATTCCTTGCCCTTCCTCACCCCACTTTAATCAATTGGCCACATTGGTGAATATGTACCACCTAGAGTTTAAAAAAGAAAGTCATTGCATACCAGAAAGGTCAATCACAGTGTAGTTTCTGCCTGATGTTCTTATTGGTCATCTACTTTTGTTCTGGAAAATATTGTAGTTTTTTTTTAACCTTTTGCAGTTTCCCAAATGTTACCTTTTTTTTTGCCCCCAATATCCTGTGTTTCCCTCTCCCACAACAGGTTTCATCTAAAATATCATTGACAGTGCAGTAGTTAAGAAAGCACACTTCTGAGTCAGAAAACCCTTGATTCAAGTCTCAATCTGCAATTTATTAACAAGGAGCTCCTAGATCCATTAACTAGTAAGAGTATACATCAATATTTAACTTGTAAGGCTGGGATAATAACAATGTATAGCACAAAGTGTTAAGATTAAATGAAATAAGCCAGAGGGTGTAATATACTTAACCTACCATTGATGATGTTATTGCTACTACATAGAACTTGATTAAAGTGTTTTTGTCTTTATAAATGTATTTCTAATATTTTTCTTAAGAAATATTTTTTCCTCTTGTACATTTCCATGCAGATACTTATATGTATAATATTCAATTGCATTTATTTATTTACATGTATCTAACTACACTGAGATATAATCAATGTAGTTAGGGCATTTTAAAAAAGTGCACATTCTATGGGCCAAGAACATTTACTGTGCTAAGAACCTAGTAAGAATGAAATATATATTTATTCAAAGAAAAAGAATAGTAGAAGAAATACTATATTCTGAAATCAGTACATATTGGTTCCTGTACCCAGGGTTCTCTGATTTAGCTGAGAGATTGACTGAAAATTTTGATATTTTGAGTGCTCAGATTCAACATATCTTGACACTCTGAACTTCAGATTTGTAGGCAGCTCTCCAGAATTTCCGTGTGCTGTCCTTGAAGGCAGTGAAAGGTATATTTTATTTAAGGTGACATTGAAAATAACATTGACTACTTTGAATGATGTGGAATTATAAATTATATTACTACATGTAGACTGATAAGAAAGTTTTAATCAGCCAGAAGTAAAGAAATATAGCTTTTTATAGAAAATGCAGTTTTTGTAAAAAAATAGCTATCTTCTTTGATCAGTGACAGATGATTTTTGCCTTCTATCCTTAGTGACTAGCACCTATCCTTGCAACTTTATAGAACATAAATTAAAGTTTCCTTTTTTCCTTTTGGTTCAACATTATCATCAATTACTTTGATGCAGACATTTATGACATGCCCATCAAATTTGCGGATTACATAAAACTGGGACAAGCAGTGAATATGTCAAAATACAGAAAGACCAGGAGCTTGACAGGATCAAATATAATAACATTCTAATATTTGCTAGTTTAACATGAAGTTTTAACTAGATATACAAAACAAGTTGTGCAAATACATGTATAACTCCAAACACACACACACACACACACACACACACACACACACACACACACAATCTCCAAGATTTGTTGATCTATGACTGTTGGGTTCATTGAAAACTAAATTTTTGATCAGAGTAATGACCTGGAAATGAATCAGGGTACTGTAGGGGAATCTAATGTATAACATGGTAACTAAAGCTAATAATAGGATTTTATGTACCTAATTTTAATAGGAAAGCAGATTCTAAGTGTCTTCACCAACCCCACCCCAACACACAAATGTTAACTGCTAATTTTGAGTGGTAGTAGATGTGTTAATTGATTTGATTATGGTAATCAGTATACAATATATAGGTATATCAAAGAATCCCAGTGTTGACTTTGAATATGTACAACTTTATTTTCATTAGTTGTTTTTTAAAGAGACTGTGTTAATAGTTGAAAATGACTGATTTATCAAGTGGTGGTGGTAGAGGTGGGCTAGTTGTTCACCTGGCATTGTGAGAGGTAGGTGTTATACTGTGGAATGAGGTAGGATGATCTGGAAGGTCTGTTTGCTCCTAGGAACAAATATTTGAATAAGTTCTTTTGCTCCCTTCTGTGCTAAGAAGGCTTGTCTGTGCCTGTGTTGGGTAGGGAAATGGATGGATCAAAAAAAATCAGGTTGATAGATATAGTCATTTATTCATTTTCTTATCACCTAAGAGTTTAAGATGTGCTAAATGACTATAGACCAGGGTACAAAATAGAGCATTTTGGCTTCCATAGAGGAATTCATGTTTACATAACCATACAACAGATAGAAATAGGAAAGAAACAATTAGATCATGAATTTGATAGGAAAAATTGAACTAGTACAGCAACTAATCTAACCATGGATTTGATCTTAATAGATATAAAAACTGCATTAAGTCATAAGTTAAAATTGTAAGTCCTGAAATCTAACTTTGCTATTAGTAGTATAAACTGTGACTCAGTCTTTCTGTATTTCTTAAATGAGGGTTATTTTTTCATATCCCTCATTTCTAGAACATTCAATTACTCTATTAAAAATTTAAGTCTGTCAGAGACAGTTGATTGCCAAACAATCATTTGCTCAAATAGCTGGTCTAATTTAGAACTAACCAAAAATTTCAGAAATTTAATTTTCTGCTATTAAGCCTGGCTCAATTAGGCAATTTTAGGCATGAACAATAAGAGTTGAACAACCACTCCAATCCAGATGATGGTTTCAGTCACCTGAAACTCATTGTTATTGCTTATCATAATATTAAATGGCTTCTTATCAAATCTTTACACTTAAAAGTACAGAAAAATTTGAAAGAACATGGGAGAACTAAGATAATATGATGAAATAATATGCAAGAAATCATATAGTCCACTTATGTAACTGAATAAAGGAGAAGGAGCAGTTTACAAACTAAGCATGTAGGTAGAAAATCTGTATTTTGATAGATTCAAATAGACATTATGAAATGTGAAAGACTTGTTTATGAATCAAAAATATCCTTATAGAGTGCCACATATGGTTGACAAGGCATAGAACTTACAGTCTAGTGGAAATATGCACAAACAAATAATTGGCTTTGGCAGGCAAGGGGAAGCACAAGCCCAGAGACAGGTGTCCTAACCCAGTCATGGGGTCCAGGATAGGAGAGAGGACATAGTGTCCAAAATGAGAAGGTGTTGGCTATGGAGACAAATGGGAGAGACAGGAAAGGAGAATGCTGTCATTGTCTGCTACTGCACTTGATTCACTGCTGTCTTACTACATATGACAAGGCTTTTCAAAATGTGCCTTGATGAGCAAGCACATTCTGCTTAGATATAAAATGACCTAGAAATGGAAATTTACTGTGGGTGAATGGTAATGTTACTTTTATTCATTCTGTAGTCAGAAAATGTTTTGCTAGAGGAAGAAAGGTGAAGGGATAACTTGATGATTTCAACTCCCCAAACTGTTAACTAAAAACATAACTAAAAAGAGTGATATGTATTTCTTCCCCATTAGACCTTTTTTATTTCAAACCATCAGTTTCAGAGAGGTTGAGCATGACTGACAGACAAGCAAATCTTTCTAGGGCAGCAATTGAGCAGGGATTTTTTTCACTTGGGTAAGAATAGTCACAAAATTCTTCCAGTAAGCTATTTTTTGTTCCTTGTCTTCATAGTGTCATCATGTATGTGTTTAGACTTATGAAATATTTTATTTTTCTCTAAATATTTTATTTGCTTTTAAATTATACTGAAATAGGTGTTCAAAATGAAATCTTTTAAGAAAACATTTGCATTCTTGACCTTTACATATGTATATGAGTCTTTTTAAATAGCTAAACATATCTATTGTGACTCAAGTGCAATACAGTGGACATATACATGGGATTTTTAAAATTTTTTCATTATACTTATTTGTACACTCAGAACAAAGCACCCTCTATAATCTCTTAAAATGGAAACTGTACACATTATATTGTAGCATAGATCATAAGAGAGCTAAACTTAAAATCTAAGCCTTAGAGATAGTAATTTATTTTAAATGCCTAAATTTATATTAAAAATTGTTACATCTCTCCATCTAAGAAAGATTGTAACAGCAATCATATTATATGGGTTAGACATTACCAAATTTATTACCTTCTGGATATTAATTTTCAGCCTTCCTCACCATTATCCATCCTGATTTCTTTACCAGCTTTTTCCCTTTCTTGACTTTTTATTCATAATGAGAAATGTTAGCAATAATGGCTTTAATAATGGCAAAACTGTCTTGAATTTTTATAGCACATTTCCCTCTGAGAGGTTTAAAGTGATTCAGATGAATTTCCTCATTTCCACTGGCAACTTTCCAATGAGTGTCAGAAAGAATGCAACCTCAGCTTTACAACCATCTTTTTCATCCCCTTTATGCAACCGATTGTTTACTTCCATCATATGTGAACATGCTCTCTTCCTCACCCTATTCCTTGAGTCATTGGAGTTAATTATTCCCCTTTAAAGTGTGTGCAGTGTGTGTGTGTGTATGTGTGTGTTTTTCATTCCTTCCAACTCTTCTCTCCTCCTACTATGTGTACATCTGGGAGCTTAGCAATGCTTGAGACTGAAGAACATAAAATAGAAATGCAAGTAGCTTGCTGGAAGCACCACTTAACAGAAGTGCCAATTTTGTTTATCAGAAATCTGACTACTTAACTTTAGCTCATGGAAAATGGCAATTTTCGCATATAGGAAAGAATAGGTTTCACTAAAATCCATCTTATAAAATATTCAATTTTGGATGAGTTGGATAAGAACACCAAAGCAAGCAGGAAAGGCTGGGAAATATTGGATGACACACCTTGTGCGCTAAGAGTATTTGATTAAGTGGCATCTCTCTGTGGAGTTCTTGTCATTAGCTACTCACTGGTGTCAGACCTGCCTATGCAATTGTGAGGTGTTTGGATTGTATTGAAGTAATACAGACTGGAAAAACTAAAGAGCAGTTCATGGATACAGACATTATTTTTCCTTGTAATCTTTATTATACTGATAGCTTTTTATTATTGTTGTTTTTAGCACTTAAAAGCATGCTAAAAGTAAAAGAAAATATCAAGTCAATCACATTTTTACATCTCAAAAATCTTAAAAGAAAAGATGATACTCAAAAGTAAAATATAAAATCATGCAAATGGTTACATTTAAGCCAAATTCTCATGAAAAAATTTAATATGATTGAGAAATGATATTAAGGTGATTTACTTTTATGGGAGAATAAATATTTAAACATATATATTTGTATTGTTCAGCAGTTATAATTGCTGTTCTAAAGTAAAAGGTGGATATCATTTTTCCTGGGATGCTATAGCAGCTATTCATTTTTTCATTTATATAATAAGTTTTGATTCAAATTCCATACTAATAATCAAATATATATATAAAAATTTTAAAATTGTATATATACACATATCATATATGGACATATATAAACATTTTTTATATATATATAACCTTTATATATATATATATATATATATATATATATATATATATATATATATAAACATTTTAAAATTCTTAACATTTAGGTTATTCTGTAGAATTTCACAATTAAAAGCATATTTAAAATGATAATATTTAATATTATTAAGAATATATTAAAAATTGCATATTATATTATATTGGTGTATGTGTATATATTTTTGAAGGAATAAAGCCCTGGAATAAAAAAATTGGCATTCATGTCCTCAAATGGTAAAATTAATGATTAAAATACTCTAATTTTCTACATATGTATACTAATTGGGCTCTTTAGATGATCTGCTTTGTTTTGACTGGGGTTGATTTTTCCTTTGTTGCATCTCCCTAGTAATGCCTAAATTTGACTTATGTCATGGTCAGTTTATAATGTATCAACTGAGCTAGGCTGTGCTTTTCAGTTGCTTAGTCAAACACATAGGTGTTGCCATGAAGGTATTTTGTAGATGTGATTAACACCCCTAATCAACAGCTTTTAAGGAGAATATTCCAGAAGATCTGGGTGGGCGATTCCTTAAGCTGATGGGTATTCATAGTAGAACTATGATGTTTGCAGGAAAAAAGAAATTCTTCCTGTGTATGGCAGTTTATGTCTTGGAGGTGCTAGCCTGCCCTTCCTGGCAGTCTGCCCTATAGATTTCATATTTGCCTAGTCAGCTCCTATAATCCTTTAAAACAACTCCTTGTAATAAATAATCAAATAAATCCTTATAATAAATCTCTCTCTCTCTCTCTCTCTTTGTGTGTGTGTGTGTTTGTGTGTGTGTGTGTGTGTCTCCTACTTGTTCTAGTTCTCTGGTTGAACCCAACTAATACAACCTATAATGACCAAGTCTGACCTCCGACTTCCCTTCTTCCAATAGCTCACCTGAACCATCTTTCAGAAATCACTATAAAAAATCACTAGTGGTATAACTCTGAGGTAGAAAATTTCATAGCATTCTTCAAAGCCCTGTGCTTGATCTTAAAGGAATTTAAGATTTAAATTACTGAGTGGTTCTTAAAGGAATTTCTACATGACCCTGTCGGGTTTTTTTAAATTTATATATGATAACGGAATGTATTATAATTCTTATTACATACATAGAACTAAATGGATAGAGAAGATAATGCTAAGTGACCCTGCCATTTTGATGTGAAGTGTCTGTATATTATTCTTGCATTTTGCAAATATTTACTTCATGTGTTATCATAACTTAAAGATTCTTTTACCACATTCCTCTGTCTACTGACTAAGATGGACTTTTACATTCCCCTCAGCTTAACTAACTTTAGACAGCTTTCTTCCTGACCATAGGTTCTTGACTTCCCCTAGAGCATTTTCTTTAGAAAACTTTTAATTGTAAATTCTTTATCTGTAAACATTCCCCCAGCCTCTTGCCAGTTTTAGAACCTAGGAGTATCTTTCTCAGGAAGTCATCCCTCTGAAATGTCATCATCAAGGAAGATAGAACTCCTATCTCCAGGTCTCTGTAGGAGGGGAAGAATCTAATTTCCATAATCGCCAATTAGCAGACACAGATGCCCTAGTCACATTGACATCCTTTGCACCTCATGTCCTTCAGTACTTTTCCACCAGCTTATCCTGGTGTTTAAAAATTCTCCAGACCTTTGTTTTTGAGGAGTAGAGTTCAGTCTCATTCATTGCAACAGTCTTGACCCTATGTCAACAGTTTTGAACAAGGTCTTTCTTGCTGTTTAGTCCTCTCCAGTGCAAAAGATCTCTGACCCACAAAAGATTATAAGAATAGAATATGTGTTTTTCATGTATTCAGTAATCTGGGAAGTGTGAATTAATTTACATAAGATTTTGTATTATGATCACATAAGATTTGGCATAACTGTATTTTGATAGCATAACCATTTATCAAAATGTTAGTAATTTTACACAGTTTTTTTGCATATATAGGAACTATAGATATTATTATGACTATTCTGAGTTAATCAGAACCAGAAGTAGTTTACATCATGGTGTTACCACTATGATAATTTAGAGGTATCACTTTGTTAACTGTCACCATTGATTTCCTATGGGCTTTTTCACCTGTCCTCTTTTTGTTTTATTTTTTCCCTCTTCCATTTTAAATCCCATCCTGAACACTAGGAATACAAGAAAATAGTGGTCATTTGTGAGAAGAGAAGGTATTAAAATATAGGTAGAAATAAGATGTAAAAGAAGGACAAGGAAAAAATATTTTAATTCAGAAGTTTGGTATACTTTTTCAGGCCTGTCCTTCTCCAAGCTAGTCTTTTTCCTAAATCTGCTAATCCTAAATTCCTGGGAAATCTGAAAATCAGCCTGTGCATCATTAATTAATTTATTGAGGAATTAATTAATGATTAAATAATTAATGATTAATTAATTCTTCAATAAATTAATTAATGATAGAAAGACAATCTCTTTTTAAATGTTTTTATTAGTGCATTATAGATATACATAATAGTGGGGTTCATTTTTACATAATCATACATGCATGGGATATAATTTGCTCCACTTCAATCCCGAGTACTTCCTCTTTTCTTCTCTTCCTCCCTCTTCCTGTTTTCCTTCCTTTTCCATTTATTTATCTCTTTAGTTAGTGCTTTATAGGTACATAATCATGGAATTCACTGTGGTATATTCATTTATGTACATATTTCATCAATTTCATTCAGCAATTCCTGCCTTTTACCATTGCTTTTCCCTCTCCTTCAATACCATTTCCCCACTGCAATGATCTCCCTCTATTTTGATGAAATGCCCTTTTTCCTCTTACTTTGCTCTAGCTTCCACATATGAGAGAAAATATTCAACCCTTGACTTCCTGCATTTGGCTTATTTCACTCAGCATGATGGTCTCCAGTTCCATCCGTTTACCAGCAAATGTCATAAATTCATTCTTACTTATAACTCCATTGTGTATATATACTATATTTTCTTTATTCATTCATCTGTTGATAAGCACCTGGGCTGGTTCCATAACTTGGTGATTAAGAGTTGTGCTACTATAAACACTGATGTGACTGAAGATATAATGTCTTGTGGAACCTATCATTTAGGGGATTTTCCAATGCTATTTGTTGGTCAAATTATAAAGATCATGTCAGTCTGAGGAATCTAAGATTCTCCAGACCCCCAGAAACCACCTTGAGACCAGTGGACTGATGTCATTCCCACATACCTTTATACCCATCCCTTACCAAGTTTTCTTTAAAAGAAGAGCCAGGAAGTCCTAAAACATATCTTTCACTGTCAAGATGGCTTGCATTCTCTCTTGAATGCATATTCCTTGCTTTACATCTAAAAGCATCTCTTTTGAGATTGCCCCCATTCTCCCTTGAATATATACCTGCTTTATTAAATTAACCTCTGTCATTGCCTATATGTCTTTTCTACCAAGTATGCTAAAAACCCTGCTAGTCCTGAGTTGAGGGCCCCCTTCTTTCTTAGGGATCCCTTGAGCCCTTCTTTTTTAATATATATTTTTTAGTTGCCAATGGACCTTTATTTTATTTATTTATTTTTATGTGGTGCTGAGAATTGAACCTAGTGCCAAACACATGCTAGGCAAATGCTCTACCACTGAGCTACAATCCCAGCACCCTTGGACCCCTTTTAAAAGATACCTTTTCTCTGGTGGCATTTGTATTTTTGTGCCTCTCCACAGAGCTTGTGTTGCTATCTCAAACAGAAATCATTTGATTGCAATATCCTAACCAGAGTACAGATGGTTCATTTCTTGAAGAAAGTTTAGGAAGTTGTGAAAAGTCCTAGAGAGAGGTTCTGTTTGGATTTCTCATGTTTCAGAAACTGCTCAATTACCCCGCCATTTCTCTGAAATCACAAGTCTTTCTAGTTTGTAGCCATTATTGTTTTTTTTTATTTGTTTGTTTGCTTTTGTCAGTATTGGGGATTAAACACAGTGGCACTTTACCACTTTTTTATCTTAATTTTTGGAGACAGGATCTAGCTAAATTGCCCAGGCTGGCCTCGAACTTGAGATCCTGCTGGTTTGGCATCCCAACTCACTGGGTAATGGGCATGTACTGCTGTGCCATTACTTATTATTGAGTTAACAAAACTAGGGTAGCTGCTGATCAGTATAATCAGAGTTCCAGAGAATACATTGTGACAAAACAAAGAAAGTGTTACTGAGGAAATCTGGATATTTAACCATATACAACTAGGAAAATTATAGAGGAACTCTGGTAAAAACCTGCAAATTTCACAGACAAAGCTTACCAAACATAAAAGTAGCTTCTATTGGGGCTGGGGTTGTGGCTCAGTGGTAGAGTTCTCACCTCCCACGTGCAGGGCTCTGGGTTCAATCCTCAGCACCACATAAAAAATAAATAAATGAAATAGAAGTATTGTGTCCAACTACAACTAAATATTTTTTTAAAAAGTAACTTCTATTAACTGCTCACCTTTCAATCAGCTTTGCATAACTGTGACCAAAGTATTCAATAAGAAAAACTTCAAGGAGAAAAAGTTTACTGTGGCTCACATTTTCAGCTAACTCCATTCTTCTGTGCTGAAAGTGAGGCAGAACTTAATGATGAAAGGGCATAGTGGAGGAAATCTGCTCATTTCAAGACAGCTAGGAAGAAGAGAGAGAGGAAGAGAGGGGGTGAGAGAGAGAGAGAGAGAGGGATAGAGGGATAGAGGGAGAGAGGGAGAGAGCGAGAGAGCGAGAGAGCGCTCTGCTCACCAGAAATAAAATATAAATTCCAAAGACACATTCCTGGTGATCTGCTTCCTTGCCTACAGTTAATACTCACTAATCCATTCAAATTATTAATCCATAAAATGGATTAATTGATCCATCAGTTATATTATACCTCTTCTAATTATTTCACCTGTGAAAATTTCTACATTTTATTTTGGGTGAACTGACCTTTTGGGGGATACCTCATATCCAATCTATAGCAGTTCATATTAAACTTTTAAGACTATAGTCATCTTGAAGGAAAAGATTATTTTTTATTGACTTCATTTTTAATTTTAAAATCAGGTAACACTTCATTCCATAAAACAGAATCAGTTTTCCTATGAGCCAAACACTCATCAAAAATAATTTGATGAGTTAACATCAGAGTATTTATTTTGCTTACACAAAATAAGGACAAGGAAACTTCACTATTTCGCCAGTTGAGAATGGCTGTTCTCCCTCCAATTCAGATTTCTCTTGGAGGACCAAATATGTCAGCTTGGTTTGATTGACTCCATGTTGTTGTTGTTGTTGCTGTTTTTCCCCTGGAATATTGTCTCTGTTGAAAAACTGGCTTCACAAAGAAGGTGGCAGCAGGAAAATTTCTGAATCCAAAGTTTAAAAATAAGTCTTGGGCAATGTGGGATTATTTTCTGTCTCTGGGAGGGATCATTGGGTGTCTGAGGCCTGGGGACAGAGGCAAAGTCCACAGCCACTCATCCAGGAGATGTCACTCTCAGTAGTGTCTGGTGTCCTGACCTGTGCTCGCCCAGGATGACAGTGGGTAAGGAGCAGCAGGTCACAGGGGCCCCCTTACCCTCTGGGAGACAGCGTTTTCCCTGGGCAGACCCCGGGGCTGAAGGTCAGCGGCCAGGGGAGAATCATGTCAACAACTGTCCCCGCTTGTGGTTCCTGAGGTCCTGAGGCAGGGATGCAGGAGGCAGCCAGTGTCACAAGACGTCCCTGTCCCCAGCCAGGCCGGGAAGTGAGGCCACCGTCACATTCAAGTTCAGGGTGTGACAGCTCAGTCTGCCTCCCAACAGGCCCCATACTCAGCTCTGCTCCATGTTCGTTCTGAGAGTCACACCCTGCCCTTTATAGGCACAAGGACCCAGAAGTTCCAGGGATATGTCCATGTTTAGGCCACCGGATCTGGAAGTTCCTCAGACATCCAAGTTTAGGCCCCTGGATCCAGATCTGGAAATTCCAAAGGTGCACGTCCATGTTTAGGCTCTAGGATCCGGAAGTTCCTCAGGTGTCCATGTTTAGGCCCCCAGATCCGGAAGTTTCTCGGGTGCACGTCCATCTTTGGGCCCTTGGATCCAGAAGTTCCTCAGTCCTCCATGTGTAGACTGTAGCATCCAGAAGTTCCTCAGGTGCACATCCATGTTTAGGCCCCCGGATCAGGAAGTTCTTTTTTTTGCACGTCCATGTTGAGACTCTAGGATATGGAAGTTCCTCAGGCATTCATGTTTAGGCCCCCAGATCCGGAAGCTCCTCAGGTGCATGTCCATCTTTTGGCCCTCGGATCCGGAAGTGCCTCAGGCGTCCATGTTTAGGCCCCCGGATCTGGAAGTTCCTGAGACATCCATGTTTAGGCTCTAGGATCTGGAAGTTCCTCAGGCGCACAGCCCCAGGATCTGGAAGTTCGACAGGTGCACGTCCATGTTTAAGCCCCCGGGGCCAGAAGTTCCTCTGGCATCCATGTTTACGCTCTAGGATCCAGAAATGCCTCATGCGTCCATGTTTAGGCCCCAGCATCCGGAATGCCTTAGTCATCTATGTTTATGCCCTTGGATCCAGGAAAAGACTATTAATGTTATTATATTATTGATAATATTTGTTCTAGAATTTAGCAATTAATATTGAGAATGATCTATGTTTAAGATTTGGTACTCTATTTTCATATAAAAAGAAATTCTCACCAATTTCTTTTTAGGGAAAATATCTTTTGAACCATTTTTTTTTTCTTTTTTGCAAGAAGCACTACAACCTTATTCAACTATGATTCAAAGAAAGTAAATTACAGAATAGTCCATTTGTGTTCCCTCCAAAAGTTTTATTATAAGTATTATAAATATTTCCAAATAAATAAAAATAAATCCTTAAAGTAAATTAAAAATAGCATGCAATTAGCATGCTAGTTTACACTTGACATTCAGGTGTTCAGATTGAAGTTGTTCTGAAAGCAGAAATCCTACTTTTGTTTTGAGTTAAAATAGATCACAGTGTTTATTATGAGGATCTCCACTTTTCATTAGAGTTTGATCTGTAATTATATCGAAAAGAAAAGACACATCAAACTCAAAATAGCAGTAGTGTTTGTAGGAGGGATATATGCAAGTGAGTATGACACAATTTTAATTATTCACCTAAAGTTAGACTAAGAAAATATCTTTTTATCCATCTAGGTATCAATGTAAAACCTGAAAGGAAGTAGAAAATGTAACAAGAGAAAAAAAAGGGGAACCTTAATTTAGTGTAAGCAGCAAACACTTATCAAACCAAGATAATACTGTGAAAAATTCAATTATTGCCTCATTAGCTCAACTGACAGTTAATTAATTTACCCATTTAACAATGATTTTCCCACCTGTTCTTTGTGCCAAACATTGGGCTAGGCATTCATCAGTAATAAATAAAAATATGATTCCTGCCCTCATTTAGTAGAAGTTTGCTGGAAGAGGTAGAATTTAAATAAATGATGGCAGATATATGATGATTATTGAATTAAATAACATGAGAGAAAAGTAAAAAAAGCTCTTATTTCTTTTTTCTTAATAATATTCTGGTAGGATGGTTCTTCCTGTCTCTTTTGGCTAGCTCCTAGCAGTTAGACAGCAAAATGTGTGTCTGGACTACAAGTGCCCAAAGGTGAGGGAATCTGGAAACAGCTCCTTTAACTGGACAAGTGATTGATTGGGTGAGAGACATGGCAAGATCCTACTTCAGAGGCAGCCTGAGTGGCTTGCTCAGGGTCACTAGGTAGATGGGAGATGCTCTAGCTTCTCCTGACCTGGCTTCCAGAGTTGTAATTCATGCAGCCTAGAATACTGAACGCTTTTATAAAAGCAAATAAAGACTGATAAACCTATATCACAATTAAAGGTTAAGATGAACTTAAATATTAAAACTAAGAAGAAAATTAGAAACTATTTCATGTTTCAAAGAAGGCAAACTAAAAGCTCTGGTAAAAGTACAGAAGTAAAGAAAATAAACTAGATGAGGCTGACAGTGAGATATGTAAGTGCTAAAATTAGTAGAAAACTGCAAGATAAAATTTAAAAGTTGAAGAAATGTACTTTTAAAGTATTTTAATCAAACAAGGACAATATTAAAATACATGATGATATTTTAATGTAAAAAGCTTCAATTAATATAAAAATTTAAAACAATAAACCACAAAGTAAAGCTAAGATCCATAAAATTAAAAGCTAAAAGAATAATAGAGAAAATGAGAAATGGCTACATAGACATATATAAATATAGGTAAAATATGTTTGTGGTGGAGAGAGGATATTGTCAAAGAGGGAAGCTAAGCCATACATGGGACTTTTGACATGACTGTGGGCAATGGCTGTATCCCAGAGCATTTTTGTTGTTGTTGTTGTTGTTTCTCCTGGGCAAAGATAGGGGTCTCAAATAGCCCTTGGTCTCTCTGCCTCCCAGAATACTCCCATAGGATCCTGCCTCCTGTGGTCTATCTGGGGAAAAGGCTGTAATGCTGCAATCTTTTGGTGCTGAGCTGAGAGGGTCCTGCAATAGCTGGAAGACACAGCCAAATTATTTCCATCTGTATGTAAATTTAATGCATCCATAATGAGAACTAAACCCCAAATGTCTAGCATTTTACCTAATGTTATAGACTGTATGCCATATAATAAAAGGAGATTTATAAACAGCACAGAAAATAAAAGAGCACATTTACACTATAGGAAGAATCTCTAAAGTATTTAGGCAGTTGTCTTCCTATAATTCCCAAGTTTAATGAACACTATCATCAGCAAGTTTACGTACAATCTCCTGAGTTTGCTATTGCTCTGCATTTATTAGTTGCTTCAAAGACACTCTCCAAAGTTTTTCCAAAGTTGCTTAATTTCGAAATGTTAAAAATCCCTGACATGAAGACAGCAATGTCAATACTAATGAAATGTTTTTATTGGTTTTGGCCAAAAAGCTTAGGTAACTCTTAATATCTGCCTAACACTTGCCAGAAAATGTAGTTTTTCCAGTCTTGTCAGGTTACCACAAGGTAGATGGGTTGTTTCTAGAGTGACAGAATGATCTCTATTACCAATGGGAACATGTGGGTTGTTTGACGTTGAAGAGTATTTTCCCAGCTGTAGACTTAGAAATGGAGAACTATTTGCAGTCTTCTGGGATGAGCCCTGGGAATTATACCATCATGGACAGAGGGAAGCAAGATGGGCAGAGAGGGTAGGCAAGATTGTGATACAGATGGAACTGATGCAGTGGTGTCAGCTTTTCCTGAGGGATCTGAGGGGCCCTGCTGAACTCCCTAGGGGGAGCAGTTTCTCCTTACCTCAAAAAGGCAGTCTTGACCAGTATGTGGAAGCACTGCTGTCAGCTTCACCCTTTGCAGTCACAAAAGATACCCGAAGGAACAATTTTTTTAAATAATTGTTTAATTTTAAATGACCTCATTTTTTTTTTCTCTTAAAAAGACAAATGTTATGGCCAATGTGGTGCTAGGAGCTAGAAAATCTGTGTTATGGCATTTTAGTCTCCATTTTGATCTAATTCAATTCTGGTGAAACACATTTTCACCTAAAAAGCATTGATTTCTCTATCTAGTCATATCGTTGAAACTGGGTTGATATATCAACAGGAAGATTCTATTTCTTCTAACTTCCTTGGCATCTTTGTCTGTAGGCAGCTGAGAGAACAGCAAGGGTATCTTTGAATTCTCTGTGTTTCTCTATCTAGTTTTGTTTTAGATGCTTTTTATGAAAAAAATTTTCAAGGAAAAGTGTGGAAAAGAAAACTTTCTTGAAGTACTTGAAAGAAAGTCTTTTTTCTTTAAATATATTCTCCAGTAAGTACCTTTTCCTGATTTTATGTTTAAGCATATATAATACAAACAATGCAAGTATTAGATAAATAACTTGATTTCCTGTCAGTTCAAGATTCTGATTATAAACTGTGTGCAGTGGCACATGTCTGTAATTGCAGTGGCTTAGGAGGATGAGGCAGGAGGATTGCAAGCTCAAAGCCAACCTTAAGTCCCTCAACAACTTAACAAGAATCTCTCTTAATAAAAAGTAAAAATAAAATGGTCTGAGATGTGCTCAGTGGTTGAGTGCCCCTGGGTTCAATCCCCAGTGTGTGTGTGTGTGTGTGTGTGTGTGTGTGTGTATACATATATATTATATATGTTATAATATAAAATATATATTATATATATAAAAAATCCATTTCAGACTTCCAAATATTTAAATGACACTTTATAGTTTAGAAACCATTTTCC
The DNA here is from genome assembly GCF_047511675.1 of Marmota flaviventris. NCBI lineage: Eukaryota > Metazoa > Chordata > Mammalia > Rodentia > Sciuridae > Marmota > Marmota flaviventris. The sequence goes on from NC_092498.1 coordinate 41,137,042, forward strand.
CCTATTGCACTTTAAATTCATTTGTTGAATAATTATTAAGTGAGGTATGCTACTAGGCCTAGATTAAGATTCTTTTTTCAAAGATCTCATAGATTAATGGGGACAATTTAAGAGAGATATTTAGAATATGGTAAGATAAATAAGTATCTGAGTACATGTATTTTCCAAATTTACTCATATTATGGATAACAAAAATGTGATAAGCAGCCAGGCACCGTGGTGCTTGCCAGTGGCTCAGGAAGCTGAGGCAGGAGGATCTCTAGTCCAAAGCCAGACTTTGCAAAAGCCAGGTGCTAAGCAACTCAGTGAGACCCTGTCTCTAAATAAAATACAAATAGGGCTGAGGATCTGGCTTAGTGGTTGAGTGCTCCTTACTTCAGTCCCTGGTACAAAAAAAAATGTGATAAGCAAATAAATGTGGCTTTAGGAAAAAGACTGGATATTTTTGTCTGGTTCTGATCTTGGTTCTCCTGCCAATTATTAAAATAACATTGATAAATTTGTGCATGGTTAGGGTGAAGAGAACAACAATCAAATTGTATACAACACATTTTAAACTATAAATCTTGATATGGGTAAGTTGATATTAATATCTTAGGTGAAATCTTTGAAAAATGTTAGGCAATTAAACAATTTATAGTCCACTAAAAACAAACACAATATAAATTGGATATATGTTTATACAAATCAATTACTAAAATGGTGTGGTACAACAATTTCTGAACAGTAACTTATAATTAATTGCAGTTTAAAGTACTCAACAAAATCTTGAAATCCATCAACAATCCTCAGGCCTGCTGAGTGCTTCTGAAGTCTCCAGCAGTTTTGCACAAATGAAATAGAAAATTAAACATGAAAAGTGTCTATTTCCAAGTTGGGGTTAGCTTATAAGGTAACCTTAGCTAAGCCCATTCTAGGTCACACAAATTTGCATGATTATTCTCTGTATGATTAAAAAGTCCAAGGTATTTTCTAATCTTTCAGTAATGGCAGAAGGGATGGCATGGGGTGTATGTTCACTTTCGGGCTGTGATTATATAAGCTGACTATATGCTTCTGCTTTGGCTTAACAGACTTCTTTAACATCTCATGGCTATACCCTTCTTGGCTTTTCATTTTGGCCTGTTCCGTAGTTAAGCCTGAGTTTGGGACTGAGTTTGCAACCTTGTAAAAATATCTTGGGTTTTTGGCTCCAGAGGAGAGGTTCCCAAATACCACTCACAAAGTGCTACTTTGCACACTCAAACCAGGATCTTAAAGTCACAATGTGTTGGTAGATACATACTCATACTTCACTGGAGAGGAGGGTCAGAATGGAAGAAACTAGTTCAATAAGTAGTAACTAACTAATCAGTATTAATTGTAATAATACAGATTACAGACAGCTAATAAGCCTTTTTCATACTTTATTTTATTAAACATTTAATGACATCTTTGGGAGAGAGGTGCAATTATAGATGGTACATTACTATAAAATTCCCATTTTATATATAATAAAACTAAGATATGTTCAGGTTAAAATTCACCAGTAAAATAAACTGGTGGCTTAAACTATCACTAATAATTTTAGAAGAATGGTTGTACATTTTTATGTAAAGAATTTAAGCAATGTACATTTAAAGTCTTGTCAGTATATGAGAGTAGAAGATATAATGAAATACTTGATTAAAACAAGGAATAGAACAGTGACTTATAATTTTACTAATCCTTTACAAATTTGTGTTTTATATCAAGACTGAAGAATAAGTTCAGAGTATCCCACTTTAGGTAGGAAAAAGAATAGAAAAAAGGAAACTTTGTAGTTGTAATCTATAATCAATGTGAAAACTATAAAGGGGGAAGCAGGAAATGAGCCAGCCTTCTCAGAGAAGCTTGTGGAAACTCTTAGGCATAGAACTTGGTGCTGATGAGAGCCTGGTTGCCATATGAATGTTTGTGGAAAATCAATGCCATAGTTTACAAACCCTGTTAGTAAATCCCTATGGTGCAGCAAAGACCCTGTAAAAATGCCAGCTGGGATGGATGTCATTCTTCACTTTGTTTTCTCAGACAGGGAAATGCTTGAGGATTTAAAATGGGGACATAATCATCATGCAAGCAACCACAAATTGCAGGAATCAGGGATTCTGAGAGAATACCTAGAAAAATCCTGAAAACTAAAGAAAATGAGTGTTCCAAAAGCTGATTTTGGAAAACATGTGAAATTATAGGGCATTTTTTAAACATCCTGCAAAACTATAGTCACAGATGCTCATCATCCCAGACCCAGACATGACCCTGAATAAATTCCACTAGGGAAAGGAGTATATGATAAGCCTGAGATGCTTGATTGGAATTTGGATAGATCTATCTGTGGCATCTAGTGTGACCTGGGTGTAGCCCTGTGCCTAGCAGACCTCACTGTCTCCTTTGATGGCTGCCACCTTCATTGGGGCACCTGCCTCATCTTCCATTGACTGAACCCTTCGTTTTTAGCTACAGTCTCAAAAACTTCTTGAAGCTTGCTAGGGAAATGAATCATGTTCATTTCACTTTCTGCACCTGGCCTAGGTCTTCCTCAGAAGGAACTTATGTTTCATAATTGAGATAATTACATTCACTTTATATTGAATGCTGTTTACTGGTTTGTATTTGTTTTAGTCAGCTTTTTTGCTTCTGCAATTAAATAACCAAACCAAAACAATTGTAGAGGAGGAAAAGTTTATTTGGAGGCTTGTGGTTTCAGAGGTCTCAGTCCCTGGACAGCTGGCTCCATTCCTCGGGGCTAAAGGTGAGGCAGAACGTCATGTCTGGAAGATTGTGGTGGAGGGAAGCAGCTCACATGATGATGGGAAAGCAGATTAAGACTCCATTCACTAGATACAAAATATATATATACCACAAAGCCACATCCCCAATGCCCACCTCCTTCAGCCACATCCTATCTGGCTTCAGTTTCAACTCAGTTAATCCCTATCAAGAGATTAATTCACTGATTGGGTTAAGACTCTCACAACCCCATGATTTCTCCTCTGAACCTTCTTGCATTGTTTCAGATGTGAACTTTGGGGGGATACCTCACATCCAAACCATAACAGTATCTCTAGTCTCACTTCCAGATAATGTCCTGTGAATGTTGCCAGAAGTAAGCTGGATTTTGTTGTGACTTTTTGAATACCTAGACTACTTGCTAACCAGTTATTCTCAGAACAACCAGTTAGTCCTTTCAGCTTATCAGAGTTCCCAGCAAATCTCCTCAATGTGTCCATATTATCTTGTGGTTCTCATGAGAAGGAGTTATACTAGGTCAAAAATTCTAAGAAAATAAGGAAAATAATATTAAGGACTTAGAAAAATCTAATGGTATTCTCATATTGTAGAAAGACTGACCAAAACATATCAGTAGAGATTCAAGTACAGTTGGAAAAGGTATATGTAGTAGGAGCTCTGTGTTCAGTGAAGAATACAAAGTGAAAAGTTGTGAAACACAAATACATGACTGAGAAAAGAATTTCAACCTATGGAGAGAAAAACAGGAGTTTTTGAATTTTCAGAAGCAAGAGATAGATAATAGAATCATACAACAAATGGGATCTTAATGGTCATTAAATAAAATTTATTATTTAATACAGTAATACCTTCTCTAACATTGTTCAAACTGATGATCCACCAATGACTTGAACTTTTGCAGCTCCAGGAAATGTTTTGCTTGTAAGTAGGCCACTCCATAAAGAAAAATAATAAAGGAATATATTTTCTCCTTAATAAGTGGAAAAGAGCCAATAACATGGCAATAAATATGTTTAATGCTTAAAAAGACTTCATATTTTTAGCAGAAAGAGCTCAATCTACAATCTGAACTAGATGGAACATGGCTATAAACCTGAGGGCAAGAATACTATGATGAGGAAGAATGAATATATATTTCTTTTTTTTAATACGTATATTTTAGTTATAGGTAGACACATGTCTTTATTTTACTTTATCTGGTGCTGAGGATTGAACCCAGGGCCTCATGCATGCTAGGCAAGTGCTCTACCTCTGAGCCACAACCCCAATCCTACATATTTCTTAATTACATCAACTTCTTTCAAAGTCACAGATCCAGATGCCCCACATCTACTTTAGGGACACCATTATCCATTTATTTGTTTGTTTGTTTGTTTAATTAAAAGTTCTTCCATATACTTTATTCTACTCATTTTTTTTCTCACATCACAGAGAGGGAGATCCAGGGTAATTTCCTCCATTTTACAGATGATGAGATGAAGTCCAAAAGACATTGATGACTTGAACAAACTGAAATTAAGCAGTAGATCCAGCCTACTGACTGCTAATCTAAGTACTTTCCAGCACTACCCTCCAGCTAGCCCTATTCCAGTCATGTATCGCCTCTTTGAGACTAATGCTGAAAGCCTAGAAAGTAAAAATGTCAGAATGGAACTCATATTTCTTTCATCATAATAGATTAATATTTTGTGTTACTATCTAGATAATTACCAATTGGACTCTCTAGTCTTTAGTTTTGTGGATATTTGGGTGTAGAGGAAACCCCACCCTGGGGAGAGGGCTGACAATATTGCTTATTATTGCCTTGAATTAGAGCTTGCTAATATGTAAAGACTTTATTTTCTTTTTTTTTTTTTGGCCAGAAAATAAATCTTAAAAGCTTTAACTTTGTAATTCTTATCTTCATAAGTTTCTGACCATTGGAGTCTTAAAATAACAAAGTATGATTAAGCAAATTGAAGTAAGTTCAATTTCTAAAGAAAGTTGTAAAAGAGACAGGATTTATATTTCTAATAAATTATAATAAATATTCCTTGAATGAATTCATATTCATGGGTAGTAAGGTAGAATGTAGAACTGATTTACATGTAAGAGTTCATAAGAGTTTAAATGGGTATGCATTTAATGGAAGGAATTGGGTGAAAAAGGAAGGGGTGAAATTAAATACTACAAGGTATTCTACAAAAAAGCTGAGGTATTCACAAAAATCAAACATACCTAACAATGGTTCTACAGTGACCAACTAATGATATTTGCAAGGAAAGATTCTTAAGTAATGATGTCTAATGAGTTTTATGGATTTTCTATGAAAGGCTGCATATACTTAATAAAAACATTTCTTGGGGGCATTTCACTGA